>NC_077231.1:7329239-7633091 GCF_027887165.1 Monodelphis domestica
CGCGGAGCATCCGGACGCGCGGCGGCGGCCTGGCCCCACCCGTGGGCTCCCCTCCTCTACACAGCTACAAGGCCCGGCAGACCTGGCAGTGTGGTGCAAGGCATCCCTCTGTCAGAGCTCTGCCCAGGCCACACGGCTGGCATCGAGAGCTCAGACCACCACCGGCTGCCTGAATGCCAACAGAGGGAGAGAGAGCGAGCGCCCAGGGCAACGGGGGTGACCTCTCTGGACCTGGGAGATGGGCTGCATGACTCTCCTCAGGCCAGAGGACGTACAGCCACTGGGGGGAGGGGGAGTCCTGGCCTCCACATGCTGGAACTCTGAGCAGGAATTCCTGCTCCTCAGCATGAGCTAGGAGGGCTGGCCTGGGAAGGGATGGAGAGCACGTCCCTCGGCCTTTCCCATCTGTGAAAGGAAGGGGCTTCCCCCCTGGACCAAGACGCCTTTGGGGACTGCAGACTCTATCCTAGGCACAGTCCCAAACCTCTGGGGGAAACAAGGGGAAGCCTCTGCCCTCCCCAGGGCTCCCATTCTAAAGGGGACCCAGGGCTAACTAGAGGCTGCGGCCCAGGTGGACCCCTGCATTCTCCTGCTCCTGGGCTCCACCACTTGGACCCCACCAGCAGGGCACGGGTAGAGTCAGGATGGCTATTATGGTCTTTGTTACTATTCTTGGCGGCTAATGACAATAATAAGCAGGAGTAATCACAGGGTGGCTCAGGTTTACGAGCTGCCTTTCTCTTTCCTGTGTGATCTCACCCTTCCTCGTGCCAGCCTTGGGACCCCAGGATGGGGGCTGCCCCTCTGTGGCTCTCTAGCACCCATGGGACACCCGAGGCCCGGAGAGCCGGGCGGACCCAGATCTCAGCGGCCTCCCCTGCGCCCCGGATCTCCCGGCCCCCAGGCCTGGGCTCCATCCCCGGCACCCCCGACGAGGTGCCCGAATCAAGCGTGTGGGGACAATTAGCCCCCCCCCCCCGCCATGATCCACCTCCCTCCCCACTCGCACCTCTCACCTCCTGAGAAACAAATGCTGTTTTCTCACTTGTTCACGTGGGCTTCCCGAGGCGGAGGAAAGCAAGATCTAAATCCGAGCACACGCAGGCATTTAGCAGGTCACCTCCGGGGCTTGTCCCCCACCTGACAGGGCGACTGGCCTGGGGAGGCCCCAGTGGAGGCAGGGAGGCCACCAGCTCCTTAGACGTGGCCATCCCAAACACCCCTGCCCTGGGGAGCCCCAGTGACTGCTGGGCCCTGACCGGTCCCTCTCCTGCAGGACCCCAGGGAACAGCGCTGGCCTGCCACGTCCCCAAGAGAAAGAGGCTCCAGAGCTGCCACGGGACCGACTTGCTAGGAAGCAGGAACGAACTGCAGGCAGAAACCTCAATGGAGGAAAGTCCCCCAGATTGAGGGGGGGGGGAGAGACAGAGACAGAGAGACAGAGAGAGGCAGAGGCAGAGACAGAGAGAGACAGAGAGGGAGAGAGACAGAGACAGAGAGGCGGAGGACCTGAGTTTTATCCTCATTTTCTCTGAAGCCCTCAGAGGCGGGGAGTCTAACCTAACCTGGGAGGAAGGGTAGAGGGTAGGCGCAGAGGCCCCGGCTGGCTTTGATGTCAGATTTCCCATTCCACGTGAGCTGGGGGCTCCCTGGTTCTGTGCTGGTGTCTCCCCCCTCCTAGGCTGGGAGCTTCCCGGGGGCAGGGCCTGGGCCTTAGCTAAAGGGAGCAAGAGAGGGCCAGCCGGGGGCGCAGTGGAGAGCCGGCCCCAGAGAGCGGAGGTCCCGGGTTCCAATGTGGCCTCAGACACTTCCCAGCTGGGTGAGCCCCCGGCAGCCCTGAGCGCTCTTGGGCCTCGGAGCCAGTACCCCCGTCCGGATTCCGATGGAAGGGGAAGGTTTTTAACAATAAACAAATAAACAAACAAATGAAGGGAGCAAAAACTTCCTGGTGACCCGGATGCTCTGGAGCAAACGCGCCTGCCTGTCGCTCAGAGGGATTCGTGCCCGGAAGGGCAAGGCTGGAAAGGTCGCGGCTCTGGGGAGGCTCCCTCCTCTGGAACTGCAGGGGCCTGGGGCCTGAGCGCCGCCTGCAGAGGGCTCCCGGCCTGGGGGGAGGCGGGCAGCCCTGGGCCCTGGCCTCAGAGGGAGCCCGAGAGGCCCCGCAGGTGCGCCCAGGAGGCCCGGCCAGCCTGGCCGTCAGCGCTCACGTGGGAATTCTGTCCATGTGGCGGACACAAGAGCAGGAGACCTCGGGGTGGCCGGGGCAGCGCGGACGGCTCCGCCCCCGATGGGGAGGAAGGCAGGGAGGGGGGCCGAGACCCCGAGATCAGTTTGCTTCAAGAGGCAAACTTTGTGCCGCCAGCCCGGGTCCGTGATGCAATTCGAGGAGTCTAGACAGGCCAAGGAACACAAGTGCTTTGCGCAAATGTGGGGACACAGATGTCCTTTGTGCCCGTTTCCCCGCCAGCCAGGCCTCGGGGCCTCCTTGACCTGTGGAGGGCCGTGCTGGGCTGGCTGACCGCCCTGCGGCCCCGGAGCAAGAGCAGCCACAGCTCGGTCATGTCACTGGCCGCTCCCTGGAGCTGGGGCTCCCCACCTGGCTCTTCTTAGGCCGCCTCTCTGGCCCCTTCCCTGGTCCTGTGCCCTGATGCGGACTGTGAGGGTCCTGTCCACCCTGACGCGGGGGAAGGGGGTGGACGGCACTCGGTGCCCTCCTACGGGCCTCCTGGCCTCTGGCCACGTCCACTCTCAGAATGTTCTTCGGTGTTTTAATCCAGCGTCAAAGTTAGGGAGAAATGAGCCTCCTCGGTTTATGTGGGAGGAGACTGAGGCCCAGAAAGGGAGGGTGCCACAGTTATTAAGGAGAAGCGAGGCAGGCTGGGAGCTCGGCTCATTGGCCTGGCCTCACTGCCCGTTGGGCCCTGGCCTTCTGGCTTGGGAAGGGCAACCTCAGCCTGCTCGGGTCAGAGGAGAGAGCAAGTGTGAGGAGGAGGGGATGCCCCTCTGGCCCTCCTGGCCCTCCTGGCCCTCCTGGTGCTCTGGGCCTCTCCTGGCCTTCCTGCCTCTCCTGGTCCTCTGGGCCTCTCCTGGCCCTCCTGGCCCTCCTGGCCTTCCTGCCTCTCCTGGTCCTCTGGGCCTCTCCTGGCCCTCCTGCCTCTCCTGGCCCTCCTGCCTCTCCTGGCCCTCCTGCCTCTCCTGGCCCTCCTGCCTCTCCTGGCCCTCCTGGCCCTCCTGCCTCTCCTGGCCCTCCTGCCTCTCCTGGCCCTCCTGCCTCTCCTGGCCCTCCTGGCCTTCCTGCCTCTCCTGGTCCTCTGGGCCTCTCCTGGCCCTCCTGGCCCTCCTGGCCTTCCTGCCTCTCCTGGTCCTCTGGGCCTCTCCTGGCCCTCCTGGTCCTCTGGGCCTCTCCTGGCCCTCCTGCCTCTCCTGGCCCTCCTGCCTCTCCTGGCCCTCCTGGCTCTCCTGGCCCTCCTGGCCCTCCTGCCTCTCCTGGCCCTCCTGGTCCTCTGGGCCTCTCCTGGCCCTCCTGGTCCTCTGGGCCCCTCCTGGCCCTCCTGCCTCTCCTGCCTCTCCTGGCCCTCCTGGTCCTCTGGGCCCCTCCTGCCTCTCCTGGCCCTCCTGGTCCTCTGGGCCTCTCCTGGCCCTCCTGGCCCTCCTGCCTCTCCTGGCCCTCCTGCCTCTCCTGGCCCTCCTGCCTCTCCTGGCCCTCCTGGTCCTCTGGGCCTCTCCTGGCCCTCCTGGTCCTCTGGGCCTCTCCTGGCCCTCCTGGTCCTCTGGGCCTCTCCTGGCCCTCCTGCCTCTCCTGGCCCTCCTGCCTCTCCTGGCCTTCCTGCCTCTCCTGGCCCTCCTGGCCCTCCTGGCCCTCCTGGCTCTCCTGGCCCTCCTGCCTCTCCTGCCTCTCCTGCCTCTCCTGGCCCTCCTGCCTCTCCTGCCTCTCCTGGCCCTTCTGGCCCTCCTGGCCCTCCTGCCTCTCCTGGCCCTCCTGCCTCTCCTGGCCCTCCTGCCTCTCCTGGCCCTCCTGGCCTTCCTGCCTCTCCTGGTCCTCTGGGCCTCTCCTGGCCCTCCTGGCCCTCCTGGCCTTCCTGCCTCTCCTGGTCCTCTGGGCCTCTCCTGGCCCTCCTGGTCCTCTGGGCCTCTCCTGGCCCTCCTGCCTCTCCTGGCCCTCCTGCCTCTCCTGGCCCTCCTGGCTCTCCTGGCCCTCCTGGCCCTCCTGCCTCTCCTGGCCCTCCTGGTCCTCTGGGCCTCTCCTGGCCCTCCTGGTCCTCTGGGCCCCTCCTGGCCCTCCTGCCTCTCCTGCCTCTCCTGGCCCTCCTGGTCCTCTGGGCCCCTCCTGCCTCTCCTGGCCCTCCTGGTCCTCTGGGCCTCTCCTGGCCCTCCTGGCCCTCCTGCCTCTCCTGGCCCTCCTGCCTCTCCTGGCCCTCCTGCCTCTCCTGGCCCTCCTGGTCCTCTGGGCCTCTCCTGGCCCTCCTGGTCCTCTGGGCCTCTCCTGGCCCTCCTGGTCCTCTGGGCCTCTCCTGGCCCTCCTGCCTCTCCTGGCCCTCCTGCCTCTCCTGGCCTTCCTGCCTCTCCTGGCCCTCCTGGCCCTCCTGGCCCTCCTGGCTCTCCTGGCCCTCCTGCCTCTCCTGCCTCTCCTGCCTCTCCTGGCCCTTCTGGTCCTCTGGGCCTCTCCTGGCCCTCCTGCCTCTCCTGGCCCTCCTGCCTCTCCTGCCTCTCCTGGCCCTCCTGGTCTTCTGGGCCTCTCCTGGCCCTTCTGGTCCTCTGGGCCTCTCCTGGCCCTCCTGCCTCTCCTGGCCCTCCTGCCTCTCCTGGCCCTCCTGCCTCTCCTGCCTCTCCTGGCCCTCCTGGTCTTCTGGGCCTCTCCTGGCCCTCCTGGTCTTCTGGGCCTCTCCTGGCCCTTCTGGTCCTCTGGGCCTCTCCTGGCCCTCGCTGATCTCTGGATTGGCTAAGCCAGCCAGGGAGAGTTCCAGGCCCCAGGTGTGTGCCCTCGGGGTGCCAGGGGGCCTTGGGGCCTGGAATATCCCGTTCAGCCTCTCCCGAGGAAGGTGGCCTCCTCAGCACCCCCAGAGGGGCCCCGGAGCCCAGAGAGGGAGGGCGCCAAGGTCCCGGCGGGGCCTCAGGGCCCGTGAGCGGCTTGTCTCCATCTCTCTGTGTCTCAGCACCCGGCAGAAGGGCCGAGGGAATGGCTGCTGATGGACGGCCGGACGGCCTCCAGCCCGGCGTGCCCCTGCTCCCCCCGCCCTTTGGGGTGAGCGCCCGAGGCAGCCCCACACAGTCCCCGGCCGCTGGGCCTCACCTAACGGCTCCTCTGGGCCAGGGAGCAGGTGGGGGGCTGAGGCTGAGGAGCGCCGCACGCGTGGCCCGGGCAGTCTGGCTTCGTGTTTGCTTTCAGAGGAAGCTTCATGAGCAGAGATAGGGCCATAAAGGGGGGCAGCAGCGGGGGGGGGTCCCTGGAAGGCGGTCAGGCCCGGAGGGGGCATCCTGGGTTCAAATCTGGCCCCAGAGCTTTCCCAGCTGTTTGATCCTGGACAAGTCATTTACCTCCCCCTCACCCCCAGCCCTACTGCTTGGCCCTTATGGTTCTTCTTAAATGGAAGGTAAGGGATTGAGAGAGACCAAGACAGAGAGACAGAGAGAGAACGAGAGACAGAGACAGAGAGATAGACAGACAGACAGGCAGGCAGACAGACAGACAGACAGACAGGCAGACAGGCAGGCAGACAGGCTGGCAGACAGACAGACAGGCAGGCAGACAGACAGGCAGGCAGGCAGGCTGGCAGACAGGCAGGCTGGCAGACAGACAGACAGGCAGACAGACAGGCTGGCAGACAGACAGACAGGCAGGCAGGCAGGCTGGCAGACAGGCAGGCAGACAGACAGGCAGACAGGCAGGCAGACAGGCTGGCAGACAGACAGACAGGCAGGCAGGCAGGCAGGCAGGCAGGCAGACTGGCAGACAGACAGACAGGCAGGCAGGCAGGCTGGCAGACAGGCAGGCTGGCAGACAGACAGACAGGCAGACAGACAGGCAGGCAGACAGACAGACAGACAGACAGGCAGACAGGCAGGCAGACAGGCTGGCAGACAGACAGACAGGCAGGCAGGCAGGCAGACAGACAGGCAGGCAGACTGGCTCTCCATCCTCTGAGCCACTGGGCTGCCCCCTGCACCATGTCTTCACCAGCGCCGCGGGACCAGAAGCTGGACGGCCTCCCCAGGGCACCCCATTCCCCTCCCGCCAGCTCCTCGGAATGGCTATTTCAGGCACTTCCTGGAGAGAGCGGTCTTGCGGGAAGGGAAGGCCGGGCTGCCCAGTGAGCTTCCCTTCTGGAGAATAGGGAAGTGGGGCAGCGGCTTAGGACAGCAAGCGGGGGATTTCCCATCTGGCTTCTGCAGAACGAGGCGGCGCCGGAGGCTGCTTGGAGGCCCTGCCCGCTCTGCCTTGGGGGAGGGGCAGCCCAGCCCCCAGCTCACCCTCCAGGCCACATCTGGGCCCAAAGGCTTCCCTTTACTCATGACCAGATGTTGGTTCTCCTGTGTCCAGACCCTGCCTTCAGGGAGCGCCCAGTCTGGGGAGTGGGAGGGTACAGAGAAGGAAGAGGTCCAGGCTCAGGCCTCAGGGACCCAGAATGTGAGTGCCCCAAGGCTGTGCATTCCAGCACCCTTCTCCCCCGTCCCCCCCCCCCAAAAAAAAAGAATTTGCCATAACAGAAACTAGTTTGGGAGTCAGAGAGTCTGAGCTCAAATTCTGGCAGTGCTGCTGACCCGTGTCACCCTGGATGGGTCATTTCCCCTTGATGGACCTCAATTTCCTTTTCTGCAAAATGACAAAAATAGACTTTGAAAGCAGCATGGTGCTGTAGAACGGGCTCAGCAGTCAGAGAATCAGCTTGGAGTCCCAGCTCTGCCACTTTAAGGACCTGTGTGGCCTTAGGCAAGTGCCTCAGTTACCTCATTTGTCAAATGAGATCATGGCTGAGATCTCATTCTTTTTTCTTTTTTAACAGCCCTTGCATTCTGTCTTAGAATTGATACCAAGTTTTGGTTCTAAGACAAAGTGATAAGGGCTAGGCAATGAGGGTTAAGTGACTTGCCCACAGTCACACAGCTAGGAAATGTCTGAGGTCAGATTTGAACCCAGGACCTCCCATCTCCAAACTCTTCTTCCCCTGTGAAACGGAGAGAATGAGACTTGGGAGCATCAGAAGGTCCCACAATTGGCAAACACTGAATGCCAATGACACCACCAAAAAGAAAACTGGCTCTGATTGGACAGACAAGAAAGGATTGATTATCATTATGGGAATTAGGTCCAAATCATCTGTCTATGGAGGTCAAAATCCATCTCAAATTCAAAGGCTACAGAGACTCTGAAAACAAAGTGAAACCTTTAAACATGACCTATTCAATGCATGCCTCAGATCCTGAAAAAGAGAAATGGACAAAGGTAAAGACATTGACCTTTGCCATCATCATTTCCTTCTAAAAGTTCAACCCATCCACATAAGACAGTTTCTCTAGGAAGGAGTCCAAAAGAGTCTAGAAACTTTTCCAAGCAGCAACATTTGATCCCTGACAAGGAAAGAGATCCTAGCCAAAGACAACTCTGGTGTAGAGTACAAACTCATTTATAGAGCACTAGAGAGGAAGATGGGTGAAGATCAGGAGTAGGATTGCCTCATAAGACAATGAAAAAATATGAAACAAAGACGAGTCTAAAGACACATTGAGGTGGTGCCAAATTGAGCCACTCAACCCCAAAGGATTTATGGATGGGGCTGGCAGAGGGACCACAAAGAGATGAAAAATGGAACATATTTGTCAGTGTTTCCATAACTATCTACTTTCATCATTGGCGAGCCATTGGGGAACCGCCACATTTGGGCTCTGACACTTTAGGGCGCTTCCTAAATAAGGAAGTAGAAATGATTCTAGAGAAGTCAAAATCCTTAAGAGCAGCTGGATTGGACCAGTGACAAACAGGAATCTGTGACGGAAGCAACACAATAATGAAGGCAATGAGAGATTCCTTTTTTTTTTTAACAAAATATTTCAGGAAGGAGGAAATATGACAAAAACAGAAGAAAAACACAGACAATTTTATTACCAAAAAGGGACAATCAATAACTACAGACCGTACAGACTTTCCCATCCTTACACAATGCTGTGAGAATGATTACATGCATGGCCAAGGGAGGGCATTATCCAGGGTATCTTTGATTAAAAAAAAAGGGGGGGAGGGAGAAGGAAACAAGTGGACTTCAGCAGAAGATTTTCCTTTTTTGTTGTTATTTTGTTGATGCTTTTATAGTTATTCTCCTGGTATTTTCCTATTCTTTCTCCTGTAGGACCTTTCTTTGTGGCTAAGAATAGCTAAGCAAGATAAACCAAAATAAGGATGATATATGAAATGCTTATATTTTAAATGCATGGAAATCCATGGAAAGTGCCCATTTTAAAGTGCTCTATAAATGTTGGCTGCCTCTACTACTACCTCTACTACCTCTACTATTACTACTTCTACTACCTCTACTACTACTACCACTACTACTACTACTACCTCTACTACCTCTACTACTACTACTACTACTACCTCTACTACTACTACCACTACTACTACCTCTACTACCTCTACTACTACCACTACTACTACCTCTACTACTACCTCTACTACTACTACCACTACTACTACCACTACTACTACCTCTACTACTACCTCTACTACTACTACCACTACTACTACTACTACCTCTACTACTACTACCACTACTACTACTACTACCTCTACTACCTCTACTACTACCACTACTACTACCTCTACTACTACCTCTACTACTACTACCACTACTACTACTACTACCTCTACTACCTCTACTACTACCTCTACTACCACTACCACTACTACTACCTCTACTACCTCTACTACTACCACTACTACTACCTCTACTACTACCTCTACTACTACTACCACTACTACTACTACTACCTCTACTACTACTACCACTACTACTACTACTACCTCTACTACCTCTACTACTACCACTACTACTACCTCTACTACTACCTCTACTACCACTACCACTACTACTACCACTACTACTACTACTATTACTACTACTACTACTACCTCTACTACTACCTCTACTACTACCTCTACTACCACTACTACTACCACTACTACTACTACTATTACTACTACTACTACTACTACTACTACTACTACTACTACTACTACTACTACCTCTACTAGACATTTTCTATGTGTGAGACCCTGGAAAAGTCACTTAACCCCCATTGCCTAAGCCCTTACCTTTCTCCTGTCTTGGAGCCAATATACTGTATTGATGTATTGATTCTAAGATGGAAGATAAGGGTTTAAAACAAAAAAGAAAGAACATCATCTGTTCCTGTCCTTTGACCACTTATCCCTTGGATGTAATTCGGCCTTATCTTACTTATTTGTGATTAATCCCTGTATAGCTTGGATATCTGAGATATTCTGTTCCAACATTGTTTCCCACTTGATCATTTTTCTTCTTCTAATTGCATTGATTTTATTCACTCAAAGCACTTAAATTCTGCATAGTGAGGCCTATATTTGTGTCTTCTATGCTCTCCTCTATGCCTTATTTGACTGGGAATTGCCCTCCCTCGAGTATCTCAGTGACCTTTTTCCATTTAGATCACATCAGTTTGGAATGTCAGTGGTGTATGGTAGAAGATGATGGTCTGATGCTATTTTCCAATTAACTGTTTTCTGGCGGCAAATATTTTCTGAAGCAAATGAGTCTTTACAATGAATGGCCTGAAGGGTGTCGAGAGTAGCTCTCCGGACAGGCTTGAAATCTACTGTTTTAAAAAGAGCATTTGGTTCAAGAGACTCGGAGTGCCTCTCCCAGGATTTCTCTTGCCCAGCCACAAGGGGTGGCCTCCTCCAGGTAGCCAGGAGAACGGGGCTCCGCTAGGCCAGAGAAGCCTGAGCCGCGCTGTTCCCGATGAACACCAGGGCCGGGTGCCTTCTCTTCGAGGGGCCAGAGGCAGGCTGAAGAAAGTTCAAGGACTCACCTGGACTGTCCTGAGGAAGGCCGGCCGCTCCGGAGAAGAGTCGGGCTTTGGGGGTCACAGACTCTCGGGGGCTTTCCAAGGGGGGTGCCAGAATTCTGGGAGCCGGGATCTGGCTTATTCATTGAGACCACAGAGGGATGGGGTGCTCCGCAGGGCCTTGGAGGCCTGCTAGCCTGGAGCAAAGGCTCTTTGGGGGTTCCTGCCCTCCCCTTTTGTGAACTTTGAGCACAGCCAGGATGGGTGGAAACACTAGCATTTGTGTGGCCCACAGATGTGGCCCAGGGAGTCCAGCAGAAGAGAGGGGGCTTCGAGGACGTGGAAAGTCCCCAGACGGGAGGGAGTCCCAGTCCTACCGCGCTCGCTCGGTTCCCCAAATGAGGAGGCTGGAGGAGAAGGCTGCTCTGGAGTCGAGGCCGCTCGCTGGAGCCCTCCTGGCCAGGCAGCTCCGGTGGAGGTCGCCTCGGAAGGGAGAGAGGCAGGAGAGGGAGGCCAAGGGCAGGAGGGCCTGGGCTAGGGCGGGGGCTGTGGGGGCACAGAGGGGGATGGGGGAGACAGAGGCCTAGGAAGATGGGGCGGGCCTGCCGTCCTAGGGGCCTGGGGGAGCCCGAGAGCCCGGAGGACAGGGAGGCAGAGCTGCCTGCCAGGCCAGGGGATGCCCTGCTCTCGCTGTCACTCCATGGGCTGGAGCTCCAGCGACGCTCCCTGCCGGTGGTGGCCGCATCCTCCTCTTCTGGATGGCTCCTCGGGGGAAAGCAGCTGCCTCGGCCCCGACACGTTCCTCCTGTCCTCTGGGCCTTCCCCCCGGCGGAAGGGGGCTAGCCAAGGAGGACAGGACGACGAGACGGCTGGGCCTCTGTTTCCTCATCTGTAAAATGGAGAGATTGCGCAGTCCTAAGCCCTGGGCGATAGAGGGGCAGACCTGGTCCAGGGGACACAGAGGAGGAGCAAAGACCGAGGCTAGATTTGGGGGAGTCAGGCCCTGGGTTCAAATCCTAGTGGAGCCCTTCCCCACCTTTCTGAGCTGGGAGCTGGAGGAGACGGGCTTGAGCTCGGGACTCCCCTGCAGCTCTAGAGGGATGCGGGTCTGAGCCCCGAGCCCCGAAGCTTGCGCTCCGCCCCTGCGTGACTCCCTGACTCCCAGCAAGGTGAGGAGCGAGATCCCTCCTGCTTGGAGCTGACAGAAAGTGCTGGGTGTAGCCAAGACAGAGCTGAAACCCAGATCCAGTTTTACCCGAAACTGCCCAGGATCCCTGGGCTGGGATCCCCAGGGCTGGGCAGCTCCCTGGCTTCCCTGGAAGCTGAGGCGGCGTTTTTGAACTCCAGACCGGCTCGCTTCAGAAGCCGACACGCAGCCCAGGTGAGCTTTCCTGAGGCTGGCAAGTGTTTCTGGACGGCTCTTCTGACTCAGCCTCCCGCCCCTCTGCCCTTTCCTCCCTCCCTCCCTGCTGGGACAACTTTGCCAGGCAGGTGGAGAAGAAGATGGGGGCTTCTGACTCCCCAGATTTCCTGAGGCCCCCCCAGTCAGTGCTGGGGGTCCCTAACTCACTGACGCCCAGAACCTCAGGCTTTGGGGCTCTCAGACAGTCTCAAGTCCAGCTGTCCTCTAGGACAGCAGCTCAGCCAGTCATTCAATCTTGCCTTGAATTCCTCTGGTGATGGGGACCTCACTACCTCTGAGCAAAGTCAGCCTCCATGGGCCTTTCATCAGATTCCGTTCAGCCTCCCTTACAGACTCCGTCTGACTTTTGGAAGACCAGAGGAAGAATGGGACTTGGTCCTGGCCTCAGGAAGCTTTTCTGAAGAGGCTCCTCCAGAGAAATGGAACAATTCATAACTGAGCATGGCCCAGAGTGGACAGAGGAGCTTGGGGTTGAAGCAGTTAGGAGCAGGGAAGGAGGTGAGGGGCAGTGCACAGTCCCAGAGGGCTTCCTGGAGGCAGCTTCTCTGCTTGTTTTCCCAATGGCCTCCCTCTGTCAGGAGGAATTCTTGATTCATCCATGGCCTCCCATTCCCCTGCCTTTTACAGCCAAGCTTCTGGGGTCACCTGTTGGGGGTACCTGCACTTCTCCTCATTCCCCCCTTAACTCTCTGCCGTCTGGCTTCTGACCTCATCGTGCACCAAAACTGCTCTCTCCAATGTGCTCATGGCCAAACCCAATGGCCTCTTCTTGGACCTTCTCCTTCCTGACCCTGCTGATCATTCTCACCTTGGCACCCTCTTCTCTCTCCTGGCTCTCCTTCTCCCTCTCTGACCACTCTTCCTCTGCCTCCTTTGTTGGATCCTCCCCCAGATCACCTGGTTTTCATGCCCCCTGTCCTCCGGTTCTGTTGGTCACTGTCCATCCCTCCTTCCAGCACCTATCTAAGTCCTCCTGAGTTCCTGTCCTGCTCCCTCCCCTGAACCCAGCTATGGCTGCCTCCCCCAGGAAGCCTTCCATCCTTTAAATAAATACTTATTGTAGTAGCTGTTCTGCCTAACAGGGCTGGAGGGTGGCAGGAGCCCAGCAATTCTATATATTTAGTCCTTCTCTACTGCCCCCTCCAGTGGGTCATCGCCTCCCTGGGCTGGACTCAGGGACTTTTGGAGCCAGCATCCCACAGATTCATCAATCAGCATTTATTAAGCACCCACTGGGTCCTAAGACTTAGCAGAGCACTCATCCTCTTCTGGCCTTAGGGAAAGGGTAGAGACTTTGGACAGAGGAGAGGAGAGGAGAGGAGAGGAGGCAGCATTTTGTCTGAAAAAGATCTGGGGGAGGAGGCGATGGGGCAGTGGACCACAGGCTTAGTGGAAATTTGCAGCCATCCCCAAACTGGGAATTCCCAAAGTTGCCTCTGGGCTCTGGCCCTATTTCTCCCTTCTGCGTTGCCCATTGAGTAGGGAACAGGTCCAGGCCCATTGCTCAGTGGTAGGTGCTCCTTGCTTTGAGGCAGCTCCCAGGTTCTCCAAGGACTGCTCCCAGCATCTTCCTGCTGGTGTTGCAGAGGTGTTGTGTCTGGGGGTCCTGAGTTCCAGGGCCTGAGGGGACTTTGGGGGAGGGCAGGTTGAAGGCTTGGCAGAGGATATGACTAAGCCAGGCCCCTGCTCCCAGATCCAGGCCCAGATGACTCACCCTTGCAGCCAGTCAGCCCAGGCTGGGCTCAGAGTCGGCAGTGTCTCTTTCCTATCCCCAAAGGCAGGCCTTCTTCCCAGACATGAGGAACACAGATCCCAGAAAGCACCTTGGCCCTGGGGCCACTAGGTGTGGGTCCTTCTCTCACCTACATGATGTTGGCCATCATTTTCCACTTTCTGGGCTCTGGGAGAAGCCCCTATAAAAGGAAGGGAGGGGTCACTTCGCCGGGCAGAATTGAAGAGCTGGAGGACAACTTGGTTCTCCCTCTACAAATGAGGAAACAAGCTGAGGCCAGGGAAGGGAAGTGCCCCATGGGCATGCTAAGGTCACCCAGGCCATCAGCAGGGCTGGGACCAAAACCCAGAGCACCAAATCCCAGCTTCCCCAGCTGTCTGCTTTCTCATCTCATCATCCTACCCTAGGCAGGAGAGCAGGGGATCGGAAGCCAGGCTCACTTGCTGGGTCAGTGGGCCAGCCAGGGCTGGTGCCCAGGCCTGGTATGGGATCCTCCTTGTCCTCCCCCACTTCACCTTGCACTTGGGGCTGTGGCTTTTGAAGGAGGGCCAAGCCCCAGAGGAGAGAAGATGGGCTTATCAGATCTGAATCTTCCTCATGCAAAGTATAGGCAAACTCTTGGCAGGAAGAAGCTGGGTTTCCTCTTCCAAAGAAGATAGGGGATTCCCCAGGCTCCATTCTCAGCCTTCAGCAGCTTTTCCCTGGGGCTCTTCCTGCCCACCGGCCCCAGCTTGCATGGGCCTCCTGGCAGAGGGAATATCACAGGCAGAGTGTGTGGCCAGGGCACATGGGAGATGGGGGGTCCAGGGAAGTGGGATCTCCTTGAAAGCTACAATCTGTGGGTGACAGAGTCTTACCAAGCTAGAGGGGCCTTCTGAGGGGAACAATCTGTTGACTAAGTGATGAGATCCTGGGGGGTCATGCACTTCTTTCAAGGCCCCCCACCCTATGCTCTGGCTTCCCTGGCCTCCCAGTCTTTGTTCCTCTGAATCCTCATCTTTCCATCCAGGCTCTCAGGAGATGTCTACCCAGCTGCCTCCTCTAGGAAGTCCTCCCTGATGGCTACAGATGTATCACTGTCTGCACTCATACTATTCTGGAATAGTCTCTAGATGAGAAGTTACAATGACTACTGAGTTGTAAATGAAAGAGGCACAAAAAAGTGGACCTGGAACACAGGTCCCAGAGAACAAAGATAGCAAAGCATTCCACCCTCCTTTGGAGGGAGAAGTGGTGGGCTCCTGGGGCAGAATGCCTTGTACACCTGGAAACAGGACTTTTCGCTTAATTGTTCTCCTTTGTCACGAAGGACAGAGCTCCTGGGGTGGGAAGGCTTTGGGGGTTGGCTCAGAAGGGACCTAGAGTAATCCTGTCCTCCCACTAGAAACACTGAGGGGGCCCTGGCTTCCAGAACTACAACCCATTGGAAATAAGCTATTGGAGTTTCCGTTGTTTCCCTAGGGCTTAGCCCAGAGCCAAGCACACAGGAAGAGTTTAATTAATGCTGATGGATGAGGCCTGAGTCACTCTGGAGCACAGCCAGAGAGAGCTCTGGGAAAGGGACAGCATTGTTGTGTTTGAGACCAGAACTGGATTCAGACCTGAGACATTCCCCTAGAGAGAGGGGGAAGTAGAGTCAGGAGGGGCTCTACTTTCTCATCTGCAGGATGGGAACTATCCTAGGTCTCCCAGGGCCACTGTGATGCTCAAATGTGTGTGAAACATGATATGGGTCTGGACTGGGGCTTTTACCTTCATCCCCATCACTGTTCCATTTACTCCCTGCGCTGCTTGGGGCAAATCCCTTCTCCTCTCTGGGTCTCAGTTTCTCCTTTTGTAAGATGAGGGAGCTGGACCCCGTGACCTCTAGAATTCCTTTCATGCTGTGGCCCAGAGGCTTTGGGCATCCAGCTGGGCAGGGGCAAGCCGTGATGTCCAGGCCTAGAAGTGGCCAAAGGCACTGAGGAGGCATGGGTGGGCGGCTCAGTCCTGGGGCAGCCCAAGGGTGGAAGGGCAGGCTGGGCTCCTGGGACTCCCATGGGCACCCCAAGGGCAGGGGGACCCCACTATGCCCCCCACCTCCCTGCCTCGGCTGTCTTCGGTTCCCCTTAGGATACGTGCTGGGCCCATCAGTTGGAGGAATTGCCCAGAAGAAGCAGGCTTTCGGTTGCCTGGGCAACACAGACCTTGATGCAGATGGCCTGGGCTGGGTGGAGCTGGGCAGCTTGGAGGAGAGAGAGGGGGGAGCCAGAGCCAGAGGCCTCCCCCTACTCTCTCCCCCGCAAACCTGCCAAGTCAGCAGCTCAGAGGTCCTTTCCTGCCCAGCCCCCTCCCCTGCTTACCCAGAATCCCCAGGGACCTCCGTTGTACCCCCTTCTGGGAGGGAACCCGGGGAAGGAGCATCTGCAAAATGCTGCCTCCTGGGGCCCCTGCCAGGCCTGGGGAGGACCCTTCCCTCCCCTTCGGTGCTTGGGACTCGCAGGCGTGGTTCCTCCTTCTGGAGGGTCTCGGGCTGGGAGTGGGAGCCCCCTGGGGCCCTCCTCTTTGGGGGCACGCGATGGGGGCCTGCATGAAGGGAAGGGGGACGAGGAGGCTGGAAAGAGAAGAATGGAGGAAAGGAGGCTGGAAAGAGGCCTTAGCTGTGTGCTGCTGGGCCCCCAGGACAGGACTGGGAGTGGGGGTCGGGGTGGCACCAGCACGGAGCCCGTGGACTGCCCTGGAAACGCTCCTCCCTTGGGAGCCGGTCCTTGGCCTTCCGCCCCAGGGCTCTCCCCGACAGCGGCCCGGACCTCTCCTCTCCGAGGGCCTGAGCCCCAAAGCCGGCAGCCCCCTGGCCCGGCCTCTGCTCTGCCCCTGGGCCCCAGGAGGGCCTCCGCCAGGCCGTCCCTGCCCCCGGACCACTGTGGACCGTGTCTGCAGGTGCTCCGGGGCTCCCGTCCTGCCCAGACAGGCCGCAGGGCTCAGCTCCGCCTCTCCGGCCCCTCTGACCAAGGGAGGGCGACCGCGGCCGAGGGAGCCTGAAGCAGCCTCGGCAGGGACAGGGACGAGGTCCAGCCTCCCGGCCAAGGTGGGCCCTGAGCGAGGCCTGAGAAAGCCGAGGAGGCAAGAAGAGAGCCAGCGAGAGCGAGCGGGGTCGGTGCCGCCAGCCCGTTGGGCGGGTGGAAAATGGGATTCTTGCTTGGGGATGGCTGGATGCAGGAAGCTCCTGATCCCCGAATCTTGGCTCTGAAGCAAGAAGGGACTCCAGAAGCCTTCACTGAACAGAAGGAGAAACTGAGAACCAAGGAGGGCGAGTGACTTGTCCAAGGCCACCGGGTAGCCACCCAGGCCCAGCTGCCTACTTGCCTGCACTCTTTCAATAAAGCCGGATAGTGCCAGGCTCCATCCTGACTTTCCCCTGCCTCGTGGGGGGCTGCGAGCCCTGCGCCCGGCAGACTGCTTCAGAGCCCCGGCAGCCCCCTCGTCCTCCCCTCGGAGGACCTAGAACGCGGGACAAAGGCTCGTCCCCCTCCCCCTCCCGATTCTCTGCCCACCCCCGGCTGGCCAGTAATCTTGGGGTTGCCTCCCTGTTTGGAAAAGGAAACTGATGCCTAGACCCCTTCAGCCAGAGCCAGCAGTCCTGCCTCCAGGCCAACTGCCCTTTCTGGGGCCTCCTCACAGGGGCCTCCTTGCTGCCCTTTCTGGGGCCTCCTCACAGGGGCCTCCTCACTGTTCTTTCTGGGGCCTCCTTGCTGCCCTTTCTGGGGCCTCCTCACAGGGGCCTCCTTGCTGCCCTTTCTGGGGCCTCCTCACAGGGGCCTCCTCACTGTTCTTTCTGGGGCCTCCTCACAGGGGCCTCCTTGCTGCCCTTTCTGGGGCCTCCTCACAGGGGCCTCCTCACTGTTCTTTCTGGGGCCTCCTCACAGGGGCCTCCTTGCTGCCCTTTCTGGGGCCTCCTCACAGGGGCCTCCTCACTGCTCTTTCTGGGGCCTCCTCTCAGGGGCCTCCTCGCTGCCCTTTTTGGGGGCCTCTCTGCCTCCTTAATGTCCCACCCTATGTCCCAGAGAGGAAATGTGAAGACCACGTAGCTTTGGGTCATTTTCCAAATGAAGCCCATCGAGGTCTTCTCAAAAGCCCCAGAAGAAACTGGGAGCCTGGAAGGAGTCCCAGAGACCAGGGAGGGAGGTCGGCCCTGGGAGAGAATCCCCCACCCCACCCTGGCTCTGTTTGAAGACCCCCCTCAATGGAGGGGAGCCCAAGACCTGTGGACCCAGCCCTGTCCACCTGGTGACAACGGGGCAAATTTCTCCAAGATTGTGTCCAGGAGGAGGCTCAGGATAGAGAGCAGGCCTAGATTTGGGGTCCTGAGTTCAAATGTGGCTGCAGACGCTTTGGAGCTGTGCAACGCCGGACAAGCCACGTAGCTGGGATCACATCACTCTGGAAATGGATCCTTGTTATTGATTGGGAGGCAGAAAGCATAGATGGGCTGAGCAGGGCCCTGCTTTAAGTCTGGTCCTGGTGTGGGCTCTGGGGCCAAGCGGAGCCGAGCTTGCCCTCTGCCAGCCCCCTAGTAAATGATGTGGCTACAGAGAGGGGGCAGGGTGAATGGTGGGATTAGAACCCAGACCCTCCCGACCCAAGCCCTTCCCACAGACCCAGGGTCCCTGCCTGGGCCTGCACAGCAACTCCCTCGGCGCTGGGGCACTTGGGGGCACCTTCCTATCACCAGCATCTGTAGGACGGGGCACCCCAATCTGACCATCAGGGCCCTGCAGCTGGGGTAGGCTGGGGCCTTGGAGGCTACAGAGTGGGACTCCTCGAACCCAGGCTCCGAGTTCAGCTCTCTTTGCCCTGCCCTGCAGTGGAGCCTGCCACAGCGCTGACCCTGTGACTAAGAGATCCAAAGGAGCAGGAAGAACTCCCCAGGCCTGAAGTCAGAGCAGACCTGGGAGGCCAGAGCAGACCTGGGAGGCCAAAGCAGGCCCGAAGCCAGAGCAGGCCCGGAAGGCCAGGACACGCCTGGGAGGCCAGGGCAGGCCTGTGTATTTTAATTTAAAATCCAAGATTTTTGATTTTTTGTTTGAGATTGTATTTTTATAAAAATCCAAGATTTTTTATTTTTGTTCGAGAAAAGATCTTCAAGGAAGAAGCTTGCTAACTCCTAAATCCAGAGAATGGACTGTTGCAGAAAGATGCCAAAAAACCCACACTACAGCAAGAAGATCAAGAATGAACTTTGGGTGTGGTTGATTGAACTGAAATTTGATTGAACATTTATTGTAAATGTACACATTTATGCCAAAAGGGACTGCCCCTAATTTGGCTTTCTGTCAATGCGCCTAGCAAAACATTGGTTTTGCTTTCTTTCTTTTCTATTCCTCCCTCACTACTCTAATTTCCTCTTAGAAAATTGAATATTGTATATATCTATAGTTAGAAGCGCATTTAGGACTACAAGATGATTATGTTAAATGATCAATGGGGAGACTAGTCTCCCAATGATCATCAGGGGGGATTGTGAATCTTAAACCTCTCAGACTCTACCTTAGAAGGATAAGGTTAGGACCATTCCCATTTTAAAACAATGAAGGTTTTGGAATGGTCAGGAATGTGAGAACTCTAACATTACTCCACCCATACTTGGGCATACTTTAGGGGAAGATAAAGTTGCAAACTCCTTACTGAACAATGAAAAGTCCCCAACCCATACTTAAAGTGAAGCAAGAACCCTTAAGCTGGGTCTATTTTTAGATCTAATAAAAAGGGGTGCTAATTACCTATGAAGATCAAATTAATCAGGCAACTTGCAAAGGACAAGATTAGTCTACTCAGGTGTGAATTAAGAATGGTCAGTCCTGTGAAAATGTCTACTGTGATTAGTAGATGTGAAAACTTAGGGGAGGTGACATAGGAGAAAATTCCCTTTAAAAGAAGGTCAGAAAGGCCTCTGAGGGGAATTCAGCTATGGAGCTGAATTGGAGGCTGGTCTCTGTCTCGGTGGCTGAAAGGGAATTCAGCCTTGGTAGCTGAGTTGGAGCTCAGACTAGTTGGACTAGCTGGGTCTCTGAACACTAGAGTTTTGCTCGGAAGGATCTTGTAGTGAGTTGATAAAAGACAGACTCGTCTCTCTCTTAAGGCTCAGGCCTAGGCCCTTCATACTACATTTCTCTTATTCCCTCTCCTTTTCCCTAATTCCTTCATTTGTATTAATCAAAATCTCCATAAAGCCCAGCTGACTTGGGTATTTCATATTTGGGAACTTTCCCATGGCGACCACTATATTTTTGACTTGAAACCATATTTTCATGGTCACAGTTTTTAACAACCACTTTTTATGTGTCATACCTGGGAGGCCAGAGCAGGCCCGAAGCCAGAGCAGACCTGGGACCCTCTGCAGCCTGTAAATCATCCTGGGCAGGGGACAGTCCAAGGCCTCACAGCCCAGGGAGAGTCCCCAAAGAAGTGGGACCACCATGGGTCAGCGAGCATTTGTTTCCTGCAGTAGGCCAGGGAAGAGAAGGGAAGGCCCCATCCTGGTTGTCGCCCGGAGGCCTGGGGCCAGAGTAGGCTCGTGTGGGCAGTGGGCCCTGAAGGAAGAAGTCAGGAGGGCCCCTGGGAAGGGAGGTGTGAGCCAGCCCTGAGGACTGGAGCCAAAGCGAATGAAGGGGCTCCCCGTGCCTTTGCCCTCTGGCACTGCCAGCCCTTAGTCCTACCCAGCAACACTTGGGTCTTAGATAGCTTTATGCCCGGCGTCCACCATACAGAGGGGCAAATGGGGGTCCCAGGAGAAGGGCCTGGCTCGGGTTCCTGAGGCGGGATTGGAGACCAGGGTCCCCCGGCCTAATCACAGGGTGGGACTCGTAGGAGGAGGGCTTGGGGAGGCCCATTTGTACCGGGAAGGGAGCCGGAGGAGCCTGAGCGGGGCCTGACCATGGGCCTGGCACTCCGCCAGCCTCGATAAGACCGGGTCGAACCCACACCAAACCTGTGGCCATCGCCTCTTTGCCCGGAAGCTCAAACTCTTCTGCCTATCACAGAGACGCCCAAACCCAGGAACTCTAGACCTCTGAACAGCAAAAGGCACTAAAGGGGGGGGGGCACAGCTGGGACACTGGGGGGCACAGAGGGGACACTGGGGGGCACAGAGCCGGCCCCAGGGCCAGGAGAGGATGAGGCTCCAAGGCTGCCCCCTGCCTCTCTTCCTCAGCCCTGCTTTTGGCCCCATTGTCCCAAAGAACTCTGAGCTGGAGGCTGCGGGCAGCGATAGCCCTCTGGGGCCAGACAAAGGCCAGCGGTGTCCCCCAGGATGCTGCCCAAGCATGGGGGGATCCCCTGAACTCTGAGACAATTGTGCTGCGCCCCGCAGGCACAGAGGCCTCCATCTCATCCTGGCACCTGCAGCCCAGTTATTTTTCTAGGGAGAAAGTGGCTGGCTCCAGACTGGAGGGGCTGCAGGGGAGGGAGGCCCCGGGGCCCCTCCTCGGCTTCAGCCAATCTGGGGTTGAGACCACCTCCAAGGGCCGGCTGAGGGCAGCCCCCATCTCCCCTCATCCCACCCAAACTCTTTTAGACCTGAGTAAAAATAAAGTGGGGTGCGGAGTCCCGGGCCCTGAGTTCAGATTCTAGATGGGCCAGCGTCATCTCAGGCAAAGCCTTTCCTTTCCCAGCCTTTCATTTCTCTGAGTAGACCAGACAGAGCCCAGTCTGCTTCCAGATCCACCTGCCAGGGTGGCCTTGGGGGCCCCCACCCCAGCGGCCCTGAGGAGGAGCCGCCCCAGACCCTGTTGGCAGGAGCCCCCGGACGCCCTGGGCCCTCGCTGGGGAATACTGAGCGGAGCCCCTTGAGGAGGGCCCAGGGAGAGCCCGGCCTCTGCCCTCATGCAGCACTCAGGGACAGGGAGCTCCCCACTGCCGTCCTGCGGCCCCTGAGAACGTCTGTCCCTTTTCGGCCTCCATCCTGGGCCGGCACAGAGGCTGCATGCTGATGCGCCTCACCGAGAAGGATGCACACCGCAGACCAAGAAGGCCCATTTTCTGCCTTTTTTCCTCATTTGAGACCCCCTCCACAGAATAAGGGAAAATCCGCCGGGGGCCTGACCGTCCCATGAGGGATAGGGAAGACCCCGACAGGAGACAGATTTGGAGCTCAAAACTCTAAGAAAAGGAATGCTTAAAAGTTGCTTGTACACGCCATTGGGGGAAATCCACGAGAGGCTGAAAGACTAAGAAACTCTCCAGCCGTTGGGGAACGGGGAGGCAGGAGGGCCCCAAAGTAGGAGGAAGAAGCAGCCCAGGAAGAAGTCTGGTGCTGCCTGGGGGGACCCCTCTCCTGGGCATGGAGGGCTGGAAGGATGCTGCAACGGGAGACGGAGGGAGGGGTGGGGTGGTCTTCCCAGGAAGTGCTCTGAGGTCTGTCGAGCTACCCCCTCTGGGATATCAGGGTAGAGACAGGGAGGAAACAAGCCCCAGCCCACGGAGCCATAGGATCCTCCACCTGGCACAGCCCTTCAAGGCTCCCCTCCAAGGCAATAATGGTCACAAGCCCTCCCTGTAGTCTTCTCCAGTCTAAACATGCCCGGGTCCTAGCCCGTGTCTGGTTGGTCTCCATCTTGTCAATGCCCTGTCTAACTAGGTGTCCGACACTCTGGATAGGGGACGAGCAGACCAGGGAAGAGACAACATGGCAACCACATAGATGGGTGACAGAGAAAGCGTACCAGCCATGCCTTCCTGGCCTCTCTAACCTCCTGACCTCCCTGACCTCTCTAGCCTCCTTGGCCTCTCTAGCCTCCTGGCCTCTCTGGGTCTCCTGGTCTCCCTGGCCTCTCTGGCCTCCTTGGCCTCTCTAGCTTCTCTAGCCTCCTGGCTTCTCTAGCCTCCTGGCTTCTCTAGCCTCTCTGGCCTCCTTGGCCTCTCTAGCCCCTCTGGCCTCTCTGTCCTCTCTAGCCTCCTTGGCCTCTCTAGCCTCCTGGCCTCCCTAGCCTCTCTGGCCTCCTTGGCCTCTCTAGCTTCTCTAGCCTCCTGGCCTCTCTAGTCTCTTTGGCCTCCCTGGCTTCTCTGGGTCTTTGCTGCCTCTCCCATGCCTCCTCTGTGGTCCTCATAGGTTGGAGGCCCATCTCAGGGGACACCTTCTCCACAAAAGCTTCCTCATCCCCTGCCTTGGTTCTCTTTCCATGGGAATGTCTCCTGTGTCCCTCCCCCTGCATGGGAGCGTGTATCAGTTCCTTATTCAGGGGCCCTTTGAGGCCAGAGCTCCCACCATGAGGCTTCTGCCAGTTGCCTAGTCTGTGCTGACTGAATGCAGGGACCCAGGGGGCCCCCCAGACCCCGGCTGGCCTCATACCAGTCCCTCCACCCTGCTCCTTCTTTTCCAGGAAGCGGGGGGGGGGGGGTGAGGCAGACAGGGGCTGTGGGAGACACATGCTCAGAGCAGACTGGGCTAGATGGGCCTCCTGAGGGCTCCTTGCCTCTCTCCCACCAGTCTTGACCTCCTGGGGGAGAAATAGGTAGCAGAAGAAGAGAAGGCCCCCGTGCATGCCCAGAGAGGGCAGAGAAGGCACTCTGCAGGGCACAGGGGACAGGGAAGAGCCCCATGGACCATCCCCTGCACAGACTCACGAGAGCTCCCTCAGAACCTCTGTGGCTGCCGCCACCAGCCTTGCCCAATTCCTCCCCATGCACTGTGGCCTCGTTGGAACGGAGGACTCCCACCTCTGCACCTCATCCCAAGCCAGGCTCCTGACGGGCCTGAGGAGCCCGGGGACTTGCCGCAGAGCTGCATCCACAGGACTCGCTCTCAATGTCCCCGTGAGGGACTCTTGGCCCAAGAGAAGGCCTGGGCCAAGCCTAGAACAGAGGCCCTCTGTGTCCACCCGCACGCAGCCCTCAGCCCGTGTGTTCCCCAAGAACCAGGGATTTAACAAAATATTGTTTTATGTGACCAAAGAAACTTTTGGCACCCGTTAAATCAAATCTCCTCTGGGGAACACCCCCTGCTCCCGGCTCCCAGGCTCTCCCCTGAATCCAAACTCGGGGCAAACCCTCTTCCGCCTTCTCCTCTGCAGGAGTCTATTCCCCTCACCCTCGGGCCAGGCACACGAGGGTGACTGGGTGGTGTTCTTGGTCTTCCCGGAGGAAGCCCCAATTGCCTAGTTGGGTCGACCCAGGGAACCCACCCATGTGAGAAGAGCCCGTAGACCCTGGCCCCGTGTGACAGGACCCTGATGGGCCCTGATGGGGAGCCGGACTTGCTCAGCTGCCAAAGTGGGGTCAGCACCGGGCTGGCCACCGGGCTTGCCCCTGAGGCTTTCAGCCAGGGCTGGGGCTTTTCACACAGTCCTCCCTTCTACGCATAGCCTCCAGCCCAAAGACAGAGTCACCAGGTTGACTCAGACGGGATCTCTCAGGAAGGCCTTTCACAATAAAGTTTATGGCTGATAACTCCACGAGTGTCCCCAGGGAACCTCCATCTCTTCCTTCCCCCACAGGCCACACAAGGAACAGCTGCCCGGCTCCCTGCAAGAGCCCCTCTAGGCCAGCCACCACTCCTTCCCCAAAGTGCCCCATAAACACCCAGACTGACCAGAGGTGAGGTAGGAAATAGGATTTGTGTCATTCCTCCCCCAAAAGATGGCCCCAGACCCGTGAGCCCCCAAATGTCTCCCCAGGACCTACATTGTCTTTTTGCCTCTCTTCGGATCCCCAGTGAGGTCTGGCACATAGTGTTTAATTCAATGTTTGTTGACTGACTGACTGATCAAAAGGGAAGGAAAACTACAGTTTTCCTTAGAATCCAGATGTGTGGTCTGATGTTCAGTCTTTCTTCTCTATTGCACATGGTTTTATTTGGTGCTCATGAATGAGTCATTTGTCTGAAGGGACCTAAAGAGGAGCAGAGAGAGAAAACACTAGGAGGAGAAGGAGAAAAGTTCAAGGTGGAAAACTGTTAAGAAGAAGCAAGCAAGACAAGTTAGCAAGAAAGATGAGGGAAAGAGGATCCCCCAGTGCTATGAGCTAAGCAATGGAGAGGGAATGTTTTATGTTATACATTTAAAGACAGGACTTGAAAAGGGGTCCATGACAGAAAAGTAAGGAAGAATGCGGGGCCTGGTCTTTTTTCTCCCAATGAAACATCCATAGCCCCTTCCAGGGATCCACCACCATCTTGGTTACCCTTTCTTGGACATCTGCCATTTCCTTGAGATCTCTCACATGCTTGTGGCAGCCAGAATTGAACCTGGGCCTCCAGAGGTGATCTGACAAGGACAGAGGACAGGGAGACTCTTACTTCCTTCTCACACCATCACTCGTTCCTTTTTTGTAGCCTAAAGCCAGCTTAGCTTTCTTGGCCACCATGGCCACATGATGCTATTGACTCATATTGAGTTTAAAGTCCATTTAAGCTTGATTACAGGGGTCAAGGGGGATAGGGTTGGGGATGGAGACTCCAAGTGAACATCCTAGTGCAAACACCAACAACATGGAAACGGGTTCTGATCAAGGACACCCAGTGGATTTGCACATCAACTTTTGGGAAGGATGGGGGGAGGGGAGGGAGGGACAGAATATGGTTCTTGTAACCACGGAATAATGTTCGAAATTGACTAAATAAAAATAAAGTACATTTAAGCATCCCCCTCTGATCAGGCAGATTTTCTTCAGCCAGACTATAGTCTAGCCTTATCTTCCTCCCTTTGTACTTGTGTAATTGATAACTTTCTTCTTCTTCTTCTTTCCTTCTTTTCTTCTTCCCTTCTCTTTTTTCTTCTCTTTTCTTCTCTTCTTCTTCCCTTCTCTTCTTTTTTCTTCTTCTTCTCTTCTCTTTTCTTCTTCTTTTCTTCTTCTCTTCTTCCCTTCTCTTCTTCTTTTCTTCTTCCCTTCTTTTCTTCTTCCCTTCTCTTCTTTTCTTTTCTTCTTCTTCCCTTCTCTTTTCTTCTTCTTCTCTTCTTCCCTTCCCTTCTCTTCTTCTTCCCTTCTCTTCTCTTCTTCTCTTCTTTTTTCTTCTCTTCTTCTCTTCTCTTCTTCTTTTCTTCTTCCCTTCTCTTCTTTTCTTCTCTTCTTCTTCCCTTCTCTTTTCTTCTTCTTCTCTTCTTCTTCTCTTCTTCCCTTCTCTTCTTCTTTTCTTCTTCCCTTCTCTTCTTTTCTTCTCTTCTTCTTCCCTTCTCTTTTCTTCTTCTTCTCTTCTTCCCTTCCCTTCTCTTCTTCTTCCCTTCTCTTCTCTTCTTCTCTTCTTCTCTTCTTCCCTTCTCTTCTTCTTTTCTTCTTCCCTTCTTTTCTTCTTCCCTTCTCTTCTTTTCTTCCTCTTCTTCCTCCCTTCTCTTTTCTTCTTCTTCTCTTCTTTTCTTCCTCTTCTTCCTCCCTCCTCCTCCTCCTCCTTCTTCTGGAAACCTTGACTTAGGTGTGTATTCTAAGACAGAAGAATGGCAAAGGCTGGGAGTGAAGGTTAAGTGACTGTCCAGAATCACCTAGGGAGGAGGCCAGATTTAATCCCAGAACCGTCCGTCCCCGGGCCTGTGGGACTGATTCTGGAATCTGTACATGAGGCTTTCACTTTATCCCTCTAAAAGTCGGCCCAACGTCAAGACCTCTTTGGAAGCCTGGCTAGCGAACCTTCCCTTAAGTGTTGTGTCTTCTTCATATCTGGCGAGTGGGCCATCTCGGCCTTTATCTCAGTGTGAAAACGGCGCAGAAGCGAGCAAGGACCGCCAGGGCCCTCCACGCAGCCCCTCCTACAAAACTGCTGCAGAGCCATGAAGAGCGTCCCTGAAATAACACAACTGGGCTTGTGTTCCAAAAATGAGGGGAATTGGAGTCAACTCCCAACCTCTCCTCCCGCTCACTCCGGCCCCTCCTTAGTCCCAGGCACGCCTCCCATCCTGCCGGGAATCGAGCTCTTTCTGGGAAAGCCCATAAAATAAGGTACTTTAGACTCTCCCAAGGGCTTCTACTCCCCAATCGCCCGCCATCCGGTGCTAACACACCCTGGGCATGGGAGATAGGATGGATGAGTCAGACCCAGGCTCCCCTGTGAGCCCTGCCGCCGCCGGCACCTGTCAGCCTCAGTTTCCCTCCCCGTAAAGGCCTCGGAGGGCAGATTGGTGTGTCCCAGGCCCGTCCCTTAGTTCAGACGAGTCCCTGCGCCGCTGCTTTCCTCCTCCCCAAAGCAGAGGCATTGGGCCAGGCTCTCGGCTCCTCTCCAGCCCCCTCAGACCCCCCAATGCGGGGCTGTGAGCCTCGACGCCCGTCCTTGAAGGCGGCCTGGAGGGGCCGAGGACACCAGCCAGGCCCGGGGACACGGAGGCTCAGAGGGTCTGGGGCCGCGGCCAGGAAGCGGGAGAGCTGGAACTCCAATAATGGCTAGGAGGGGCCTTTAGGACGGCTCCGGCCTCGGCAAGGGGGCACCTAAAGCCCAGCAGCCCCCACAGGGCATCCCCAAGCCATCGGCCTTCCTGCTGCCACGCTGGGCCCACGAGGAGCTCCTTCACGCTCTGGCCAGGCCCCGTCTGGTGCCCCCTCCAGACCAGGGCCAGGGCCGCTCCACACGGGCGGGACGGGGCCTGGAGCTGCCCTCCTGGGACAGCGCCCGGCCCGGAGGGAAAGACCAGACGGTGCCTTAGAGCGGGGCAGGAGGGCCGGCAGAGGCCGGCCTGAGGGGAGCCGCCCCGGCCCGGGCTCCTTCCCGCACCTCCTGCTGCTGGGCTGGCCCGACCTCCTCTGGGTTCCTTTCAGGGATGAGCTCCACGCAGCCGGCCTTCCCAAAGGCCCTCCGAACTTTGGCCCTGAAGCCGCCCTTTCACAATGTACCCGCCGCAGGCCGTGGGTGGGAGCGTGGGCACCAGGGCTCCCTTGGGGCAAAGTTGAGTCCCCGGAGAGTCATGAGGCCCCTGGGGGTGGGAGGCTTGTCCGGGCAGCAGGGCCGAGCAGCCCCCCACAACACGGGACAGACAGGCTTCTGGCCTCCCGTCCTGGGGGAGCCGCTTCCAGGAAGTGGCCTGGTTTGGGCCAAGAGGAGCCCAGAGCTTGCTTGTGCTCCAGGTGCTCCCAGACCCCGCAGGTCCCTCTTCCTTCCCCAGGCTGGGCCCTCCCAGGCTCACCCCAAGCTCTGTGCTGGGGGGGAGGCCCTTAGAAGCCCCCTAGGCTCTGTGGGGGGGCCCTTAGAAGCCCTCCAGGCTCTGTACTGGTGGGGGGCCTTAGAAGCCCCCCAGGCTCTATGCTGGGGAGAAGCCCCCCAGGCTCTGTGGAGGGGCCCTTAGAAGCCCCCCAGGCTTTGTGCTGGGGAGGGAGGCCCTTAGAAGCCCCCCAGGCTCTGTGGGGGGGCCCTTAGAAGCCCCCCAGGCTCTGTGCTGGGGGGGAGGCCCTTAGAAGCCCCCCAGGCTCTGTGGGGGGCCCTTAGAAGCCCCCCAGGCTCTGTGGGGGGGGGCCCTTAGAAGCCCCCCAGGCTCTGTGGGGGGGCCCTTAGAAGCCCCCCAGGCTCTGTGGGGGGGACCCTTAGAAGCCCCCCAGGCTCTGTGGGGGGGGCCCTTAGAAGCCCCCCAGGCTCTGTGCTGGGGGGGAGGCCCTTAGAAGCCCCCCAGGCTCTGTGGGGGGGCCCTTAGAAGCCCCCCAGGCTCTGTGGGGGGGGCCCTTAGAAGCCCCCCAGGATCTGTGCTGGGGGGGAGGCCCTTAGAAGCCCCCCAGGCTCTGTGGGGGGGCCCTTAGAAGCCCCCCAGGCTCTGTGGGGGGGACCCTTAGAAGCCCCCCAGGCTCTGTGCTGGGGGGGGAGGCCCTTAGAAGCCCCCCCCCCAGTCCCAGCCAGGAGAAACCACCTCCCCAAGGGCACTGGGCAGGTCCTCCCAGCCACCTCCCAGCCTGCTTTCTCCCAGAAGCCTCAGGGCCCTGTTCTGGGCCCCTAAGGCGGAAGGCTACCTGCCGGACAGCAGTCCTTCCTGGTGCTGTGGAATGGCTGCCTCCTACAGAGAACCCAAACTCCAAACTCCAGCTCGCGCCCCCCAAAGGGCTCTCGACTGCCTCACGGACACTGCTTTGGCCCCTCCTCAGGCAGGGCCCGAGCCTATCCCTGCACAGGCCAGAGAAGGCCTCCATGAGGACCGGCCTCCTGCTCTGGCCCTTCTGCTACAGGCCCAACACCTTCCCGGCCTCCTCAGCCTCCACCACTGAGGCCCGCCTGGGTAGGAGAGGCTCCACAGGGTCAGGGGGGATCTCGCGCAGGCGGCCCTAGTGCCTGGGACATCCTCCTCTGAGGACCTCCGAGGGAAGCGCCGGGCAGAAAGGAATCCTTTTCTCTACGATCTCTCTGCTGGACGGGGAGCTCACTACCAAGAAGTCCATTCCATTCTATGGTTTAGAAGTAGAAGGAGCCTCCGGAGCCCTCTCGCTGTACAGACGGAGAAGCTGGGACCCCGTCTCTGGGCCGAGCGACTCCCAAACCCCCCGGGTCCTTCGGTGGAGTCTCCCCTGGACCCTGAGGGCCTTCTTCCGGCCCTCGTCACTCCCTCAGGACCCCAAGCCTTCAGCAAGACTCCCTCCGATGGACTCCAGCACTCGGTACACAGTCGGCGCTCAATCGTTGCTGACCCCTGATCCATGCGTCGTCTCCTCCCACGCTCAATGGGTGACGGGGCCTCACAGCCTGCCGTGAGGAGACCCTCGCCCCCCCGGCCTTCACTCGGCTGCTCCGGCCTCGCTTCCTCTAACAATCAGAGGCGCTTCACGCGGCCTCCTCGGAGAGAGCCCGGCAGGCCCGCCAGGGCCTCCCGAGAGAGGCCGCCATCAGGGTCACACGCTGGGAGCCTGAGCCGGCCTCGGCCCGAGAGGCTGCCCCAGAGACAGAGCCCCGGCCAGGGGCTGGCACTGATCTACGGGGGGCGGCCGGAGTCTGGGGCCTCCTTCATTGGAATCCCTCCAAGTGGCTTCTCATTTCACCGATGAGGGAAGCGAGGCCCGCAGTGGTGAGTCCGACTCCCGGCCCAGGACGGAGGCCGGAGCATCCCTGAGCGGGGCCACCTCGCCTAACCCCCCTCGGCCCCCCAGCCCAAAGCCCGGAGCCCTCCCGGGGACTTTGGCCCGCTGGAGCGCGGCGGTGCCCCCCCGGCCTCGAAGGGAGCCCCAACCTTTCTTCAGCTGCCGCCGGCGGGCCTGGGAAGATCCTGGCGAGGAGGGCGCCCAGGGAGTCACCGCCCCTGCTGGGGCAGGCCGGCTGCAGAGGGGGCCGCCCAAGGCCGCCCCCACGAGCCGGAGGCACGGAGGCCAGGGGGAGGCAGGGGCCTGGCCTTGAGGAGTGGGATTTGAACCTGGACCAGGCCCCCCAGGGGAGGCCTCCTTCACCATCGGAGTTGGGAGGGGCCCCAGGAGGCCACCAGGTCTAGCGCTCTCCATCCCCTCCCCTTTCTGGGCCCCTCGTCCCAGACCCGGGGACCCCCGTAATCATTAACAGGCCCCAGAGGTCTGACGAGAAGGGTGCCGAGCACGCCTAATGGGAGAAGGGGGACCCCCCAGGGCCTCTCGTTTTCTTCCTTGTCAGAGCCCAGCCTCAAGAGCCCGAGGCACTGTCCTAGGCACCCTGTGCCCGTCGGCCTTGGACGGTGATCCTGCTCTCTCCTTTCAGGTCCGCCCTCCAAGCTTCCGTTCCAAGGAAGACGAAGGTGCCTCCGTGGGCATCGGGGGAGCCTTCGTTTTCCACGCCAGGCCTGTTCCCTATTATCTGGGGGGCCTCCAGAGGTTTCCTCCCCTTGTGTGCTTGCACCTGGGCAACACGCGGGCTTTGGGCCCAGTGAGCGCCAAGGGGCGTCCAGATGACCAGCGCACAAGCCCAGGGCAAAGCCGGGGAGCCAAGAAGCTGAAGGAGGACCAGAGACGGTGAAGAGAGTCTAGGAAGGACTCTGGGGACACCTCCGAGGGCCGTCGGCATCTCCACCGCGGCTGTGAATTATTAGGCCCGCTGGACGGCGGGGCCAGCCCTCTGTGCCCTCCCCCAAGTCCCTGCCAAAGCGGCTGACCGCCACGGAGGTGGCCCTGAGTGCACCCCTGAGCGCTCCACCAGGGACCCTGAATGAAGGCTGACCACCAGACGGATGGCCCGCCTTGTCCTGTTCGCGAAGCCTCCCAGTGCTGAGGGCCAGAGACGGGAGGGCGGGATTCTGCCAGACACCCATGGGCGCTGGGAGGCAGAAGTACTGGGTTCTAGTCCTCAGCTCTGCCACTGACTTTCTGCGTTCCCTTGTGGGAGACGCTTCCTGTCTCTGGGCTTCACTTTATAAAATGAGTGGACATACGGATATTGTTCATTCCGGCTCAACGGCAGAATGGCAAACCTGGGAGAGACCTCTGAGGACATCTTGTTCACAATCGGGGCTTGATGTTGGATCCTGGCTCTCAGTTTCTCCCTCTGTAAAATGGAGATCATCTCTGCACGACCCGGTTGTAGGGAGGAACACACGTGGCAAACCTTAAGATACTTCAGCAGTAGACGTAGTGATAATGATGAGGAAAGCAAAGTCAAAGATAGTCCACGGTGGAAAATCCCATCCCATCTCCCGTTTGCAGATTTGAAACCAGAGCCTCAGAGAAGTCCACAGCCCCAAGAGCCTGCTAGATAGTGGTAGATGGTATGTGTAGAATCCAATGAGAAGCCCATACTGGAGCTGCAAGAGGGAGGACAAGGGAGGCTGTCCTGAGACCTCGAACAAATCTCTCCGATCTGAATCTCAGCTCCCTCTTCCATTCAATAGGAGCACTGGATCCATTGACCTCTAAAGCCCTTTCCAGTTGAGATCCTTTGTCACCTGGGAAGACTTGAGGTGGGCCCTGAAGGGTAGGCTAAATTAGAAGCAGAATTTCAAAGGGCAGCTTTTATCCTGTAGGCAGAGAAGTCACCGTCTGAGTTGGGCAGAGAATCATGAGAGCTTCTTCCCCCCATTAGCATGGCTAAGATGAAGATCTGGAGCTCCCTCCCTTCCTTTTGCCTTTTCTCTTGCCAGGGCCGTGACCTTTGCCCTGGAAATGACATAATAAAAACCCAAGAGAAGGAAGGAGATCGTAAGAGGACAGTCGACTGAGGAACTCAAGGACGGCGGAGCCATGGATCGGAGGAGACGGATGACGGAAGCTGGAGATGGACTCTGGACGAAGGTCCTGAAAGAACTGCAAGATGGAGTTTTACATGCTGAGGGAGCTGGGGAGACCCAAAGAAAGGGGGGGACCTCAGGCTTGCAGGACAGTCCATGTCCTCATTGCCAGGGAGACTGACTTCAGGTGTTGGGGGAAATGTAGAATGGATGATCTGAAGACAAGGTGGACTCCTGGCCTAGAAGGGGCGATTCCCCCCAACCAGCCTGGCTTCAGTCAGAAGAGATCAACTTCCTTTTCTGACCAAGTCCATCAGGGAACCCAGTAGGTCTAGCCTGCCCGGATTTTAGCAGACTAAGAGAATATTTCATGCCAGCAGAGTGGAAAAGATGGAGATCCCAAGGAGTGGGCATAAGGCATTTGGAGTCCTTCTTGGCTGAATGAAGGGCAGGCTCGTAATGAATGAAGATGGGCTTAGCAGATAGTCCCTGTGGAGTGCCCTGGGGATCTGGGCTTGGCCCGGTGCCGTTTAATCTTCCTGTACCCAATGCCAATAAAGGCAGGCCGCTCTGTACATGGCACAATGCAGCGGGGTAGGGAGCACAAAAAGGCTAGGGCATGGGGTTCGGGCCAGTCATAGAGGGTCAATGGAAAGTCTTACCCTTGGGTTCAAAAAATAAATTTCCCAAGTAGGGATGCAAGGAGATTGTCAGGCAGTCTGAAAAAGATCACGGGGTAGGAGGGGCCCACAAGCTCCACAGGGATCCACAATGCCCTGGCCAAAAGCTAGGGGACTTCGTGGGAAGAGGCAGAGCCAGGATCTCCACGTTCTCTGCCCGGGAAACCTTCATCCTGTTGGAGAACATCCAGCCTAGATGTCAATGGGCCGGAGGCCACAGGACCGAATGAAGGCTGCTTCTGGAGAGGAGAGTCTGGGCAGGAGAGGGCCTGGGCTGCTTCTCTTTGGCCCCAGGAGGCCCAAGTGGGAGGGGCAGGTAGGGAGAGGCTGGGGTGGGGCACAGTGGGAAGGCCCCACGGCATCCCCGTATTCCCAAGGAGACGGAGGGCCCAGGCTGGAGAGCGCTCAGGCCAGGCACCTCTTGCTTCTCCCAGGGACTACGGGGGTCACCCTGCTCTGGGTGTGGGCATGGCTTTGGGGGCAAGCCTAGAGGTGCCTCCCTTCCCCCAGCAGGTGCAGAGGCTGCCTGTTCCGGGGTGCCCCTGGGGTCCCTAGGAAGTATCTCCCTGCCAGGAAGAGGCAAATGCTGGCAAGGAGGATTCCCCGGCTCTGCCACCTCGGCTTTGATAGGTGCCTGCAGATGACTGGTTGGCAGGGGTGTATGTGGAAGGGGGGATGGGAAGAACACTGGGGGAGGGGGAGGGGATGGCTGGGGACGCCTCCTGTGGGGGAGGGGCTGGTGCTCAGAGAGGTGGTGGGCTGTCTCTGGAGGAGGAGGCTTCCAAGGGAGGGGCTCGTGTGGGGGGGGGGTCCTCACAGGGGGATGGGGGTGGGGAATCTCAGGCCAAGGAGGCACCCCGGGGAGGGGCCCCAGGTCGGGCCTCTCCTGCCCAGCGCTGGAAGTCTGGGCTGCAGCGTAAGCTCAGAGTTTGTCCTCAGGTGACCCGTCCCTCGTCCCTCCTCCCTCCTCAGGGCCTGGGCAGGGAGAGCAGGCGGCTGGGCACTGTCCCAGCCTGGAGGGGCCCTGGCGGCCGCAGAGTTGCCGCAGGGTCTAGGAGGGGCCGGGCAGGGGGCATTGTTCCGGGGCTCAGTCGTGAGGGGGCAGGGCGGGGAGTTCTGGGGGGGTCGCTTCCCCGCCAGTCACAGACACAAACACCAGGGATGGGACAGCAGCGTGGCACGCACGCAGGCACGCACGAGCACACACACCAGGACTAGCCGCGAGCAGATCCCCTCCCCCGCCCCCCATCACGCCTAGTGCCACACTCGCGGCCGGGGCTCTGCCGGAGATGCGCCCCCTCCCCGACCTGGAGCGTCGCAAGGTGTCCCACCCACGCCGGAGAGCCACGGGCCGCCCCCGCGCTGAGCCCCCCCTACACACGCGCGCCCACTGGCACACACGCAGGCAGACACGCGTCTTTACCCACACATCGCTCCAGCCACACGCGCACTCCGCTAGACGCCCCGCCGCAGTGTGTGCGTGTGTCTGTGTGGGTGTCCTCCTGTCTACGGCTGCGAGCCCAACCTCGGGCACTCCCCTCCATCCGTAAAGGGGGCATCCCCCGCAGCCGGGGGGACCTCGGGCTTCCCCTACTCTAAAGGAGCGGAAGGCTTCCTCACCGTGTGCCCCCCTCCCCCCAGGATCCATCCCCGGGCTCCCTCCCTCGCCCGTTCCATCTCCAGACACCGCTCCCCCTCTGGATTCCACCCCTGGGTTGCCCCCTCCCTCCAGTATTCTATCTCCAGAACCCTCCCCCCCCCAAGGATTCCATACGCTTCCCTCCCTGCCAGGGTTCCATCCCCGGGCCGCTACCCTCCCCAAAGAAGCCCACTTCCCCCCTCCCCCCTCCCATTCCCAGGCCGCCCGCCGGTTCCGCGCCCGGGATGCCAGCCTCATTCCTCAAATTCTCCGCTCCCCAGAGCCCGCAGCGGGTGGGAGGAGGGTCCTGGAAGGGGGAGGGGCAGGCTGGCTATCAGAGCCGAGAAGTGGCACGTGCGTGCTTTTTTTTTTTTAACAAGGGGATCCTCAAGAGGAGGGGGTCCCAGTTTCCCGGGGGTTGTAGCGGGGACGTCCCCCTCCTCCTTGGGAGCAGACGCGGGGGATTCAGCGGGAATGGGGAGTGCCCTTTCCCTACGCGACCGGAGTTGAGCAGGGGGGCGCGCAGAGGAATTCCCGCCCGCGTGCCTGGACCCCCTCCGCCTCCGGGCCTGCCCGGCCTGGCCGCGCGCTCTCGCTCCCCGCACTTCGCCCGCCCGGCGGATCAGCGACTCGCTGCTCATGCATATGCAAATAGCTCCGGGCTCCCCGGGCTCCGGCTCGGGCTGTCTCCCCTCGAGGGGAGAGTTGTTTAAAAACCCGAGCCTTCCCATTGGCCCTCGCGGCTCCACCCTATGCAAATAAGCGAACCTTCAGCCGGCTGCACGCCCGGGCAGCGTGTGCACGCTGGAGCGCGTGAGCGCGCCCGGCCTCCCGCTGTCGGTCAAATTGCACAGAGAAGGTTGTGCCTGCGCGACGCTTACTACAAGAAAGTAGTCCCCGCCTCCCTCCCTCCCCTCGCGCCCCGCGGCGCCCCCGAAGCCTCCTCCTCTTCTCCTGCGGCTTTCCTTGAGTCCCCCCATTTGCGGGGTGAGCGGGGTGGGGGGGAGCGGGAAGCCGGGGCGGGAGCTCGAGCGCACGCGTGCGTGGGGGAGGGCGGCGTTGCTAAATCGAACAGAAAGGCGAGGTGTTTCCCAGGCTCCCCCCCACGTACCCCCGCCTCCTGCGGGCGCGCGGAGGGATACGCTGCTGCCGCCCCAGCGCCCCCCCCCCATCAAAATATTGGGAGTTAAGAGGCGGCCGAGGTGTGTAAGCGAGCTCAGAGCAGAGCGCGCGGCTTGGACGGAACGGAACGGAGCGGAGCGGAGCCAGGCGGAGCGGAGCGGAGCCGGGCCAGCCAGCGAGAAAGCTAGCGAGCGCAGCAGCCGGGGCCAAGCCCAGCCAACGGAGCCCAGCCGGGCCGGACGCCGGGAGGCTGCTCCCGCGCCCCCACGTCCCCTCACCCGCCGGCCGGGGCCGTCGCCTCCTGGGGCGCCGCTGCGCCGCACGGCCGAGCTGCTCTGCTGGGACGCTCGGAGCCGGCCGGGACCTTTCGGGCGCCGAGCCGCGGGCTGCCCGCTCGCCGTGTTCCTCGGGCGGGGGCCGCGCCGACGGTGCCCGCGCCGGCTCGTGGCCGCAGCCGCCGCCCGGGGTCCGGGCGTGTCCGGCCGAGCCCCGCGCCCCCCGTGCGCCCCACGCCTCGGCCCCCGCCCGCGCGACCCCCGCCACGATGCTGCTGTCCAAGTTCGGCTCTTTGGCGCACATGTGTAGCCCCAGCGGCGTAGACCACCTGCCGGTGAAGATCCTACAGCCGGGTAAGGGCAAGGCCGGCCCGGGCGGGGAGCGCGGGGGGCGCCCTGCTGCGCCCCGGCCCGGCCCCAACCTCCCCTTGGGTCTCCCTCTCCGCCCGCAGCCAAAGCCGAGAAGGAGCCCTTCGAGAAGCTCTACCAGGTGGGCTCGGTGCTAGGCAGCGGCGGCTTCGGCACAGTCTACGCCGGGAGTCGCATCGCCGACGGCCTGCCGGTGAGTGCCAGCGCCCGGGAGACCGACCGGGTCGGTTCCCCCCCCCTCCCCCCAGTCCTGGCATGGGTGGGGGGAGGCGATGCGGGGCAGCTCCCGGCTCGTGACTCCAATCCCCTTATCCGAATTGGGGGGGGGGGGGCGGCGCGGGACAACCCTTGGGCTTCAGACGTCCCCGACACCTAACTCTGGGGGTTCCCCTCCCCCGCAGGTCGCTGTGAAGCATGTGGTCAAGGAGAGAGTCACAGAGTGGGGCACGATCGTAAGTGGACCGAGCTATGGGCCTGGCTAAGGGCTAAGGTTTTGAGCTAGGGGAACCCGGGGATCGGAATGGGGACTTGGGCCGGGGCCCCGCCTCCGAAGCCATCCCCCCACCCGCTGGGGCGGAGGCTCGGGGTCCCCGCCCCTCTGTTATTGTTTGGGGGGGAAGAGACTTGGCCGAGTTTTGCCCCACCTCCTTCCCTTCCTTCCTCTTGCCGGGCCCAAACTGGCCCCTTCCCCGGCTGGGGCTTCCCCAGGCTTCTCCCACGGGCGCCCTGGGGGCTTGTGTGTGTGAGGAGAGAGGAGAGGTTCGAGCGGGGGGCGGGCAGCCCCGGAGGCCCCGAGGTGACATTCACGCAGCCCGTGCCTCCTCCAGGCCGGAGTGATGGTGCCCCTGGAGATCGTCCTCCTCAAGAAGGTGGGCTCGGGCTTCCGAGGCGTCATCAAGCTCCTGGACTGGTACGAGCGGCCCGACGGCTACCTGCTGGTCATGGAGCGGCCCGAGCTGGTCAAGGACCTGTTCGACTTCATCACGGAGAAGGGCGCCCTGGACGAGGAGATGGCCCGAGGCTTCTTCAGCCAGGTCCTGGAGGCCGTCCGCCACTGCTACGGCTGCGGCGTGGTCCACCGGGACATCAAGGACGAGAACCTGCTCGTGGACCTCCGCACCGGCGAGCTCAAGCTCATCGACTTCGGCTCGGGCGCCCTGCTCAAGGACACGGTCTACACGGACTTCGATGGTGAGGAGCCGCCGCCGCGCTGCCCTTGGGGGAGGGGGCAGAGCGGGCCGGTGTCTGCCCCTCCCTCCCGGCTCCGCCCATCCCCCTTTGGGGTGGCTGATCCCCCTGCCTCCCTCTACCTGCCAGAAGAAGGTGTTTGTGCGGGGGGAGGTCTGTTTATGCCAGGCCCCGCGCCTGCCTCCAATGAGGGAGCCCTGGCTTGGGGGAGGGGGCCAGCTTCCTGGCTGGCTCTAGCTCCCTGTGCGCAAGCCCACGTCGCTTGCGCGAGAGGGCGGGCGGAGGGCGGAGGGAGCCAGCCAGCCCGGCTGCGGGATGCAGCAGAAAGAAAACCCTGCATTGCAGATTGAAACCCTGGGAATGCCGGGCTGGCTTCCCTGCCCCCACCGCAGCCATCTCCTCGTGGGGGCGGGGAGGAGAGAGGATCCCCCTCTGGCTGCAGGGCCAGGCTCCTCCCCCTCCCCCCAAAAGAGCCCTATCCTCACTTCACATCTGTTTGTTGTGAAACCCGAGCCGGCTCATGTGACCTTCTGCATCACGAATTCCAGGTTGAGTGGTTTCCAAGGCGCCGCGGCCGGCTAGCAGCTACTTCTTAGGCGAGGCTGGAGGCTTCCTGGGGGGCCGCTCTCCCCGCGCCCCCTCCCCGGCCCGCTGCCCTGTAAAAGGAGTTTTGTCTACAAAACTGAGGGCTATGGGGCCCCGCCAGCCTCGGGGAGGCCGCCTTCGGCCTCCTGCCTCCTCTCCCTCCTGGGCCTTTTGTGTCTAATTTTGGGGCTGGCTCTCGGGCGCCGAGGCCCGGAGGAGCCCGCGGTCAGCTGACGGCTGCCCTTGTAACGTGATAGCGTCCAGGTGGACCGCCGCCCTGACCGCGCTTGGCTCTGTGCTCCCTGCAGGCACGCGTGTGTACAGCCCTCCCGAGTGGATCCGCTACCACCGGTACCACGGCCGCTCGGCCACCGTGTGGTCCCTGGGGGTCCTCCTCTACGACATGGTGTGCGGGGACATCCCCTTCGAGCAGGACGAGGAGATCCTGCGGGGGCGGCTCTACTTCCGGAGGAGGATCTCCACTGGTGAGTGTGCCCCCCCAGGGCGGGAGGGGGCAGGGAGCTGCGGGGGTCTCCAGGAGGGGGCCTGGCCCTGCAGCCGGTCTCACTGGCCCTCGCCTCTCCCCAGAGTGCCAGCAGCTCATCAAGTGGTGTCTGTCCCTGCGGCCATCGGACCGGCCCACTCTGGACCAGATCTTCGACCACCCGTGGATGCTGCGCTCCGACGTGGGCAAGTCGGAGGACTGTGACTTGCGGCTGCGCACCATCGACACCGACGTGTCCAGTACCAGTTCGAGCAACGAGAGCCTGTAGGGAGGGAGGAAGCAGAGCAGCGGCACTGAGCTCCCTGCCCTCCTGCGGGCGGACGGGCAGCGCCAGCCAGGCCCCACCGCGGGAAGGACCCCTCCACCACCTCCTGTAGCGAATCCTTGTCGGGGGGCTCAGGGCCCCCACCCGCCTCGCCTGTGTCCGGGAGCACGCGTGCACGACCTCTAGAATTCCAAGGTTCAACTTCTTGGCTCTCATAGAGCTGGGACCGATGCCCTTGCTTCTGAGTGCCTTTCTGATAGCTGCTTTAGTGGGGGAAGGGAAGGGGGTCGGCACCCCACGGGAAAGGTGGCGGGACTCGAACCCAAGGCCGGCCCTCCATTCTCTGCTGCTCCCCCGTCTTTCCTGCGGTCTGCACGGAGGCCGGACCGCCCTCACTGCTTGGTTTTGGAAGTCCGGGGACGCGGTCCATCCCGGTTCCTTCGGATCATCTCGCCTCTGGGCACAAAGACCCCCACCCGGCCCGGATCATTCGTCTTCTGCCTACGCCCTGCCTTCTCCGCCGTCCCTGCCCCACAGACAGGGCTGCGGATGGAGAGGATGCACAAATCAATGCAAATAGCCAGGACTGACCCGGCCCCAACCCTCCCCCGTCTGCGTATTTATGTCCGGAGCCCCCTCGTGTATGATAGCGACGGTTTTATTTATTGTGTGACCATTGAGGACAGCGGCCCAGCCGTGCCGGCTGGGGCTATTTATTGGGTTAATTTATTGTTTAGAGTTTATTCTGCTCCCGAGCCAGCCCCGGCCCGGGCGGCTCAGGTCACCCTCGATTCTTGCATTCCTGTCCACTGTTCGTTTTCCTTTTTGACTCCCCGTATTTGTTGAAAGATGGAGAATTATTGTACAAAGTCTAATTTAAGGGGAATAGAATGACTTTTCTAAGTGGGGCGGGCGGGTGGGTGGCGGCACAGCACCCCCGCCTGGGGTTTTGTGGCCCGGCCGCCAGGGGTGCGCTGGGATGGGGAGGGTGTCTGGGGGGGCGGGAGGGTGGCAGTCGGCGGCCCCTTTAATTTATTTTACTCGCTGTGTTTGTGACCAGGTCACCCCAAGTGGGACTTGGGTTTGGGGGTTCCTTCACTTGAACAGTGTGAAATGTATGAAGATCATATTTTTTTATACAACTTATTTCAATTAAATTTTTTTTTGTATATACCAAGTGCCTCGGAGGTTCTTTGCTCACCTCTGACAAGTGGGCTTCCCCCTGAGCCTCCGTGCTTCATCTGGGAAATGGGAAGGGAAGACTCCTTAAAACCGTTCCGGAGCCTGCAGTAGGCCTGTGGGCGTTGGGGGTGCGGAAGGCAGGGCCAAAGGCCTGGGAGCAAGACCTGAACCCGCACCACTGGCTCCCTTAGGCTGGTCCTGACAGAGGCTTGAACCTCTAGGCCTCTACTCTGGGCTGCCACTCCCATTGGAGGAGGGAGGCTCCGTGGGCCCAGATGGATGGGGATGAGGGGTCTCCCCCAACCCAGATTCAGATGCCCCCTCCTTCAGCTGATCCAAGGCCAGCCTCCTTCCTACCCAACGACACTTTAGAAGAGTCTGGGCTCTGTCCCTCCTCTACTGGCTTCCCTCTTAGCCTCCCCCAAACTCCTTCCAGCTGGTGTCCGCCTTCCTCAGGGACTCCAGCTGACCTGCCCCTTCTGACGCTGTCCTGGGTGACGCCCTAGGGTGCAGGTCTGGACTCTGGGGACCCACCCTGACGGAATCCTGGGAGCTCCCAAGGGGTGCGCTCTGTCCCCAGGACTCCAAGCAAGAGTGGAAGAGTTTCAAGGAATCCCAGCAGTTGGTCGGTCCTTGGGGCTCTGCCTGGGGGCCCCCAGCCCAGGAGGAGGACAGCCCTGCCCCTCCCTCCCTTCCCCAGAAGGGACTTCGGGGCCGAGCTGCCTCTGTTGGTGAGATGAGAGGCTTCTGATGGAGGAGAGAAGAAAGAGAATGAGACAGAGCAGAACGGAGAGACAGCAGAGAGACCGCTGAGAGACAGAGGGGAGAGGCAGAGGGAGAGGGGAAGGAGGGGGACCACATTGGACCAGAGAGGAGAAAAATAGATCCTGGGACAGTCACGGCCCCGTTAGGCAGGGCGTCCCTGACCAGGAGCAGAAGAAACTTGGTCCAGGTGCCAGGGGGCCCTTCCAGCTCTGAGGATGCTGGGGGACTTGGGGGAGCCCATAGCCTTGTATGGAGGAAGGGAGCTGGCCTGGGTCCAGGGTTTCACCCAGTCTTCGCCACACGATGACCCCATGTAGATGGGAGAAACATGGGGGAGGCTTAACCTGCTCGGGGCCGTGCAGAAGCTGGGGTGGCCCTTCTCTGGCTCCCATCCTTGTCTGGTCTCTGCCAAGCTCAGCCACGGCCTGAAAGCAAAGCCTTCCCTCCAGCACTTGGCACTTGTTGCTGGAGCTGCCCGCTGTGCTGTGCCCTCGAGGGGCTCCCAGACTACCGGAGGGAGGAGGCTCCCAGAGAAGGGAAGGTCTAGCAATCAGAGAAGGCTCCTCAGAGGAAGGACAAGTGGATGGAAGAGTCTGGCCCCTTGAGGTTCACAAAGTGGAGGAGAGGCTGTTCAAGTATTTCATCCCACTTTAAGAAAGAACCAGAGGCCCAGGGAAATGACTCGTCTAAGGTCTTGGAGCAGGCAGGGGCTGGTGGGCCCCAGAGAGGCAAGGACCAGGGCCTGGGGTTGGGGCAGGGCCACAAGGGGGGAGTCTCAGCGTCTCGAGGCGGCTCCTCCTCTGCCCCTAGCCTGGCGTCCCTCTGAGGGCCAGACCGGAGTTCCCAGCATCCCCAGAGCCCAGTGTCCCTGGAGCACTTCCTGCCTGGGCTCCCCTCTCAGAACCTGGAGAAGACATCAGGCTTGCCTCGGCGCTTCCAAGGCCCTGCCTGAAGCTCCTGAGCCCAGCATGAGTGTTGTGGGAGCCGAGGAACGGTGGGGGGAGGGAGAGACGCCCCTGTGACAGGGCTCCGCGGGAGTCTGGAAACCAGTGAAGAGAGAGGCGCCCAAAGCCAGGCCTGGGCTCTCTACCAGGAGAGCCTCCCGGGGCGGGCAGGGGGCGGGTCTTGGGGGATTCCTCCCCAGGCCAGAAAAGTGGCCCAGTCCCCTCCCCACTCTCCAGAGGGGCTGCAGAGCGCAGAGGAAGGCACTGAGGCCCAGGACAGAACAGCGGAGCGCCCCCAGGGCGAAAGGAGGGAGTAAAGTGAAATCCGCCAGACAGGAAGGGCCTTGAATGCCAACCCCAGGAGTTTTCACTGGATGCTGGAGGTGATGGCCCGTGGGGCAGGGGGGCCCGCAGGCCTCTCTGCAGAGGTGGCCAGGCTCAGGGGTGGCGGAGGAGGGCCTGGGGGGTGGCTCTGTCCGACCAGAGGAGCCCGCACTTTCAGCCCCGTCTCCTGGCAGGAGGAGGCCCCCGGGAGGCCGGGGACTCTCTCTTCTGGGCACCCTCACTCGGCCCTGGCCTGCTCCCCATGGATGCCCGGGGCTCCCGGAAGTGCCCGTCAGAACCCATCCGGTCGTGCTTGCTGTCCGTATGCCAGGGTGGGCTGCTCCGGCTGCCTGACGGGCAGAAAGGAGGAGGGGGACAAAGGCACGGAGACGGGCCGGATGTGGGGGTGAAGGAGGGGAGGCTGGGAACGGCACGCTGGCGCGAGTGCAGGGCATCATGGAGGGGCCGTGGAGAGAAGGAGGCGGGGTGGGGGGGGGAGGGGGCGGGAGCGGCCGCTTCGTCCCAGCTGGGGGGGGGGGTCTGCTCAGAGCCTGCGGGGCTTTAGAGGAGGAGAGGCTGGGGGGGAGGCCAGGAAGAGCCTCCCCAAGAGCCCGGGCTGCCCTAGGAGGTAGTGAGCTCCCTGTGCTGAAATGGCATGACTTCTAAGCATACGGCAGAGGGAGAAGGCCCCGAGGGCCTGAGCGCAGCCTTCCCAGAGGCTCCTCCGCCTCCGCCTCCCCTCCAGGACTAGAGTCCTCGAAAGGGGCAGCCTCAGCCAGCCGGGGAGAGCTCGGGACGTCGGGGTGGCCGGGGGTCCTCCAGACACCCCCCGTTTCCTCCACCACGAGATAAGGGTGTCCCCGATGGCCTCTGGGGCCCCTTGAGCCTGGCCTCCGGCTCCCGCTCTGAACACCCCTTTGGGGTCCTTCGCCTTCTGACTCGCCCGCTTGTCGTGTCTCCCGCCCGTGCGGGTCACATGGCGGCGCGCCTCGCCGTCCTTCGGCACCCCAACTTCCTGCGTGGCTGGGCCGAGCCGGAGATGAAGTGACTGGCCCAGGGCCACACAGCCAGGAAGTGTCTGGAGCCCAGCCTGGCGCTTCCGCCAGCACAGGCGCGCTGGGTGCTGCTTCCGGGCCAAGAGCGCGGAGGGTTACCCAGGCAACGGGGCGAAAGCGCTCCCCAGCGCCTGAGGCCAGCCCTGACGCTGCCGGCTTCCCTCCGGGTCCTTTTTTACGACAGTAAAGTGCCAGGCGGCAGCGCTCTGTCCTCCGGCCTGTCCGATGCCGCCGCAGCCGTCCTAGTCATCGCTCCTGGCGCTGGTTGGTCTTCCTGGCCGTCCCTAGGAGGATGGACGGGGCAGGGAGACGCGTCGGGATCTACCCTGACCCCCGCCACCCCCTGGGAGCTCGGGCCAGCCCCGGCCAGTCGCCCCTGTCACGGCTCACCTGCGTCCTTCCTCCTCTCGGGAAGGAGCCCCCGTCTGGGCACCCAGGGGGGAGGTTGGCGGGGAGTCCTTGCCCCGTGCCTGGGCCCCTTCCTTCTGTCTGCCAATCGCGCGTCATGACTGTGTTTGCGGAGAGAACTGGGCGGCGAATACCGTGAGCACAATGCCATTACGGAGAGGAGACGTGCAGCTCCACCAACAATGCACCTGCCATGAGGATCCTCATGAGCCTGAGAGAGTGCCGGTGGAGGCTGGAGCGAGGCTGTCCTGGGACGGAGGACGGGGTTGTGCGGTCTGGGCTGGCAGGCGAGGAGGGTGCAAACCACAATGGGCTGCCTCTGGGGTGGGGGGGTCCTTCCCCCATCCCACTGGAGGGGGGCCGCCACTGCTGACTCTCAGACGGGTCCTTAGATCATTCCTGCTGTCTGGCCAGGATAAGGGGAGCCTGGGGGACGTCGGAAGGAGGGCAGCCCGGAGTGTCCATTCCTGGGAAAGATCACTTAGCTGAAGCAGGAGAGCGGGGTGGGGGGGTGCAAGCGAGGAAGACCCGAGTTCAAATCCTGCCTCCCTGGGGCCGTGGGCCTCGTCCCTACATCTTTAAGATGAGGACAATCATGGCTTCTGCCTGCCAGGCTTTTAGAAGGCTCTCGGGGACCCCCGGGGCCCGAGGCAGGCGCTGGGCCAGGGAGAGCCTGAGCCCGCCCTGCAGCATGCGCCCAGGGAGCCCCAAGAGTGGGGGGGGGGGAGGCGGGGGACGATGGCCTCCACTCCGGAGGGGATGGGAGGAAGCAAAGGCGGGAAGTTTTCCCCAGAGCAGGAGGACATGGAATCGGGCTGGCCAGGAAGTCTTCTGGCTCTTGATCGCTGGCAGCCCCAGGAAGGCCCACTCAGCCCTGATTCATGGCGGGTTGGGGGGCCGCCTGTGGCCTCGGCTCGGGGGAGGCCATGCCTGCCGGCGGTCACTCATGGCCTGGCACTGCCTCCCTGGGGGGGAAGCCAAGGATTGTGTTGGGGCTCCTCGGATGGAGGGCTGGGCTACAGCTGGGAGGACCCGGGTTCAAATCTGGCCTCAGACATTCCTACCTGTGTCACCCTAGGCAGATCACTCCCCCCAATTGCCTAGACTTAGGGTCTGTATTGATTCTAAGACAGAAGGTGAGAGTTTGAGAAAAAAAAACTCAATGGCCCCGAGTTCGAGTCTTGGCCAGGTCCTGTCATCCTGATCTACCTCATGAAGGTTTCCCTTATCCAAGATGGCTGCGCAGAATGAAGGGAAACGTCTAATTCTCAGCACAGGGCCCTGAGTTCGAATTTCCACTCCGCTTCTTGCCATCCACAGAACCTGAGCACACCTTCGTCCCGGCCGTTCCCCGCAGAGTGCATAGCCAGGAGATGATCTTTTGGTTTCTTCCAGGTCTACCATCTTGGAATCATGAACTTGGCCATTGTGGATCTAAAGCTGCAAAGGCCCAGAGAGAGCATCTCCCGCAACCCCCTCGTTTTACAGAAAAGGAAACTGAGGCTGGGGATGTCCAGGGGCCATCGAGCAGCTCCTGGAGAAGGGCCGTGTAGACGCTCTCCCTGTGAGGCTGGTTTCTGCACCCAAGAGTACGCCGGAGATGGCGTCTGCGTTCATTCCACCCCCACGCGGCCGCCATCTTGGGGATCCAGAAGCCAGGAGGGCGTGCAGGGAATCCTTGGAGACACTCTCCGGCGGCCTCGTGCCCGGCCTCCACTCGCCTCTTCCTGCGTCCATTCCGTAGGAGCGGCACGAGCTCTTCTGTCCGGTATTCAGTGACCATCTGGACGCGCCGGCCCTGCTGCGCCCCCCCATTTACCTAACTGACCCCTCGCCTGTCCTCGGGACAATCTGGGCTCCCCTTTAGACCCAGCGGAGTCCTGCGAGCTCCAGCATTCCCTGAGGCCAGAGTTAAGGAGGCTGGTGGGCGGGAAGGGTCTCCAGTGACCCTCTCCAGGCACATTCTGGCCTTTTGAAGCCTTGAAGGACGTCCACAGCGAAGCCCAGATGTGGCCGGACCAGGGCAGAGGAGCTTGAGACTCCCCTCGCTCACCCAGCCCTCTGCCCCGGCCTCCCGTCAGGCCGGCCTCCGTCCGCTGAAGAATGCCGGGTGCCCTGATGGGAGCGGGCGGCAGCTCGGATTCGGGGCTCGGACCCCGACACCCCACGTCCTTGCTGCCCACCTCCCTGGCTGGAGAGGAGCCCACGGACGTGGGGACGCCCGGCACTGGCACCAGGAAGAGAAGGAAGGGAAGGACTTGGGCCGCCACGTCCCCGTTGGAGAGACGTCTGGAGAGGCAGATTGTGGGGGTCCAGGGCCGAGCCCCCCCCCAAAGGGCCGGCTCCTCCAGAAGGGGAGCGGCCCGAGGCCGCTCGGTGGGTCTCCGCTCTGTCCGCAGCCCCGAGAGGGCCGGTCCAATAGGAATGGCCCGCGGCCCTCCGAGGACGGGGAGCCCCCACCCCGGGCCATCCCCCGTCACGCTGGGAGGCACCCGGCCTCGGTGGGCCTCTCGGGGACCTCCCTGCCGCCCCGGGCCGCGCAGACACCCCAGCTCCCATCCCTCAGGGAAGGTGTTTAATAGGTAACTTCGGGCGTGGATTCGATTCGTTTTCCTTCTCGATTGGTTTTTTCCGAAGCTCCTTCCTGCCCCAGAACCCTCTGAACTGCCGTTGGAGGCACAGAACGTGTCGTATCACTCGGAGTGGTGTGGGATAAACCACTCGGCCCGGGTGCGAATCCTACCTCTGAGGCTCGCTCTTGGGTCACCTTCAATAAATATGTTCTTCCCAGTCAAATCAAAGGAGGGGGGGGGGACAACCCGGCAGCTTTTGAGATTCCATCCATCGCCAGATCTACACTCCTCGGTATTGTGGGTAGACCAGGGAAGGCTTCCTAGAGGCGGCGGCAGAAGGGGAGGCTTTCCAGGTAGAGGAAAGAAGCAGCTGTGCTCTTGTAGAAATACGAGGAAGGGACCTCAAAGGATGTCGAGGCTAGCTTTGCTTCAGGTACGAGAATCACCTCAAAAGCTTCCTAGATGGAGCCTGCATATCTCCAGGGATGGGGAGCTCCCTACCTTACAGGGAAGTACTTTCCCTTGTGAGGCAGCTGCAACCAGACCAAGAAGAGAGAAATCCTCTGTTCTGGGTGTGAGAACAAGAATGAGAAGAGTGATGGAGAATCAGCTTTAGGTCCAAGAAGACCTGGGTTCAAATCCAGCCCCTGATACATACTGACTGTGGGACCATTCAGTGCCCCAGGTGGCTTAGATGGAGGCTAGACAGGAGCTCCTCCTCACCCGGCTGGGCTCTGGTGTGGGATGGGGAGAGGAAGAGAGGGAGGGCGCCACGAGCGCCCAGACACGGGCCCTTCCAGCTAGAGCTGAGGTGCCCCAGCTGTGGGGAGGGGAGGGAAAGCGGCTTGTCTAGGAGCGGGCAGGGGTGGCAGCCCCACGCTCTCCCAGGCTGTGCCTCCTGCCAGACGTGCCCTCTCTCCTCCCCTTCCCCCTTCCTTCCTCCGTCACCGTGTATACGTCACATTTTGTGTCTACACCTGCTGTTCCCCCAACAGAGTGTAGACCCACCAGCGAGCGCCTCAGGTCTGTCTCTAGTGCCCAAGAGGCTGGCAGAGGCTGGGGGCCTGGGACGCCCCGGCCGCCTGAGCCTGGCTGGGGGCACATCTTCCTGCCTCCTACATGAACCTCCCAGTGTGGGTGTCCTCCCGGAGTGTGACTCAGCTCAGCTCTCTCCAGCTCCCTATTATTAGGCACTTTGGACTTTTTTTCAAGTGACCCAGATTTGGTGTCCTTAAGAGAAAGCTGCCCTCCCCTCCCCCACCCACTCCACTCAGCCCGCAGCCCCAAGTTCTCCCCCGCTGACCTCTGGGAGAGGGCAAGATGGCAGCCCCCTCCTGGGGGAGGTCCCAGGAGGTTCCCAGACAGGCTGAAAGGCGCCTCCTTGGGCGCGTCTACAGGGGGCCAGGGGGGCCGCCCCAATGAAACAAGGCTGGTGTCCCAATTCCTCCAGGTCAGTGTGGCCCTGCTCTTCCCTGAGGAGGCGAGCACCGCCTTGGGGACACTGGAGCATGGCCCCTGGGAGGAAGGAGGGAGGGAGGGAGGGAGGGAAGGAAGGAGGGAAGGAAGGAAAGAAGGAAGGAAGGAAGGAAGGAAGGAAGGAAGGAAGGAAGGAAGGAAGGAAGGAAGGAAGGAAGGAAGGAAGGAAGGAAGGAAGGAAGGAGGAAGGAAGGAAGGAAGGAAGGAAGGAAGGAAGGAAGGAAGGAAGGAAGGAAGGAAGGAAGGAAGGAAGGAAGGAAGGAAGGAAGGAAGGAAGGAAAGAAGGAAGGAGGGAAGGAAGGAAGGAAGGAAGGAAGGAAGGAAGGAAGGAAGGAAGGAAGGAAGGAAGGGAAGAATGGAAGGAAGGAAGGAAGGGAAGAATGGAAGGAAGGAAGGAAGGGAAGAATGGAAGGAAGGAAGGAAGGAAGGAAAGAAGGAAGGAAGGAGCCCTCCCTGGGGTGGCCCAAGCCCTCAGAGAGGGTCCCTCTGGGCTCTCTCCCCTTCCTGGCAGCAGAGGCCAGCCCTCCCCGGAGTGCCCTGCTCATCTGGGCTTAGCTCAGCATTGGGCTCCTCCTGCGGCGCGAGGGCCTCACGTGCTGGAAATTTAATCAGGTGTCTTGTGACCCAGGGAAGAATGTTCCCGGGCTCAGCCTGGCTGGCTTGGGCCAGAGCACTCTGTTCCTGGCTGAGAGACCCCGGAGCACCCTGGGGCTTCTTCGGAGCTCGGCTTGCTGGGTCCCAAGGAGGGAGAGGCCGGTTTCTGCTCAGGGATTTCATCTAAGGCCAGGCTGAGCCGGTTCGAGCCCGGCCCCCACGGAGGAGCCAAGGAGACCGAGAACACGTCAGCCCCACGGAGGTGGTGAGAGTCACACGGGAAAAGGAATTGCAGGTCCCAAGGAAGCCTGTGCGAGTCCTCTCCTGTCCTGGCCTCAGCCTCAGCCTTGCCCTTGGGTCTGGCCTGGCCCCTGCCACCACACATCGAGGCCCCTAGACTTGGGGGTTTCCATTCCAGCCGAGGCCCCGAGGTAGCCCCGGCATGTTCATGCTCCGCTCTGGGCCCCCAGACGGCATGTGTTGCTCCGTGGCGGTCACCCTTCTGGCCCCAGGACAATTTGAGCTTCCGGAATCTCAGAACCCGGGACGTCTGGCACCAAAGTCCTCATTTGTCTGAGTCTGAGGATCAGGCCAGCTCCTGGCACCTGTAGGCCCCGCTGCACCCAGTCAAGTGTCCTGGCTTCCCTGTCCACACCGAGGCAAAGTGTCAGGACTCTCCTGGGTCCCCTCTCTGAGCCTTGACCTGGGGTACCCTTGAACAAAGCGCCCAGCAGAACAAAGCTTTCAGCCCTCAGGACTTTTGATGCTTCCCCCCCCCCCTTAAACCCTTATTTTCCATCTAAGTAACAACCCCAAGAGTAGATCATTGAGGTCAAGTGACTTGTCCAGGGTCATACAGCTAGGAAGTGTCTGAGACCAGATTGGAACCCAGGCCTGGTGCTCTATGCACAGAGCCACCCTGCTGCCCTGGGACCTCCGGTTCTTGCAGATGTTGATCACATTCCCCAAGAACATTCCCAATTCCTTCAACCAATGCTCCTAAGCCCTTCCCCATGCTGGTTGGCTGCCCTCCAGCCTCTCCGTGTCCTTCCCAAACAGGAGAGCCTACAGGTGAAGTCCAAGCAGAAGAGAGGAAAGTGGGGGAGCCCACACTCCAGCCAAGGGCCTCCCAGAGGATTTGTTCTCTCTCTCTCTCTCTCTCTCTCTCTCTCTCCTCTCTCTCTCTCCTCTCTTCTCTCGCTCTCTCCTTCTTCTTCTCTCCTCTCTCTCTCTCTTCTCTCTCTGTCTCTCTGTCTCTTCTCTCTCTCTCCCTCTCTTCTCTCTTCTCTCTCTTCTCTCTCTCTCTCTCTCTCTCTCTCTCTTCTCTCTCTCTCCCTCTCTTCTCTCTTCTCTCTCTTCTCTCTCTTCTCTCTCTCTCTCTCTCTCTCTCTCTCTCTCTCTCTCTCCTTCTTCTTCTTCTCTCTCTCCCTCTCTCTTCTCTCTTCTCTCTCTCTCTCCTTCTTCTTCTTCTCTCTCTTCTCTCTTTTCTCTCTCTCTCCCTCTCTCTTCTCTCTTCTCTCTCTCTCTCCTTCTTCTTCTTCTCTCTCCTCTCTCTCTCTTCTCTCTCTCTCTCCCTCTCTCTGTCTCTCTGTCTCTTCTCTCTCTCTCCCTCTCTCTTCTCTCTCTCTCTCTCTCCTTCTTCTTCTTCTCTCTCTTCTCTCTTCTCTCTCTCTCTCTCCCTCTCTCTTCTCTCTCTCTCCTTCTTCTTTTCTCTTCTCTGTCTCTCTTCTCTCTCTCTTCTCTCTCTCCCTCCTTCTTCTTCTTCTCTCTCTTCTCTCTTCTCTGTCTCTCTTCTCTCTCTCTCCTCTCTCTTCTCTCTCTCCCTCTCCCTCTCTCTTCTCTCTCTCTCCTTCTTCTCTCTCTTCTCTCTCTCTTCTCTGTCTCTCTGTCTCTTCTCTCTCTTCTCTCTCTCTCTCCCTCTCCCTCTCTCTTCTCTCTTCTCTCTCTCTCCCTCTCCCTCTCTTCTCTCTTCTCTCTCTCCCTCTATCTTCTCTCTTCTCTCTCTCTCTCTCTCTCTCTCTCTCTCTCTCTCTCTCTCTCTCTCTCTCTCTCTCTCTCTCTCTCTCTCTAATTGTTTTAAAACCCTCACCTTCCACCTTAGAGTCAATACTGTGCATTGGTTCTAAGGCAGAAGAGTAGTAAGGACTGGGCAAGTGACTTGCCCAGGGTCACACAGCTAGGAAGTGTCTGAGGTCAGATTGGAACCCACAACCTCCTGTCTCTAGGCCTGGATCTCCATCCACTGAGCCACCCAGCTGCTCCCTTGGATTTGCTCTCTTGCCAGCTATTTTCCTACTGCCACTGCCTCCCCTCCCTTCCTTGTCCTAGGGAGGCCCTGGGCTTCCCCTGGAGTGGGAGAGACACTCTGGAGGCCCCTTTGTTTCCCAGAGGAGGATCCCAGGACTTAGAGGCAGAAGGGACCTGGCGCACCCTCGTGGGACCCCTCCCCACCTCCAGAGAGGTTCTTGTCGAGACCAAGCCAGCACTGACCACATCTCGATTTGAACCTGAGACCACCTTCTCCCATTCTACCATGGTCTCTCCTGCATCTCCTGGGCCTGGGTTCATTTCTGGGGAGGGGGGCCTGCAAGGGGGAGCTGGGGAATAGAGGGGGTGTCAGCCCCTCCTTTCTGTCCTCCTTTTTCCTTTCCCCTCTGCCTGGTGCCCCCGCTTGGGGTCAGAACATCCTGTGCCTTGTTGGGTTAACTGTTGCCGCAAAGAAAAGGAGAACTTGGCCCAGGCTGGCTGCCCCAAGGAGGCTGGCCTTCCACCCCTTGCCCGGAATCTCCCCTGCTGAACCCAGCCACGCAGGCTCTTTGGTAAGGGCTACAACCGCCCAGCCCTTCCCGTAATCCCAGGCCCTGCCCCCCCCCCAATCGCTCCCCCAGGCCAGGTTACCCAACTCAGGCCCATTCATGATTCTCTCCCAGCAAACGCAAAGGCGGGAATGGAGGTAAGAGCAGAGATAACAACCCCATTTCACTAAGGGGGAGGCTGAGGCTCAGAGGGGAAGAAGGGCAGAGCCAACTGGCAAGCACAGAGCCAACACTTTGGGTATGTGGGGCCCTGGGCCAAGAGCTGGGGAGACAACAATAAACACAGATATGGGTATGACATGGGCATAAAGATGTACTAAGCTGGGGCCTCTATGCCAGGCCTACAGATGGAAGGTCCCGGATTCAAATCTGACCTCAGATATGGGTGACCCTGGGCAAGTCACTTAACCTCCACTACTTAGCCGTAACCATTCTTCTGCCTTGGAACCAACACACAGTATTGATTCTGAGACAAAAGGCAGGTTGGTTGTTTGTTTTTCAATGTATTAAACCCACAAACAAATTAGGGAAATGTGGAAAAGTTTACTTGTCAGATTTACAGATGAGGGAAGAATTTATGACTAAACAAGACATAGAGAACATTACAAAAAAGAAATCAGTAATTTTGATTACATTAAAGGTTTCGTACAAATAAAACCATTCCAACCAAGATGAGGGGAAACAACTTTAGAAAAAGGTTGTATAGCCAGCGTCTCTGACAACAGCCTCGTTTCTCAAATACGTAGAGAACAGAGACAAATTCATAAGAATACAAAGCATTGCCCCGTTGATAAATGGTCAAAAGATATAAGTACACAGTTCTGAGAGGAAGAAGTTAAAACTGTTCATAGTCATATGCCTCAAATCCCTCTTGATTAGAGAAGTGCCAATGAAAACAACCCAGAGATTCTGCCTCACACCTACCAGATTGGCTAATATGATCAAAAAGGAAAATGATCAGTGTTGGAGGGACATAGAGAAATTGGGACGCTCATACCCTGTTGGTGGAACTGGGACCTGATACAAACATTCTGCACAGCAATATGGAACCAGGCTCAAAGGGCCACAAAACTAGGCATAGCCTTTGACCCAGAAATACCTCTGCCGGTCTGAATGCCAAAGAGATCAGAGATAAGGGCAAAGGGCCTACTTGTACCAAAATATTTTTAGCAGCCCCTTTTGAGGTGGCAAAGAATTGGGAACTGAGGGGCTGTCCATCCCCTGGAGAATGGCTGAATACATTGTGGTATGGGGGATTGTAATGGAATGCGAAGGTTTCTATGAACTGATGCAAAGTGAAGTGAGCAGAACCAGGAAAACAGTATCAGAAGTACACAGTATCAGAAGTGTGATACAATGAGAAACTTATCAACAAAGCATGATGAAAATGCTCTCCACCATCCAAGAAGGGGCTGCTCGAGTCAGGGCAGATCCCAGCCCACCATCTTTCCTGTAGTCTCTTGGAGAACAATCATTCTGGCTGGCCTGGACCATCAGGAGAGCCCCTAGTTGGATGTCTCAGAAAGCCAACTTGCCCAGAAGCTCCCTCCCGCCCTTCAAAGCCTGGCCTTCCCCCCTGGAAGCCTCTCCCTTGGCTTCAGACATGTCCTCCAAAGGGCCCCAAGGAGAAGCCTGAATGTCCCCCAAGACACGGGATGGCCCCTCCAAGTGCCCTGCTCTGGTGAGCCAACCAGCCTAACCTGCCTCTGAGCAGGAATGCTCCCAACTCCCCATCCATCCAGGCGTCTCCCTTCCGGGGACCTCTCCCTGGCTGCTCAGCACAGGCCTCGCTCTCCTCTCCTCTTGCCAGATGGAGCTCTGAATTCTTCTCCTTTGGTTCACAGGATGACAGGATTTGGAACTAGAAGAGATCTGGTGGCCGTCGGATCCCTCTCCCCTCTCATTTTATAGCTGGGCAAACTGAGGCAGGCGCCACAAGTCACAGAAGTCAGGAGCAGAAGCCCAGGTCCCCTGACGTCAGTTTTGGGGCCCTTGTGGAAGTGTCTCCTTGCAAACTGTCTCCATCTCCCCCTGGTTAGTGCCACAAAGCCTCGAGGCAGGGAGGAGGAACCTCTCAGGTCCATCAAATCTGGTGGGAATCCCCCGTGGATTTATGCTTGGACCAAGACGCGTCACGGTGTCATGGAAGGGAAACCTGGCTACGTGAAGGGGGTGGGGTGTGGGGCACAGATAGCCTGAGCAGCTGTGACCAAGGCAAGCCCCTCCCCTACCCCAATGTCCTTATTTGTCATTTGGGGAGACAGTGAGAAGGAGGGGGCCACAATCTCACCCTAGAAGGCAGACCTGGGAGGGCCCTCAAGGGGGCATCCAGGCTGGCTCTTGAAAACTTTGCCCAGAGCTTGTAGAGAGGGACTAGGGAGGGCCATGAGGACCAAGGCCCCGCAGGCCCATCCGTCCCTCCAATAAGCCTGCTCAGTGCTAGAGCCATGCCGATTTCCAAGGGTTTCCCAGGAGGGTCCCCGCTCTGGCCCAGGTGCTCACACCTGTTCCGCTGGGCTGTTCCATTGGGTTGTTCCATCCCTTACCCACCATGGTACCCAGGGACAGACAGGGGAAAGTCCCCTGCCCAGAGGACTCTGAATGGAGAACGTGACGTAGCCTTGTGCCTTCAAGGGCCGAGGACAGTGTTGGGGCTTCCCAGAAAGGCTAGCACTGATGATTCATCTCAGACAGGAAACCACTGTCCTTCCTTCCGGGGCAGGCAAATCTCCAGAGAGCTGCCCCCCAGGCTGCTGTGGGCCTGGCCAGGGGGTAAATAAGAGAGGGCCGGAAGCCTAGTGGTGGCCTCCCCAGAGGTCACCGAGACTTTCCCCCTCTGCTACTCCGAGACTCTTCTTCACGTCTGTCTTACGTTCCCAATAGGGAGCCCGGTGGAGAAGCACCTCATGACCGAACCCATTGGGCCTGGGTCACCCCCAACGCTGCTGTTGTCCCCTGGTGTGCCCAGGAGATCTTCCAGCATGAGTGCTGGGAACTTTCATGGATTCCCCGGGACTGTGCCCCCAGAATCAGACGCTGGGCCTCTCTGGGAGACACGGGATTTTTCTGAAATTCCAGGTGCCAACAAAGAATAATAGGGAATGGCCTCAGCTCGGGGAAGCATGGGAAGCACCTCTCCGTGCCTTCTGGCCCTTCACGTCTCTCCAAGTCTGTTTCAGAAAGGAGGAGGGAACCATCTCCCTGATCCAATAAGATCCTCTTTGCAGAGCACCAGGCACACAGTTGGTGCTTAATTAATGTCTGCTCCCCTTCCCTTCCTCTTATCCAGGCCATCTTTCACCTGGCTGCCTAAAAACCTTCTGAAAGACCCAATCTGGTCCAGGCAATCCTTGCTGATGGGACAGAACAAACTTCTGAGCCCAGTGGATAACGTTCCCACCAGCTTGGTTCCCGTCTCCTCCCTTTCCATCAGGATCTCATGCAAATCCTGTGCTTGGCCTCCATTCTAGGCCTTCTCCGTGGAGCTGCTGGACTCCTCCTACCTCTGTTCCCCCAGCAGTTTTTCTCACTCTTTCCTTTGCCTTGTGTAGCATCAAATTCTCATGTTCTCCCCCCTCCCCCCCAACTTTCCCTACACGTCAGATAGGCCCCGCCCTGAGCACAGGACCTGGTAGGAACGCCTTGGATGTCCGAGGATTCAGCCGACTAGGATGGCAGGCAATGGAGAGAAGACAGAGCTTGTGTTTCCTCTGTTCTTTCTGCCATGAAGGATGAGCTTGGGGAAAGACAGACCCGTGATGGCTAACCGAGAGTATCCCAACAGCTAATCCAAGTGGGGGCCGTGGAACTGCTTCTTCAGCCACCGACAGTGATGTTAAAAGATCATAGAGAATGACAGAGGCATTGGAGTAAGGGCAGACGCTCCAGCTGCCCCCAGAATTCAAGCACTCTGACCTGAGTCTGAGTTTGAGTTCAGCCCCCAGAAAAACGTTAGGACCCGTCAAGGGACGGCTTATGTGCATAGCAGCTGGCCCTATTATCACAGTACTTGGAGGTTGCTTTAAGGTTTTCAAAGTACCCTCTGTATATACAGGTGCTATTATTATAGAGCAATATTTTAGATTAGATTAGAATATCAGAAGATGAAACAGGTAAGCAGAGGTTAAATCACTTGCTCAGGGTGGCAAAGCTAAGTGTCTGAGGGAGGATTCTAACTCAGATCTCTTTGATTCCAAGTCCTATACTCTATTGCACCAGCTAGTAGCCCAACAAATGTTTGCTGATTGATTCATCAACGGATCATTAGCAAAGATGTAAAAAAAGAAGGCATCACAAAGAACCAGCATGTCTTCCTCAAGCCTAGTTCACATCAATATTAAAAACAAACACACACACACACACACACACACACAGGAGACAGCTGGGTAGCTCAGTAGATTGAGAGCCAGGCCTAGAGACAAGAGGTCCCAGGTTCACATCTGGCCTCAGATACTTCTAGCTGTGTGACCCTGGGCAGGTCACTTGACCCCCACTGTCTAGTCTGCAATACACAATATTGATTCTAAGAAGGAAGGTAAGGGTTTAAAAAAAAACCAAACACACCCCAAAGGACAACATTTCAATATATGCAATACAATAGTTATTTATGCTAACTTCTCCCTCCCCCCATAAGGCTGCCTTAGAAAGGTCATTTTTTAATATGGTAAAAAGCATCTATCTAAACTCAAAATCTGGCATTTTGCAATGGGGAAGTACTGGAAGCTCTCCCAATAATATAGGAGAAAAGTAAAGAGTTCCCTCTTTTCTTCTATTATTGACTGTGGTTCTCCAATTCAAGGGATGCCAAAAAGAAAAGAAGGAAGTGAAAGACCTATGAGAGGAGATCTAATTAGCTCTACCTGCAGGCAGCATGATAGAAATTCTTTTGAAAACCCCAAGGAATCAGCAAAGACACTGACAAAATTCCAAGCATTAGTAAAACTCCATGTATGCCAATTAAATCCACAACAGTATTACGGTCATTTCTAGAGCAACCAAAAATCCAGAAGGAAGTCCTGAAAAGGAAACCCCATTTCTTGACCACAATTAACTACAAAATGCATAAAATATTTGGGAGACCATCTATGAAGATGCCCTGCAGGCATCCATCAGAGAGAAATAAAGAATGACTTGAATAATTGGAAGCATCCATTACTCATGGCTGGCCTCAAAATGATGATGCTCCCTAAGTTCATTTACAGATTTTGTTCTAAAAACAAACAAACTGCCAGGAGTCTATTTTGTAGAGCTGTCTAAAATAATAGGAAGATTCATCTGAAGGAACAGACAATCTAGAATTGCAGGGGAAATAATGGGGAAGGGAATAATAATTGAGGGGGAACAGAACTTCCAGGTCTCAAGACTAGCAACAAAAGTATTTCATATTGGTTAAAAAATCACAAAGTAAACCAGTAGAACAGGCTCCACATACCAAGCATCAGAGCCATGCTCCATAGTCCAAGGCGTGCAAACCCATGAATATAAGCAATCAATATTCGGTCCCACAAGCGGAGTGGACGATTTGGCATAAGGGAAAATTCCTCCAAATGAGCCATCTCAAAGTGGAATGGACTGCTTTGGAAGGAAGTGAGAGTTCTGGGTGGCTCACTGGATGGAGAGTCAGATCCAGAGATGGGAGGTCCTGGGTTCAAATGTGACCTCAGACACTTCCCAGCTGTGTGACCCTGGGCAAGTCACTTGACCCCCATTGCCTAGCCCTTAAGGCTCTTCTGCCTTGGAACAGATATCAATTCTAAGACAAAAGGGAAGGGTTTAAAAACAAAACAAACATTGTAAAGGAATTCTTCTTCAACTGTCGGTTGAGCAGGCATCCTCTGGGCCCTCTTGAGACTGTTAGTTCTTTGATTCTGAGCCGAGGAGTTTGAGTCCAGTTGTTGGGTCCATTTGGCAGAGATACCCCCAAGAGAACCTAGTACAAGGTATTATCGAGCATCCGCATCTCGAGCAGCCCACTCTGAGGCTCACACAGCTCTTAGCCCAGCCCAGGTGTGTGTGTACACACACACACACACACACACACACACACACACACCCAAAGATTTCATTCAGATTCCCCAAATCTGGCTCCAGGGTCCAGGGAGCCCCAGGAGGGCCTGGGACATCGTTCCGTTCGGTTTGTTTGTGCCCAGAATAATGCCATCGCCGTGCCTAGGTCCCAGAGGAGGAGCTCGCCCAAAGTCTCGGATACTTTGACTATAAATCTGTTGCTCTTCCTCTCCTGCCTTCCTTGTCACCTTAGGCCCCAAGGACAAGAGCCTGGGTGACCCCATTCCAGAAGCCAATCCCTGCAGGCAGCCCAGAGAAAGGCAGATGCCTCTCAGCTCAGATTTGGGTGCTATAGCCAGGTGGGAACTGAGGAGGTGGACCAAAGGGTGCTTTCCCTTCAGGTGTGCCGCTCCCTTCCCTGGCTCCAGTTCTCTTTCCCTCTGGCCCATTGTAGACCCTGAAGTCTCTGTCCTTTGGGGTCTCACTCACGTGGGTCCCCAGATTCTCCCATCATCCACCCTGAGTTAGAAGGCCCCGAGCGCCATGTCTGCCCATGGTCTTGGGTTCCAGGCTGTTTATTCCATCTATATGCTGGCCAGTTGGCCCTCCCTCCTAGCAGAGCCCATGCTGGTGAGGGCAGGATCCCCTAAAGCTTAGAAAGGGGCCCTGAGCAGGCAGGTGGTTGGCCCGCAGCAACCCAAGAACTGATCTAGACATGGCCTTGGTCGCCTTCTGGTCCAAGTCTGGTAGATGGGGAGCCTGCAGGCCAGGGGGGTTCACCAGGTAGGAAGAACCTACCAAGGGCTCCCAGGGAGGAAGAGGAGTCCCCTGGGCCCCAAACTTATGGCAGGGATGTGATGGGGGCGAGGGGGGTCCCCAGAGCCAGCTCCCCAGCCCAGCAGCCCTCGGATGGGAAGGCTGGGGGTCCCGGCAGTCGGGCCGAGGGCTGTTCAGAACATCGTGTCCCAAGGAGAGCTGGGGAAGAGGGAAGTGGAACAAAGGCTCACTCAGTGCCGGCTCCGGGCTTCCTTCCCCCGCCCCCCAACTCCCCGAGCTCAAAAGGGCCCTTCTTCCACAGAATAGACTCTGATTCAGCCCCTCAGACTGCAGCCCTGAATCAGGATGTTTTCCCCAGGCGTGGAGGGAATGCTAAAGTCCGCTGTCCGGGAGGGCTGAGAAGGCAGCCCAGCCAGAAGGGTGGGAAGGGGGGGTGGGAGGCACCCATCTCTTGGCCCTCTTGGGCCGGGGTCTCCTCCTCTCAAAGGCCACTTTCCCGACCTCTCTTCCCCCCTTCCTGACCTCCACCCCACCCCCATCTGCCCGGGATTCTATCTGCCCCAGAGCTCGAGGAATCAAGCATACGTAGGTAAGAGGTTGAGTAGTCCAGACCTGTCACAGATGGGGAAATCGAGGCACAGGGAGGAGATGGAACTTGGCTAGGATGGCAGAGTCCGGACTAGAACCCAGGGCACTGGCTCCTGACTTCACAACAGGATTCTTCCCACTCTGCCTCGATTATCCACTCATTCATTCCAGGTGGTAAGTACCTCCCGTGTACGGGCTCTGCTCCGTTGTTCAGGGGGAGAGGGAGGAGCAGACCAGGGCCCACTCAGCTCACAGTCTCAGAGACCAAATCAGAGCATAGAATGGGATGGGAGATGCCTTCAGACCCGAGGGCCATAGGGATCAGAAAAGGGGGAGCTCATGGGGGGGGGGGGTTGGAGCAATCTGGGCAGGCTTCCTGGAGGAGGGCCTGGAGTCATAGGGCTGGAGGATGCCTCTGCTTCATGGGATGTGGCTTGGTGGGAGTCACAGAGAACATCCCCCAAAAGCATCCTCTCTAGGTAACCAGTAGGTGTGAGGGCAGGACTGCCTTTGAGAACTTGGGGTTGATGTGTGAGTGTACGAGCCTGGCAAATCCTTCTGATTTGGGGTGAGGAGGCTCTGGTTACCCAAGAACCAGTGCTTAGTGCCTAGTTAATCAATGCTTGTCAGTTAATTGATTCAGAGTTTTTCTTTTTCCTTGATGGAGAGTGAGCTAGTGTGATCTGACAGACAGAGCCTTGACCCTGGAGTCCCAGAACCTGGATTCCAATTTTGATCACCTGTGAGAACCCTGGACGGTTCAACTTTTTTGTGTGTATGACTTGAAATTTTTTATTTAATTAATTTAGACTATTTTTCTGTGGTTAAAAGAATCATGTTCTTTCCCTCCCCTCCTCCCACCCCTCCCATAGCTGACACGCAATTCCACTGGGTTTTACATGTGTCGTTGATAAAGACTTAGTTCCATATTGTCAAGATTTCAACTTTTGCTGCCTATCATGAAGGAGTTGGACTAAATGACTCCATGTTCTTTCTGGCCCTCAATGTAATGCTGAAGGATCAAGCCTTGGGCACCCTCTAATCCTGCCCCTTTATTTGCCAAAGGAGCTCAAGAACTTGCCCAGAGTCACACAGCCAGGAAATGTCAGAGGTGGGACATGATTGTAGCTCTTCATCATCGCTCCAAGGCAGGCTCCCACCTTCCCCAGCCACCACTCACTGAACTTTGGTCTGACTCGGGCCAGCTCTAGTGTCAGAATCCCCAGACCAGAACCCAGCATCCCCCTCACCCAGAACAGAACCTGGCACACAGACAGCAAACAGAACCGAGAGTTCCCCAGGCTTGGAATGTCCTCAATACCGGCTTAACAGCCCTGAGTAGCCCTTCTCCATCAGTCTCTGCATTTCTCCAGGCTTGCTTTCTATCCCCAAGATGAAACTTGGCTTCCTCATGTTTTTGAGTCAGGACCTGGGTTGTGATTCTGATACTCTAGTGAGTGGTGTGACCTTAGACAAGTTCCTTCTCTAGGCTCCAATTTGGAGATAATGTTGTATGGATTGCCTCATCCATCCACCCATCTACCCACCCACCCATCCACCCATCCATCCATCCACCTATCCACCCACCCACCCATCCACCCATCCATCCATCCACCTATCCACCCACCCACCCATCCACCCATCCATCCACCCACATCTATCCACCCACCCATCCACCCAGCCACCCACCCATCCATCCAGAATCAGCACAAATGCCTCAGGCAACATTAGGGTTAGTATGAAGGTCCCCGGTGAAGAAGAAGGGGCCAAAGGAAGTAGAGAGCTCAGAGAAGGCCCTTCTCTAGGAGAATGGAGCGCCAGCCGCCCCAAGAGTGACGCTGTTTGCCATTACGTGGCCAGCATTCCAGAGAGGGACAAATAGTGCTGTGTGAGGTCCTGGGGAAGGTTGTTGCCAACAAGAAGGCCAGAGTGTAATGGGGAAAGTGACTTCTAAAAACTGTGAAGTATGACAGGAATGTGAGCTAGGACCCCGGGACGGCCTAGACAACACGGGTGTTCTCTTGAGTAGGTTCAGTCTCCTGGCAAGTGCGGTAACGTTTCCTTACGGTTGTGCTGCAAACTCTTGCTTTGTGCCAAGGACTGACTCAGGACAAGATGTCTCCGGGATGAGAAGGGGAAGAGTCTTGAGGAGCCCCCAGAAGCAGCCAGAGTCAACCCTGAGAGCCCTTCAGGGCTCAGGTGCCCGAAAATGAACTTTGTGTTTCAGCCTCAGGAGAAAGAATCAAGTTTTTGTTCCTTAAACGGCTCTTTACAAGAATCGGAACTTTTCTAAGTTTCTTTCTTCTAATTCTCGTCTAGAAATGAAACCTAGGCTTGGTTTCTGATGCCAGAGGGCAGCTGGGACAAAGAGGTCATGTCCGGGCAGCCTCCGTCGGGCCCTGGGCGATGGCCACAACCTTCAGACAGTTGTGGGCTTCTTGCCTCCTTCTCTGGGTGATTCCATTCCACCTGTCAGGGAAAGAGAGGAGGAGCATCCTGGCCAGGCCCTGCCTAGGCTCCCGGGGGAGGATAGTGGAAGAGGAGGAGGAGAAGCCCAGGCTCTGCCCTCAGGGAGGCTGGGGACTTAGGGGAGGAACTGGCCTGGGAATCATTATTTGAGCAGGACCACATGGTGGCTGGGTTCCCTTCCAACTCTGAAATTCTCTAATTCTGCACTCTAGACTGAAAGAGTCAGAGAAAGGGGAGATCCTATTTGCTTGAAACAGTCATAGAAGACTTCCTGGAGGAGGAGGAGGAAGAATTGGGTTTGGAAAGGTTTGGAAGATGTAGAAAAGGAGGAAGGAGGGAGAGAGCATTCCACGCTGGGGATCCACTTTGAGGAGTAGAGGATAAGGCGGACAAGTAGGAGGAGCCAGAGAATGGAGAGCCTTAAATGCCAGGAGAAACTGCCATATTCGAGATAACGGGGAGCCTCTGAAGTTAGGGGGGGAGGGGGGAATGATCAGATCTGGGCCTCGAAATTAGGAGGAGAGAAGGGAGTGCTGAGGCGGGACGGTGGCCAGAGCGGGAGTCCAGGCTAGAGAAGGTCTCTGGCCGGGTGGCCACTTTACTCTGCGTGCCGAGAGCACAAGGGTGGGTGTGTGTGTGAGACCCAGAGAGCGTCGGAAGGAGAGCCCCAGAATCATCTCGGTCGGGACAAGGACAAGTCCCTGCCCGGGTCTCCCCTGCTTTCCAGAGCGGCGGCCAGGACGGGGCGGGGCCAGGCTAGGCTGGGGGTCTCAAACGTCCGTGCCACGCCCCCCCCCCCCCCCCCCGTTAGCTTTTACTGGAGGGGAGACGAGCCAGTGATCGGGTCCAGGGCTCAGGCGGGGCTCTTCAGGACCCCCGGGGCCCCCGAGCGGTGCCGGGAGGGGAGGGGCGGGAGGCTGCGCGCGCACACACAGCAACATACAAGAATTCCCACCAGAAGAGATTTCTCAATGGGCGCTTCCCCTGTAAGCCGCTTCCGGAAAGGGTTTATGAAACTCACACTCGGCGGGCACATGACTTCCAGCATCGCGCTGCCTTTCCTGGCAGCTGCCCCCCGCCCCCCGCCTTCTGGCGGCCTCGGTCTCCGTCCCGTCCCATGCCTGAGCCTCCTCTGCGCCCCCGTTTGCGCCTCTGTCCCCCGACCCCGTGGCCGTCCTCGTCATGGGCGCCAGCTCTGGCCCTGGAAGGGTCGGAGGAGCGGCGCTTCCCATCCTCGCCCCCCCGCCCCCCCGCTGATAAGCCCCGAGATTGCACAAGGGCTCCCGGCCGGCTCAGGGAAGACTCCCGAATCGGAAGCCCTCGTTAGCCAACGTCCTCCCGGCGGAGGGTTTCCAGTAAGCGCTGGCGCGGGGGCTGCGGGATCGAGCAGGGGCTCTTGGCCCGAGGGCCGGGTTGGGGTGTCCGGCCTCGGGCAGTAACCATTGATGAAGCGCCAGCTGTGTGCCGAGGGAGAGGCCCCAGAGGACGCTGAAAGCGGCCTGGAGAGGAGAGGGAGCCAGCCTCGGCGGGCCGGAGCCCAGACTCTTCTCCGCACCCCCTTCTTCCTCCCTGAGCCCCCAGGACAGGAAGCCAGGGGTCTGCAAGGCCCAGAGGCTGACTGGGGCCCTGAGGGCCAGCATCTGCCTGCCCAGGACCTTCGGGAGGCCCGAGGGAGGCCGGGGAGGCCTCCGAAGGCCAGCCTTGGACTTGGCTCTGGGGGGACTCCGGGATGGAGAAATCACCCAGAGGGCCTCCTCTGAGCTGGGGGTCCATCCCTTGGGCCCCTCTCCGCAGAGGGCCAGGAATCAGAAAGAATCTGAGAGTTGGGGTGGGGGTAACCTCGGAGCCCCTCCATTTTGGAGGCCAGGACGCTTCTCTCCTGTGGTCAGGGCAATTCACTGTATTTCCATCAGCTAATCAGGGAAGACTTCCCAGAGGCAGTGACTGCACACATCCATCCCGCTTGCCTCAATTTACACCTGTGAAATGAGATAACAACAGCCCCTCCCTCACAGGGTCATTGCAGGGCTTGGGCGGGCCCAGAGTCGGCCCTTGCCAAGTCCTTATTCCTCTCCCAGACGATTGTTATCACCATCATCCCTGGGTTTGGATTCTGATGACCCAGTTTCACATCCCACTCCAGCTCTGTGATTTTTAAGGAAAGCTCCTCACCCCCCCCCAGGCCTCAGTTTCCCCCTCTGCAGAAAAAGAAATCAGGCCAGGCGGTTCCTAAAGGTCTGCGCTTCTAGGGCCTGCGGGTGCCAGTGATCCAAGAGAGGCCCAGCCCAGCAAAATGGCAGGGGGGGCTGGAGCAGAGAGAGAATCCCCCCAGGACCCCCGAGTCTGGGGCAGCCAAGGCCGGTGGCTCCGGGAGCTGAGCTGTGGCGGTGCCGGGCCCGGTGGGGAGAGGGAAGCTCCCTGGCCCACTTTCCCGTGTCCTGAAGTGGCCTCCTTTCCTAGGCTGGCCCCAGCCCGGCTTCTTGCTCATTGTCTCCCCGAAGAACAACAGGCCGTTGGAGTAATTCATGAGATGGAGTCACAGCAGGGCTAAAAATACTCGCTCGTTGGGCTGGCTGCTATTCTTGGCTTCAGGGGCCTCGGAGGCTCTGCCTCCACTAGCCCAGATTCTCAACCTCATTCGGATGAACTCGGAGTTGGGCGGGTGAACAAGTCACCGATCAAAGCCAGCCACCGAAGAGTTCCAACACAGCCTAGAACCTCAAGACCCGAGCTTAGAACCCAGGGCCCGGGTCAGAGTGCCCAGAGGCTCACCAGAACCCACGATACAGTCTGGCCCCGTTTGGAGCCAGAGTCTAGAAGCCGGGCCAAGCTGGAGGCCACACTTCGGAAATCTCCTTCCTATCAAATGAAGGGGAGCCGCGGCTTTTCTGACCATCCTCGTGGTCGCCACTGTTATCTTTCAGGGTTGCCACCTGACCTCCTCCTCTGGGACGGGGGGGCTGGACAAGGTGGCCTCAAAGGTCTCCCCCAAAGGTGCTGGCAGCCTGCTCTGGCCCTGTCAGCAGCCCCGAGTCTACCTTGGTCCCACCATTCACTTAGGGGCCCCCCCTGGCAGTGGCCCCACCTGGGCACCTCCTAGGAACAGACAAAGGAGCAAACATGGACCCAGGAGGAAGCAAGTTGGGGTTTTCCAGCTGAAGTTGGGATCTTTCTCCGCTTTGTGTGGAAAGCCCAAGTTGCCTCAGGGAAGGGTGCCCAGGATCTGCTGGGAGAGATATAAGTTGGCCTCCCCCTTCTCCTTCCCTCCCCCCAAAAAACAGCCCCCAGGAGGCACTCCCTGCCTAGCAGCAGGCGGGATTATAGGATCTATAATGTAGCCCCCGTCGTTTCACCGAGGCTAGGGCCAGGCAAGATGATCCCAGGCCACACAACTAGCCATTTGGGAATGAAAGCCCAGAGGCCCTTCTCGCTCGCATTTTCAATTCATGCTCAGCTGGTTCAGTTTGCCAAAACACACTGGTGGGGGCTTCAGGTGTTACCTAAGGGCCCAGCTAGGGCTCTGGCAGAGAAAGTATTTCATGAATGGCCCTGAGCTTTCAGTGGGCCCTGGGGGAGGACTAAGTGGTCTCTGCCTTCTCAGTTAGACTGTCTTCCCATCCCTTCCCCACAACAAGGGGTCCTTGTAGCATCCTTTCCTGTGTGTTATATCACTCGATGAACCCCTTCTGTGTGTGTGTACGCACGCACACACGCACGCACACGCGTGCACACACACACACGCACACACACACAAGAAAGCTCATTTTCCACGTTTTTATTCCCCAAATGGAGCACGGCCCATGCACACAGCAGGCTCTCAGTAAATGACCGTTTGGAGTCTTTTTTTAAAGGTTTAGCATCATAGACTATAGGCCTGGGAAGGCTCTCAGAGGCCTTGGATTCACTGCCCTCGTTTTCCAGAGGAGACAAAGGCCTGGGAAGGGGAAGGAACTGGCCCCAAATCTTCCTTTCCCCCAAGGGCCAGGAGAGGGGCCAGAGGAGGGCAGGGCAGGGCTCCCTAGGGTGGGGAGGCAGAGCTCCACCTGCAAGCCCAAAGCTGTTGTAACTTTTAGGAAGCTTCCAACAAAGGGAAATTCCCTGGCCTGGGGGGGAAGTCCAGCTCCTTACCCTCAGGAGTGACCCAAGCAGAAGCAGACAGGCCCGGGGACTGAGAAGGGGCATCCTGGAGCTCTGCGGCTGGTGGAGAGCCTGGCCCTGGCCTTGTCTTGGGGGGGGGGTCCCAGTGTGGGGATTATTCCCACTTTATCCTGTAGCTATTTTTGCTGTCCACAGCTGTTTGCCTGTTGTTTCCCCCATTTGATGGGGAGTCCCTAGAGGGCAGGAACTGTCTTTGGCCTTTCTTTGTGTCTCCAGTGTAAACACAAGGCGCTCAAGAAATGCTGACTAACTGGAGAGACAGAGAAGGCGCTATCCAGGCCTGGCCTGGGTCACCCCAGGTCTGTGTGGTTGAAGACAGCCAACAGCCAACCTGGGCAGCCCAACTAAGCTACAGCCTACATCCCCAAGGCTGGGCTCTGGGGGACGCCATGGTGAAACCACTCGGGACCCAAGTGCCTGGGCACGTTTTTGTCAGAGCTTCCTGCCAGATGTCATCCATCAGTGCCCCAGAAGTGGGAGCCGGGTCTCGTGAGGCATTGGAAGTCACCAGAAGAGCTGGGAGCAGAACCCAGGGACTCTACTATGACTCGCCCCACCAGCCACAACCTTTAGGCTGGCCTAGGCATGCTGAGACAGCAGGCTATGGGCTCCAAGCCTAGCTAGGCTGGCCATTTCCTGCCCAGCCTGCCTTCTGTCCCCCTTCCCCAAGTAGGCCCACTCCCAGTTTTTTAGGCCCAAGCCATCCTTCCAGCCTCGCTCAAGAAAGACCCTTCTGTCAGCCGAGCCCGCTGAGCGCTACAGTTCATCCCTGGGCCACCCCTAGTCCTCTTTGCTCCCTGGTCATGAAGCTCCTCTTCCCCCAATCCACACTGGGAGATCCCTAGGCCAAGTCACCAAGTCCCTACTCTGTGTCAGGCTTTGTACCAAGCAGGATCAATCAGAGATGATGAACAGAGAAGGAAAGAGCCAAGCTTCAGAAGGCCTAGGGAAGGGCGCTTTCAGACAGGGAGACCGGAGCTGAGGTTTGGAGGGAGCCGGGGAGGCCAGGAGGTGGGGAGGAGGAGGATTGGGCACCTGAGCCCTAAGACCTGAGACACGGAGCATCCTGAGTGAGGTAAGGTGCGAGAAGCCAGGAAAGGTGGGAGAGGGAAGGTTTACGGAATGGGAAACGGCATGATCATCAGGCCTGAGCTGTGCCTCCTCTGTGCCCCACCCCCAAACTAAGAGTTTCCTTGGGCAGAACTTGGGGCTGTCCTGTCTTCCCATAGGGAGGACATGCCCACAAAAGGCAGCCTAACACAGGACTGTGCACACAGGGATGAGCAGTAAATAGGCTCGGAGTCCACAGTGGGATGGTATTGGAGTGAACAGAGCAGCAGTCTGATCTCGGCCTCCATGGTGGCTCTTAGCTGGGCTTTCACACAACAGGTCAGTCCCAGCCCTGCCCTCATTCCTTCCATTCCTCACTTATCTCTTATCAGGGTCATTGTCCAGATCTGGAGGCTGTGCCCAGCCTGGCCTCTGCACCCAAGCCGGGGCCCAGGGAACTGGCTGTTCCCAGGCTTTCTCCTTCCTTGGCAGGCTGGCTGACCCTCCACCTAGCTTCTTCTGTCTCTGGGGTGAATGTTCACTGTGACATCCATGCCAGCAATGTCCAGTCAGTAAGCATTGAGAAGCCGCCATAGGGTTCGGGCACACATGCATGCCTTTGTGGTATCAGGATGGGGTCTTGACCCAGTGGATCCCCCAAGGACAGCTGGGACCTGAGAAGCTACTCGGGGACAAGTGCAAAACTGAGAGCTGTGAAGGACCTTGGGAAAATCTAGGTTCACCCCTCCATTTGGGGGAGATGGGGAAAGAAGACCCACAGCACTTCTGATTCCTGTCCTGACAGGATGAGAAATAAGGACCCCTCTTGGGGAAGGGAGCCTGTGACTGGACCACCCTGAAGCTCTCCCATAAATCATTCACTCGAGGTTCTCAGGGCAACCCTCTGGAAGCAAGTAGCCCTGTGGGAAGGAGAAGCTAACGGAGACAGAGAGGTTGTGCAAATGTCCCAATACACACAGCTTCCCCATCCCAATGACCATCTCCATCACAGAATTGAGAGGGACCTCGAGGGGGCCATCTGCCCAAGCCCACACCTTGAACAGAATTCCTTCAAAGGTTCTCCTAAGGAAGCGTCCATTTCGAGCCTCTCTTGGAGGACCCCAAAAGCGGGAATGTTGAGGCAGCCCCACCATGCCTCCGACCACCTCCAGGCTAACTGGTCTCTTTGCCACTCTCCCCATTTCTCCTGGCTTTGCCCCATTGGCCCCCTGGGAATAAATAGAATCCTTTTTCCAAGTAGCAGCCTTCAGTTCTTGAAGACAATGACCAGATTTCCTCCAGTTTTCTCCAGGTCAAACACAGCTGGTTTCTTTTCTTCCTCCCATGACATAGTCTCGGGACCCTCTGCCGTCCTGACCACCCTCCTCTAATCACTCTCCAGCCTCTCTATGCCTTCCCAAAACTTGGCTCCCAGAACCAATGCAATCTTCCCAGTAGGGTGGATGGTGGACGCACTATGACCCATGTATTTCTCAAAACTCTGTCTCTCCATGTAGCCCAACGTCTCCTTAGTTTTCTTGGCAGCCATATTTCACCGTTGGTTCTTATGGAGCTCATGGGTGAGAACCCCAGATTTTTTTTTCAGATCAATTGCTGTCTAGCTATGTTCCCCAGCCCACCACATGCATACTTTCTTCAATCCAAGGATAAGACGTGGCAGCATCTTCACTACTTTTCATCTTAGATTCGGCCCCTCAAGATCTTTCTAGATCCTGACTCTCATCCAGTCAGTCAATAAACATCAATGGAATGACCACTATGTATGTGCCAGGCACTGTGCTAAGCTCTAAAATGCAACTAGAGGCAGGGGAAGTCCCTCCCTTCAAGGAGCTCACAATCTAAAGGGGGAGACACAAACAAATATGTATAAACTAGCTAGAGACAGGATAAATAGGAAATAAGGACCAGCTTCCTGTAGAAGGTGGGATTTTAAGAGGCATCTGAGTAGCACAGTGGATAGAGTTCCAGGCCTGGAATTAGGAGAGCCTAGGTTCAAATCTGGCCTCAGATGCTTCCTAGCTGTGTGACCTTGGACAAGTCACTTAAGCCCATCTGCCTTTTCTGTCTTAGAATTGTCACTGAGATAGAAGGTAAAAGTTTTAAAAAATTAAAGTTAAAAAAGGTGGAATTTTAGCTGAGCCCTGCAGGAGTCAATGGGCTGGCACCCCAGGGGTGCCTGCCTGTGATCATCCATTGGCAGAACTGATAAACATTCCATCTATGCCTGTATTGATGTCATGGAGAGACTTCAAACGGCACCGGACCAAGGACAGATCCCTCCCCTGGAGACCTCCTGCAAAGCTGATGTGAGCCATTCATGAGTCCTCTTTGAATCCAGCCATTCAACCAGCTCTAAACCTGTCAAACGGTCCATCCTTTAGCCCATATCGCTCCATCTTTTCCATGGTATGACAACATAGGCACACACGGCATCAAACCTATGACCGAAGTCAAGGTAAACAATTTGTACACAGCATTCCCTCGATCTACTGGGTCAGTCAACCCCCTCGGAAAGGGATGGAGGCTAGTCTGCACCGAGCATCCTGCTCTTCTGGAAGCCAGCCCAGCTCTCTGCCATCATCGCCCTCTTTTCTAAATGTTCTGATAGTTCATCCTAGCATTCCCCCTGCAATTGAAGTCAAGCTCACTGGCCCGGCACCTACATTGGCATTATCCTTTTTGTGAGAACCAGGGTAGCAGCCGCTGATTTCCAACCCACAGTAGGCACGTCTGGTTTGCTCAGATGCCGTTGTCAAAGATTTAACAACCCTATTTTTAAGAATTTGTCCTCAGGATTCCCAAGCTATCTTCCACATGGGCCAAATGATACAAGTTCACCACGGGCAGCTGCGGGGGGGTTCTCTTACTACTTCCTCACTTATCTTGGGTTCTAGCTCTCCAGTCGCCATTTTGGTTGGGTCATTCTTCTGGACAGAGAGCAGACAAAAGATCAAGAATGAAATATCCCTACCTTCCCTCTGTTGTCATCAGTTGTCATCGTCCCATCTCTGCCAAGTGGTGGAACCATCCCTTCTTGGCCCCGACTCTCCATTGCATCTCATCTAGCTAGAAAACAAGCATCCTATCCATCATCTGTAGCTTCCTTCCCCAGCTTCGGCTGAATTTGTGCTTAGTGCTCTGGACTCTATTCTGACAGGTTCTCTCCATCTTTCTAGCGTCACCTTCTGTTACTGGTCCTTGCTTCCATTTTCTATGTGAACAGTGAAAAAACCTAAACTGGTCAGAGAGCTCCTTGTGCATCCACATTTTCTGAGCCAGTGATGTCCACGTTTTCTTCCTTATCAGAATTGTTTCCCTTGGCATCATCTGAACTTCAGTCTTGAGTTTCTTGTCCCTCTTCACCTGACTTCGCCTGTACTCTGTGGTACCCTGTCTAGGATTCCTATGAACCCTGACATATCGTTTTCCCAACCTCGAGGACACATATCAGACTATGCCTGGCTTTCCTCTCCTTCTCCATCATAGACCCCCCAAGAAGGAGTGGTCACTTCTCTCCAGGGTTCTTGGCATTCGTTGCCAACCAGCAATCAGTTCCTTCCTGTTAGCGTGAGTCAAATTTAAAATAAGATTTTTCCTTTTGAGAGATGAGAGAGACACAGAGACAGAGACAGGGACAGAGACAGGAACAGGGACAGAGAGAGAGAGAGACAGAGACAGAGACAGAGACAGAGACAGAGACAGAGACAGAGAGAGAGAGAGAGAGAGAGAGAGATGAACAGAGAGCTCCAGCAGATGTCTAGAAAGGCAAGAGAAGCTCCCAAAGTCCTATCTGTTCATGCCATCATTCTGTCATCATCCCTATCATGGGAGGTCTTTGAGTCGAGGTCTTATGACAATGTCAGGAAGGTATGGGGGACGTCCTTTGTCACTTGGGGTGGGCAGATCTTAACCTCTGGGGTGCCATGGACCCCTCAGGCTGTCAGTTGGGGGAAGCCCAGGCACCACTTATCAGAATCCTGGTTTTAAATGCCACAAGCCAAATGCACGGATTTAAAGAAAACCAGCCAATGGGACAGCCAGGACTGGGCGGAAGACCCTCAAGGAGTTCCTTTGGCCAGTTGCCCAAGCTAGGCAGGGAGAGTCTGCTGAAGCGGGCTGTCAAGGAGGTAAGAGTGGGGCTTGGGCTGAGTTCAGGTGGGGGGGGTCTGGGGGAGGGAGAGTGGAAATTGTTCCACGAGGTTGGAGTAAAAAGTTTCCCAGCCACCTGGGGGTTGAGGTGGCCTCTGCACCCCGACTGCCCCTCAGAGCAGAGCTGCCCACCCAGTGCGTAACATACCTGCTCACCACCCAGCTGAATCAGCCCAGATGTCCACAGTGAATAGTTTATTTGGGATCTCAGATTCCTTGAACCTCTGCATTGCCGCTCTCCTTGGAGAGGATGCGGCAAGATAGGAAGCAATCAGGGACCTCAGATCTGCTAAAGCAATCTAAGAGGACTTCCTAGGGGAGGCAAGACCCACCCCTATTCTGCCCCACTCACTCCTTGGGTCTTGAAGGGTTTGGGGAAGTGGATAGAAGACCGGTATTCCCTGAAAGTGCTCCTGAGGTTATCAAATCCAATCCTCCCATTTTACTGAGGAGGAAACTGAGACCCAAGGACTTGCACCAGGTCACCCAAAGAATAAATTATAGAGGAAGGTGGGGAAAGGGGGCTCGTTGAAGAGACCTCCACAGAAGGAGTCCTGCTGGCCGGCTCCCAGGTCCTTCCTCTCGGATTGGGGCTGGGGGTGGGGATGGGGGTATCAGCGGCATCCACAAGGGCCACTGGCTTCTCACCAAGCTGTAATTTATATAACTGGGCAGCTGCTTTAGCTGCCAGACCCAGAAACCCAAGCCAGCCTCGTCCTCTTCTCTCTCAAGATTATGGGCAGAAGATTAGGGCTTGCTCCCTCCTGCCTGCTCTCTGTCTCCTGCAAACAGCAGAGAAAAGGATGTTGAGGTTGGGGGGTGCAGCTGGGGGCTTTCTCAGAGCCTCAGTTCTTCCATCTGGAAAATGGGGTCTCGGAGGCATGATCGGCTTCCAAGGAGAGAATGGCCTCGCTGTGTGCGCTCGGACGTTTGCTTGTCCTTGAAATGAAGGTGTCCAAGCCCAGTTGGAAGGAGCCTTGGGGCACAGGGGCTCCTGCTAAAGAGCTCGCTCCCCCAGGAGGCCATCTGGTTCACTTTGGGACAGCTTTCCTCCCGGGACACCTTTCCTTAAAAATGTGAATCGGCCTCCTGGATCTTCTGGCTGCCTCCATTTCCAAGTTCCCTCCCAGCTCTGAGTCCTGGGCTCCAGTGACCTCTCTGAGCCTCGGCTTGCCCATCTGTAAAAAAGGGACTGGCTCCAGCCTCAATGGAGGCCCCCATCAGAGGGAGGGCCGGGCCACAGACCAGCAGACTGATTTTGTAGGATGATGAGGTTCTGGGGAGCATTCTGATGGAGCCCCGAGTTGGGATCTAACTGACCAGACGGATGCACGTCTGCCCTGGGGTTGCAGGGACTCCCGAGACCTCAGAGATGGTCACAGAGATTGACCATAGCTGTGATCACCCCATCCTGGCAGGGGGCTCCTGGGAGCAGGGTAAAATGTCCTCTCAGGTCCTAGAACGCCATGCACTTGGATTAGGCCACAAAAGGTCCGAGTTCAAATCCCACCCTTGAGGTTTAATGCACCACGTCATGGAGCCTCTCTTGCAAAATGAGGGGCTGATGGTGTCTAGGGCCCCTTCCAGCTCTAGACCTAGGACCCCCCTCCCTACTGCAGACAGGCCCTGGAGTGGATCACCACTGAATGGGGCCTCCGGGTCTCCCTGAGGGACCAGAGTGAGAGAGTGTGGATGGTGGGGAGCCAAAGGGCCGGGGGGGGGGGGTGAGGTCCTTGCTTGTCTTCTCTCCGGGAGCTTCACTCTCCCTTCAGACACAGGCCTCCTGTGGGCCCTCCCTCCCAGACATCTGAGCATGGATGCTGCCCCTTCCCTGTCTTGGGTTGAGGGGGAGGGGTCAAGCCTGGGACCCTGGCAGAGGGGAAGGTTCCATCCAGCCTGTGTGGGGGTGGATGCATCGCACGTGCAAGCACACTCACGTGTCTGCTACCCCTGGACAGCCGCTCTCACGAGCCCAGCAGAGATGAACTCCATGGGAACGAGGCCATCCGATCCCCAGGATTACATCGCTCCACGCCCCCCGAAACTCCACCAGGGTGGGGATTTGTCTGCCCTCTGGGGCGGAGGGAGAGAGAATCACCAGAGATTTAGAGGGCCAGAGCCGGGGGGCCACCCACTGCCAGGTGACGGAGGAGGTCCCTGATTGGGGTGAGGGCATGGCCAGCTGGCAACCTGGACCCAGCCATCTCTCCATAGCCATAGTGCCGTCTTCCCTCAGGGCCCAGGGGTTGGGAATTGGGTCCTGGGCCTGACTGAGTAGAGAAGGAGGATGGAGGAGGAGGTAGACAGAGGAAGAGGAGGATGGAGGAGGAAGAGGATGATGGAAGAGGAGGATGGAGGGAGATAAAAGGTGATGGAGGAGGAAGAGGATGATGGAGGAGGAGAAGGATGGAGGGAGATAAAAGATGATGGAGGAGGAAGAGGATGATGGAGGAGGAGAAGGATGGAGGGAGATAAAAGATGATGGAGGAGGAAGAGGATGATGGAGGAGGAGAAGGATGGAGGGAGATAAAAGATGATGGAGGAGGAAGAGGATGATGGAGGAGGAGAAGGATGGAGGGAGATAAAAGATGATGGAGGAGGAGAAGGATGGAGGGAGATAAAAGATGATGGAGGAGGAGGGTGGAGGGAGATAAAAGATGATGGAGGAGAGAGTGGATGATGGAGGAGGAGAAGGATGGAGGGAGATAAAAGATGATGGAGGAGGAGAAGGATGGAGGGAGATAAAAGATGATGGAGGAGAAGGATGGAGGGAGATAAAAGATGATGGAGGAGGAGGATGGAGGGAGATAAAAGATGATGGAGGAGGATGGATGATGGGAGAGGAGGATGAGGATGGAGAAGAGCCTCAGAAAGAAGTAATGGAGTGGCTGTGGGGAAGGTGAATGGTAGGAGGGAGAATGGTGACCCCAAAATAGCCACAGAGCCCTTCAGGAAAGAAGACTCCAAGTGCAGTTCTCTGCCATCTCTTACGACCATATCCAAAGAGCAGTCGGGTCTAGATGGTTTCAGCTTCACATTTCTTCCCTCCTGCTCCACTCCCAGGACTTTTGCCTTTGCCCGGGTCCTCCTCTCGTCTTTCTCGGACCTTGGCTGCCATCCTCCACGCTGCGGCCAAAGTGATTTTCCAAAAACACAGGCTGAGCCGCGCTGGTCTTCGGTGGCTCCCCGTTGCCCAGGGAGAGAAGATGAAGGCTGAAAGGCCGCAGAGCGGCCCGAACCGGATGGTAGTGTTATTGCAGTGTCTCTGGGAAATAGAGAATGAAATAAAGGAAACAACAGAACGTGGATACTGTTCATGGGCGTTTTCACGCTGTTCTCAGCCCCTCCATTTGGGTCTGACGCCGCCGACTTGTCGGCCGGGGCCTCGGCTGTCTTGCTGGGGGGGGGGGCGCCCGCCGGGGGTCCCCCACCTCGTTATTTCTTGTGAACCTCATCTTCTGTCCGTGTTTCGGCGGCTTCCTCGGCGATCCCCATCCTTTCCAGAAGCTCCCCAGGCTTCGCGCCTCTCGGGACGCCGCAGAGCAGGGAGCGAGCGACGGAGAGGCCCGAGACACCCGCGATGGAGGCGGCCCCGGCCTCTCCTGTGCCAGCCTCCGAGGAACGGCCTTCCTCGGTCAGGCTTCACCCCTTGGCTCCACCTTCTGCCTCCGAATCGCTCCTGTGCGCCGGGGAGGCAAGGCCTGGCCAGGGCGTTCAGCGGCTTGTCCAGTGCCAGGGCGGATTAGCACCCGGGACCTCCTGGGCACCCCCTGACCATCCCTCCCCTTCAGGCCACTGGCCAGAGGCGTCAGATCTCCAGCCTGGCCTGATCCCCTCCCACACCCAGCTCGGCACCTGCTGGGGGGAGCAGCCTTGGGGCGAGAAGAGGCGCACCCAGGCCCGAGGGCCGGAGGCTGGGAGGGGGCCTTCAGGGGAGGCGTCAGGCAGCCCACAGAGCTGGGAGACACCAGCGAGGTTTTATCCCCATTTTGCAGGGAAGGAAACTGAGGCCTGGAACGAAGGGACTTGTCCAGGCTTGTCTGGACGGTGCGGGAGCCTCTGCCCAGCCCTGGCCGTGAGGACGCTGGCCAGGAAGGGCCCCGATGAGCCCTTCGGAGGGAGGGAGGCCCTGTGGGCCTCGGGGGCCTCCTCTGTGAGCCACTGGGGATGCTGGCGTCACGCCGTCCTCCGGAGGAGGCCCCTTTGGGTACTTACTTGTGCTGCTGCTCCCCTGGCCAAGGCCAGCTGGGGGGCGGGGGGGAGGGTCCTGTCACTCGAGGCCCAGGACGTAGGTGGGCACTCGGGTCTCCCGGGCGAGTTAGAAAGGAAGGAAGGAGGGCTTCCTGGAGGAGTCAGCACGCAACCTGGCAGGGGAAGGCTGGGCCTTGGCAAAGGAGAGTGGTCTTGGCAGGGCAGAGCAGGAGGAGGATGCCGGTCCTGCTGACCCTCAGAGGGAGAAAGCTGGGCAGGGCTGTCGGGCCACACAGGAGCCCCCTCAGGCCTCTCCAGAGAACAGGCCTGGAAGGGAGGCTGGGTCCAGGGGAGGCGCTGTGTGAGGAGGGCCAGAGTCAGGGAGGCCCCGACACCCCCAGATCTCAGAGCAGCCCCTCAACCACGTCGCAGCCTCCGATGGCCCCGGCACCCCTCCCCGGGACTTAGAGTGAGGCCAGGCCAAGGAGGGGGTTGGGGGGGCCTCCTGGCCTTACAGATCCCCCTTTGTCCTGGCGCACCCCAACCCCCCTCCTTCCAGCTCCGGTTCTGCCCTTGGGGCCCAGCCCAAGAGTTCTGTCCAGTTTGAATGGGCCGGGAGGCAGGGAGAGAGCCGGGCTGAGCGACCTGATGTCCTGGGTTCCAGTCTGGCCATTTCCTAGTGAGGGTCCCTGGGGGAGCCGCTGAACCCCCTGCCCAGCCCTCACCACTGCCGGGAACCAGGACCCACAGTGTAGATTCTGAGAGGAGAGGCCAGGGCGCAGCAGTGGAGAGCCTAGAGAGGACTCGGCCGGCCCCTGCCGTTTGCCCCGAGAAAATGGAGGCCGGCTGGAGACCAGAGCCAGAGCCGGACCAGGGCGGCCCCTCGCCGGTCACCTCCCCCCACAGTGACCCCGAGGCCCTTGTCCATCCGCCCCTCAGCCGGACACGCTTGGGGGGCCTCCAGGCTCTCGCTCTGAGGATGGAGGTTGCTCATGGCCAGCCGAGGCCCAGGAGCTCGGAGGAGGCCGACGGGGATTCCGAACGAGCTGCTCTACCTGTCCGCGGGTGCAGAATGCCCGCATCGCTCCCGCCACCGTCCATCCAGACTGCTTTCAGGCTCCGCCCAAAGTCCCCCCGGACCCCGGCTCGGGCCCAGACGGGTCCTCAGTCCAGTATGGAAGCCCCCGGCCGGGCTCCAGCTCATGGTTCTCATCTGCTTTGTGGAAATGGGCTAGAAGGGATCCCGTGCCCCGTCCTTGCAGCCCTTCTCTTCCCCTTCCAGCCTCAGTTTCCCCTCCTGGCATGACTAGAAAGGCTGGCTCTCTCCTGCCTCCATCCAACATCTGCCCTGTCTTCAGGGGCTCGTTTTCTCCTCCTCACGGCTCCGTCTTGGAGTCCCCCCTGGAAGAAGCTTCCATCCACCCATTTGTTCCTCTGCCAGCTGCTCTGGGGACGGACCGAGTCCCCGCTGCGTGCCCAGCACGGGGCTGGGTGCCGAGGCGATGACCAAAAGGAACAGCCCTGCCGGGTGCTCATTAGTCCTTCAGAGCCCCGAGCTGGGAGGAGACAGAGCGGGCAGAGGGGCCAACTCACGCCCAGACAATCGCTTTCCTTCCATCCACCAGGCGGCCGCTTGTTTTCTGTCCCCCCCGGGTGACAGGGAGCTCCACACTGCCTGCGTGTCGACGCGGAGGGAAGCCTCAGGACTTGGTAAATGGGGAGCCCACTGATGGGACAATATTTATGGGGTGGGAGTGGGGGCGCCTCCCCCCAAGGCAGTCTGATTCATTCTGTGGGCACCTCAGTGCGTGGCTTCCCTCGAGGCCTTGGCATCTTCAGCCTTCACTGCGCTGGGTAAAATAAAGGCTGCCTCCCAGTGCCTGGGTGGGATTTGGGGACGCAGCCCCCCGTGTCAGGGGGAACGTGTGATTCTGGGTGAGGAGCCATGAGCCGGGGGGAGCTGAGCCCCCAGAATTGAATGGGGCTGTGGGAGCCCTGGCTCTTGGGGGTCCCTGGGGCCATGGCTTTTGTTTGTAATTAAAGGCCTTTTTATTGAGTTTTATTTTATTGATTTTATTTTTATTTCATGCCCAGGGCGTTAAATGTAAGTGCTGCAGACTGGCTGTTGGTGCTCTGAGACCTCTGTGGCTCCCCATACACCTGATGGTCCTGGGCCCACTCCCTACCAAAGCAGCTCATTCCAACACCCATGCTCCGGCCGAGAAGCCCACCTCCCCATCTGAGCCGAGGCTCTGTGGGCCATTCCTTTCCTATAGGACCCTGGATGAAGCCCTGTCCCTCTCTGAACCCCAGTTTCCCAAGCTGTATAATAAGAACAACCCGCTGTGCCCTGCAGTCTCCGATCCCAGGCCTGGGGATGAGGCAGAAGGTCCCGAGACATCAGGGCAGAGAAATGGGATGGAAATGAGGCCCAACATGGGGTCAATGACCGCTCATTGGACTCAGCAGTAACTGGAGCTGGGGCAAGACCAACCCCGGGGGAAGCTGAGTCCTCTCTCTCCTGCCCAAGACACATATCTCAGGGCCGGCGAACCCCAGTAAAGGTCACCTCCCAGCTCCTCTTTCAGTCCCAGTCCCGTGACCCATAGGGGATGAGCTAGGACCCAAAGGTACCAGGGAGGGAGGCAGTCACCCGAAGCCACCGCTGTCCCCCAAGCTCTGGCCAAGGGAGCGGTGGACTGGAAGGGCCCGTAGAGGTCACTTTTGGACATTTTACACATTGGGAAACTGAAGCCAGCATTTCAGAAAAGGGGGCAGGGAATGACTCATCCAAGGTCACATAAAGCTTATCTAATAATAAAAATATTATATTTTAATTTTTACAAGCTGCAAGGGCAAAGCTGAGATTCAGATCCAGACTTCGCATTCTCCTGTGTTGCCCCCTTCTGTCACCTCTACATTGGAGGCTCTTAGGGAAGCCTCAGTTTCCCCATTGGCCTGATAAGGAGATCCATTTTTCCTTGGGGGTGTCAGTGATGAGAGATGGATTCTGAGGGTTGAAGGGAGGAGGAGGAGGAGGTTCCTGAAATAACTTGGGTAGGAGCAGGGCGCCCAGACCCCGGCTCTGTTCACTGACTCAGGCTCTAAAAGGAGGTGTTAAAAGAAGGCCGGGGGCGTGCTCATCTCCCTGAGTGGGATCCTCGCTCAGCGTCAGTGCCCGTATCTGGCTCTGAGATCACGGGCAGAATACAGCTAATAATAAGTCTTCTCTCAGCTCCTCCCTGATATCACCCAGCCTTCCACCACAGCATACCTACTGTGGGCCCAGAACACAGGCCTTTGGCTCAGAGGAGAAAACTGAGGCCCTGAGGGCTCAAGTGACTGTCAACCCTCAGAAGCCAATGGGTGCCGGGCAGAGCCAAGGTTCCCTCCAGAAAAGCCATAATTCTTTGAGCCCTGATGCTGGCCCCAGACTGGGCTCTGCCCCACTGGCACCAGGATCCAGAGATGTTTAGCCTGCAAAGAGAAGCCTCTGGGAAACATGGCAGCTCTCCTGAGGCTTATCAAGGGGAGAGGGGTTCTGTCACTGGCCATTCAGAAGAGAATGAGTTCACCAGGAAGGTATGAGTCAGACCCTTGGTTTGTGACCATATGATCAAAGTGAAGGGGGACTAGGGTCAGTCAGCTGGATTTCTGAGGCAGGAAGGCCTTCCTTGGCAGGAGAGCAGGTGTTTGAGTCCCTGAATGGCCCTGAATCAGCAGCAGGCTTGGTTCCCCTGGGACCCTTCACAACCCCAATCCACTCTTTCCTGTCACAACCCTGGGGGTCAGTAGCAAAGGGGGATCCCCCCAGGGGGTTTAAAGGGGTCAGAGAAGATGAACAAACAAGTCTCAAAAAGAAGGTGGCAAACTATGAATAGCCTCATGAAAACAAGCTCCAAATAGGGATGAGAGAGAGAGAAATGCAAATCAGAGCAGCTCTGAGGTTTCACCAATGCTGTTAGTAAAACATGAGCTTCTGGGGAGAGAAACTTGTTCGTTTGTTCCTTGTCCAGGTAAACACATAGTAGGTGCTTAGCAAATATCCAATGATCAGTTATCTGGCTGGCCAAGGTGACGAATGATGGGAGCAGCAAGCATCAGCAGGGTTGTGGGAAGATAGGCAGTCACCATCTGTGAAAAACTCCGATTATTCTGGATTTTGGTTTGGACTCTAGGCAAGAAAAGAGACAAAATGGCCCTTATCCTTTGACCCAAACCACCCTACCCCCAGTACATGTATGCCCAAGGAAAGGCAGAAACCAAGGTTGCATAGTAGTGGGAGCCAAGAAGTGGAAATTCCACAGATGCCCATCACTTGGGGAATGGCTGGAAACGTCATGATGTGTGAAGGTAGTGGGACAGTCTTGTGTGGTAGGAAATAAAAGATACAAGAAGTCTATTTGTATGAATGGAGGCGGAGCGAAATTAGCAGAACTGAGATAAAAACATGCCCAATGATGACATAGATGGAAAAGGTCAACAAGAGGAAGGGGAACTCCATGGGATGGACAACTCGATGCCCCTCCTCCTCCTTGGCAGCGAGGGAGCCTCTACCAGCCAGAGCCTGGTCTCTGCTGGACCTATGGTCTGGCAGGTTCAGAACTGGGAGCTTTGGCTTCTTTGTTTGGGATCCAATCAGGAGAAGGGGGGGCATAAATGTGAAGAGCCAAAAGGCATCAGAAAAGCCCACAAAAATGGAAGCATGTCTGCAGAAGAGGAAGGACACCCCTGGGGAAAGTCCCCTAAAGAGGAGGAATCTCTCTGGCTTCCAAATCCACCCTTGCCACTTGGCAGTCATGGAGCACTTGACATGGTGAAAGGAGCCCTGCATTCAGTATAAATTCTGTCCCAAACATACTGCTGTGTGTCTCTGGGTAACTCCTTAACTTCTCTGAGAATCAGGGTCCCTGAATGTTAACTGAGGGTGTGTTTTTTTTGGGGGGGTAGGGTCCTCCTTGTTCTACCAGCCTCAGAGGGCTGTGAGGGGAAGCACTAGAGAAATGGGGGGCCGTGATTATTCATAAGCATTGATGGACAGTGGGGAGAGGGGACCAGTCCCCATAGCCTCAGACCCTGGCCAGGCTTGCACAGCAGCGACATCTGCTGGCTACCCTGGACCACAGAGCCTCCACCTTCTTCGGGGGCAGCAGCCTTTGCCATCAGCCAATGTGGTCCCTCTGCATGGGATCTGGGATACTCACCCTTCCCCCACGCGTCCAAGACAAGTGTTTGGGGACACGGAGAAGCAGCAGCCCTAGGCCTTGTCCCGAGGGAGGAGCGGGCCCAGTATCTGTGTCAGCCTCTTCTCTGAGGCCTCACCCTTTAAATCTTTGGTAACGGGCTCTCTCTGTTCCCTTCCTACTGTCTGGCCACTCCTTCTCAGGCTGTCTTCCTGAATGAGCACCCACTTTCCACCCCCTAACACAAGTGGAACCTGGGGCTGCTTTGTCCTACGACCTCTTCTTTCCCTCCCTCCGCGCTCAGCACCTTCAATTACTCTCCCCGTAGCTGTGAAGGGCATGGAAGGAAGGAACGGGGCGCTTCTCATTTTTCAGGATTTGCTCTGTAGGCTTCAGGCAAGTATCCGGGTAATTCCCGAGTCGCCCCCGGCCATTTTGAATTTATTGTGGCGTTTGGTGTAAGATACTGGCCCAGCCCGAATCTCCGCCAGACCCTTTGCAGCTACCCCAGAAGTTCTGGTCAAGTCGAGTTCTTTCCTCACTTGGCTTTGCAGCTTTATTCAACGAAGGTCATCCAGCTACAGTAGTTCTGACTCTCCACCTTCAACAAGTACCAAGCGGTGTGGACTGCGCCTGCGCCTGCGCCTGCTGCCCCTCACGTGATCCGCACACGGTCCAGAGGGAGCCGATAGAATGCGGTTCGAAGCTCACCTCAGCCCCTTCCTAGCGGTGACCTTGGGCAGTCACGCCCCCTCGGTGAGGCTGCAGGGAGGAAGGTAGAGAGCACTCTGCGCTGTGCCCTCAGGCAGTAGCCGCCGGGGCCGCCTTTCCCCTCCCCCTCCCTGGGCCTCGGTTTGTTGCCGTGTCAAAGGAGGGGCTGCCCGGGGGGCCCCTCACGGCCTCTGCCCAGGCGGCACGGGCACCACATTCCCCGCGGGGGACCCCAGCTTGGCCAGGCCGCCGGGCGGGGCAGGGGCGTGCTTACCTTAGAGTGGCTCTGTGGCCACTGTGCTAAGTACTACAGAAGGCGGGAGTCGGAGGAAGTCCCAGCCCTCCCCGCGGGGCCACACACACCTAGAGGGCTCTACGCCTGCCCTACAACAATGAGCCAAGCATTTATTTAGCACCAACTGTGTGCCGGGCCCTGGGCTGGGCCCCAGGGTTACAAAGAAGACTGGCAGAACCAGGGCCGTTTGGGAGGGCAAGCCCCGGAAGAGAACATTTCCTCCTAAGGTGGCTGAGGGAGTGAGCCTCCTGCCACGCGGCCGGCCCAGACCTCCTCTGGAGTCCCCGGAGCCCAGGAAGGCCTCCGACAGGAAAGGGTCAAACACCTCCCGGTCAAGGACTCCTGACTTCCGGGGCAGCTGATGAGCGGTTATGAAACCAGCCGTCATGTGAGGGTGACTGGGAAAGTGAGGGGAGATCAGCGCCTCTGCCAAGCCACTCTGCGCGAGGCAGGCCTCAGGCTCTGTGTACACCAGCTCCTCTTGGCTCTCTCCCCGACTCCCTCAATTCCTATTTCGGGCTCCTGACGCGACTCAGCATTTCTATTATGGGCCAGAGGAGGAAGGAACAATGAGCTTCAGCAACAGCGGGCTGAAAATATCCCATGAATGAGCCTCCCGCCCTGACTCACCAAGCCCAGGAGGGCTCTTGAGAGGGATGCGGGGAGCCAGAGCCAGTCACGGAAAGAAAGACATGCACGGAGACAGACGGACAGACACAGAAGGAAAGCCGTGAACAGAAAGAGACACACAAGCGGAGAGAAAGAAAACGACAGAGAAAGTGCTCAGAGAGAGACAGAGAACGGAGATGGAAAGACTGGCAGAGACAGAGACACAGAAAGAGAAAGAGAGAGACACACACAGAGAGAAAGAGAATGATAGACCAGAGCCAGAGAAAGAGGAAGAACAGAGTCAGAGCCAGACAGAATTCCAGCTAACTCAGCAAGCATTTGTAGAATGCTTCCTACGTGCCTGCACTGTGCTGCTGCTGCTGGGAATGGCCCTTGGCTGGCTCCCCATCTCATTCCTGGCAGGCCAGGGTCCACACAGCCCTCTGGGCACCTTCCTCACTTTCTCCCAACACACCAAGGCCTACAGTGGCTCTCTGGGTTGTCCACTTCTCATTCCCCTTTGCCCACCCCTGTTCTCTGTCCCTGATCCTACATCCCTGATGACAAGCTTTTTTCCTGTTCTTCAAAGTTCCTTATTTACGATAAAGCCACTTTCCACTCTTCCAAGATCATTGTGTTCTGCGTCTTGCAAGCATGTGACAGCATATATAGGATCTTGTTATTAAAAATAGGAGCTTCTGTTTCTCAGAAGAGTTTGGGCACATCAAAGGAGCCTGGCAATTTCCCAAAGATGACTCAGCTTGATCTCTTTTTTACTTCTGAGCCCAACATATTGTTCATCTGTGTCTGCCGCAGATATCCATATTGCTGAACAAGTTTCATCCACTTGGGCTTTCCTGTGTAGATGGTCAGACCAAACTCCTTTGAAGGATCACAGATCTCTGACAGGAGAGTCTGCAGTGTTCTAGGTGCCATCAATCAGCACAATGTCATCTACAAAGAGGGGGAATTGGTGGATCTTCACCTCCCCAGGAATACCCTTTCAATTTGAACTCTGCCTGGCATCTCCCCCAGCTTTGCCATCTCCCTCAATGAGCCTCCACTTCCCTGTTTCATTCCTCACATAATACTTGTGATCAGATGTGATCAGATCCATTGTACAGGAGCATTTCTGGTTTTATATCTTTAAAAGATCTGGAATGATTTCACTCTATAGTAAGAGACATCTAGTTTAGAGAGAGCCTCTAAGATGGCATTTTGCTCTCCTAAATCAAAGGCTTTTCCAAGTCTGCAAATGAGTGCTGTGGGCATCTCGTCTCTTCTGCACCCTTCACCAATTGGGTGGTAATAAAGAGGAGGCCAGGCTATTCTGGCATACCAGTGGGAAGGTCCTTCTTCTTCCTCAAATGAGCCTCATGGAGGATCCCACTCATGTATTCATAGATGGTTCTCACCAACATTCAGCAGACATGGGAAAGAAGACTTAGCAGTTCACAGTTATGTATTTTCTTCATCACCGTCTTTCCGTGTTGAGAAGGTCTTGGATTCTTCCCAATTCCTTTGGAATCCATCTCTTCTTCAGATACCTGGTGAATGCAGGTCTCAAAGACCTCCCTCATGTGCTATGTGGGGCACAGCTGCCCTCTGTGGAATCCCCCAAAGTGGCCTTTCATGGGCTCGCTCTTCCAGAACCTCCCCTAAAGCATGTCAAGCAGGTTCCCCACATTCATGAACACCATCAGATGGCTCCAAGGCAGGTTCAGGAGCCACTCTAGCCTCTCCCCCATTCCCTTCTTCAAACTCCTACTCTAAAGGGAAGTGGGGCAAGATTGGGCTAGACTTCTATCTGCGGCCTTCAGGGCTGGCAGACTAGAGGATGAAGTTCTCAAGTTGGATCTAAACTTGGGATTGCTGTTCATGAATGGGGAAAGGTGGACCTGAGCCTTATTATATTCAAGACCTGACTCCCTTCCCACCCAATCCCAGTTCTACAACAAACACACATGATGAAGTGCAAAGAAACCAGAAATCAGAAGGTATGTACAGCGGAGAGTCTATGCCAGGAATGAAGGAGCTCCCTCAGCAAGGAAGAGAACTTGGCTTGACCAAGAGAGCCCTGAAGCTCCCCCAAGGAGAAATTGTCCAGGCCCAAGGGCAGCATGCTGTGGATGGAGGTGATGGATGGAGAGTCTGATTCTTCAGCAGCCTGAAGGGCAGTTTATGTCGTCCAACTCTTCTCTTGAAGACAGAAGCAAGAAGTAACCCAAACATCTGCAGACTCAAGAGCTTGAAGAGAAAGAGGGGAGGCCTTGTGGCTTCCCCCCCACTTTCTAAACCCTGACCTTCCACCTTAGCATTAATACTATGTATTGACTCCAAGGCAGAAGAGTGGTGAGGGCTAGGCAATGGGTAAGTGATTTGCCCAGGGTCACACAGCTAGGAAGTGGCTGAGGTCACATTTGAACCCGGGACTTTCCATCTCCAGGCCTGGTTCTCTATCCCCCGAGCCACCAAGTAGCCTCACAACTTTACACTTTTAAAACAAGGCTGCTTTCAATCAGCCTCTCTCTCACTTAAATCAAGTGTTCACTGCCTCCTCTGCTGTGGGGGCTCCTTCGTGCTCCCCATTATGGCTCTGGGGATAGAAAGCCAAAATGAAAATAAGGATTTCAACTAGAAGGATTTCCAGAGGCCACTGCTCGTTGAACGAATTCCTTTTCACCCTAGATGCTAAGCTCAGTTGTTTTTAAGCTGCTGAGGGGGTACACCTATGGTCAGAACCTCAATGGCAGCACCCTGACACAGAGCCCCAATCCCCTGGCCCTAGTTAAGCCTCTGACCCCAGGGTACAGATGAATACCCTGTGGGAGATTAGCTCTCCCTCCTTCTGGCCTAGGGAGAATACTGGGGGCCCAGCTAGGTCTAGGAAGCTTTGCTTAAGAGTTAGCAACCCAAAGGAAAGATGTGAGCAAGTACCTTCCTCCTCATCTTTGAGTACAAAGCCTATGAAGTCAGAATTTTTCCATATATTGGTTAGCGATAGCTCAGTGATACAGGGAATAGAACATTGAACCCTCAGTCAGGAGGTCCTGAGTTCACATCCAACCTCAGATTCTTACTAGCTGTGTGACCCTGGGCAAGTCACTTCACTTCTGTCAGCCTCAGTTTCTTCATCTATAAAATAAGGATAATAAATGCATCTACACCCCAGGGTTGTGAGAATCAAATGAGATATTTGTAAAAGGATTTGCAAATCTTAAAACACTGCATAAATTTAATTCTACTGTTTTCTGAACTGCCCCTTTTATTCTTCATTGTAAGGAATGGCTCCTTGGGAAAGGAAGGAAGGAAGGAAAGAAGGAGGGTAGGAAAGGAGGGAGGGAGGAAGAAAGGGAAGAAGAGAGGGAGGAAAAGAAGGAAGGAGAGAAGGAAGGAAGGAAGGGAAGGAGGGAGGAAGGGGAAAGGAAGGGAAGGAGGAAGGGAGAAGGGAGAGAAGGAAGGAAAGAAGGAAGGAGGGAATGAAAGGAGGAAGGGAGAGAAGGAAGGAGGGAATGAAGGAAGGAAGTGAGAGAAGGAAGGAAGGAAGGAGGGAAGGAGGGAAAGAAGGAAAGGAGGGAGGGGAGGGAAGAAGGGGAGGAAAGGAAGGATAGAGGGAGGGAGGGAGGATACACTGGGAGAGGTAAATGATGTCAAAACAAAATTAAAAAACTTTTGTTTTTTGGGGGCAGCTGGGTAACTCAGTGGATTGAGAACTAGACCTAGAGATGGGAGGTCCTAAATTCAAATCTGGCCTCAGCCACTTCCCAGCTGTGTGACCCTGGGCAAGTCACTTGACCCCCATTGCCTAGTCCTTACTGTTCTTCTGCCTTGGAGTCAATATACAGTATTGACTTCAAGACAGAAGGTAAGGGTTTAAAAAAAACAACAAACTTTTGTTTTTTAAAGAAAACATAGGGACAACCGAGTCTGGGGTATGGTGGTGGCAGGATGGGGGGGGGGCTTCCTTTGGTGCCATTCTCTGACATTTTGGAGCTGCCATGACTAAGAAATTCAGTTGCATGGCTGAAAGCACCCAGAGATGGGAGAGAAGAGGAAGGGGGCAGGCAGGAGGGTGATGAGCACTCTAGGGATTCCAAGAGCCAAGCAGGCTCAGCCATCAAGCAGGGGTCAGGGCTTTAGACTGGACCTCAGTTTCCCTAAGGAAAAAATGATGGGGTTGGTCTCCCAGCCCTGATGTCGTTCCCTGTGCTAAGGCCCCCTCTCAGCTCTGACATTCAGTGACTCTCTAAGAGAAGGCACCAGGAAGGACCAAGCAGAGGATGCGGGTGGGATTATTATCCCAGCAGCCCACTCCTCAACTGCAGAACTCCTGGACAGGGCCTGAGGCTCACCAGCAGCCTCATCCCCCACCCCATTCCCACAGCATCTCAGCACAGGACTGGGCACTGAGATGGACCATTAGAACTCAGAGCCTGTGCATGGCGGCTGGTCCCCCAAGACTCTTCCATCCCCCAAACCCTGCAATCTCTCTCTTCAGATTCAGCCTGGTCCCAGAATCAGGCTCTGATGGAGAGGCCTGAGCATGCCAACTAATGAGGGGCGGATGTTGGGAAGCTGCCCCCTGCCCAGGGCACCTCCCACACAAATGGCTCCCTGTGAGCAGGCGGCAAGGAGGCACCACCTCTGTCTGGGCTCCTCGGCCAGAAGCATTCGGCCACGCTGGAGCCTGACACACCTTCCTTTGGGGCCCAACTCGGCACCAGGATCCTGGTGCCCTGGCAAGGCCTGCCTGGGCAGGGCTTGGAAGAGGGGAGGTATGGGGGAACTGGTCTCAGAATTCCGAGTGCTGGGGAAAGGAGAGGAGGAGGAGGAGTGGGGAGGGAGGGCCAGGGGCTGGGGAGATGGGGAAACCAGGCTCCAATATCCCAGAAAAGGAAAACGACGAATGTTGGAGGGGACACGGGGAAATTGGCACACTCATGCCCTGCTGGTGGAGGTGTGATCTGATCCGGCCTTGTGGAGGACAATTTGGAATCTGCCCAAAGGCGATGATGCCGCGACTAGGTCTGAACCCTAAAGAGATTTGCATTTTTCCGTTTTAGTAACAAACGTGCACATGAGTTTTCGGAAGTGATATGACTTTGTTTTTAAAGGAAAAGGGCCGACTTACACAAAAATAGTGATAGCAGCCCTTTTGTGGTGGACCTCCAAGGACTGGGGAATGTGAATGCGACTGTGCTGTGGGGAACATGAGCAAGAGGATTTCAGAAAGAGCCGGAAAGACCTTCATGAACGGATGCAAAGCGAAGTGAGCAGAACCAGAACACGACAGAGGACAGCAGTGCGGGCCAGTGATGGGCTGCGCAGCACGACAGGGATCCCAGACAATTCAGAAGGACTCACGATGAAAAATGCCGTCCGCCAAATCTGGCCTCGTTCCCTGGATGACCCTGGGCAAGTCACTTCCTCCCATCGCCTAGCCCCTGCCTCTCTGGGTTCCACACGGAGACAGAAGGGAAGGGCCTAAAAGAAATGCTCCCCCCCCCAAAGAGAAGCGATGGAGTCTGAATGCAAACCGAAGCAGACTCTGTACTTGAGTTTGCTTGTTTTTGTTTTCTGTTGGGGGTTTGGGGTCCCTGTTTTCTTTCACAACATGACTAATATGGAAACGCACTTTGCATGATCGCACATGTAGAACCTTCTCAGTGAGGGGGGAGTGAAGGGAGGGAGAGAATTGGGGACTTGAAACTTGACAAAACAGTTGTTCAAAAGACAATGTTAGACAATGAAGAAAGGGAAGGAAAGAAAGGAAAACCTTCTCCCCAACATGGATAAGGATGGCGGTCCTTACCCAGCAGCTGTAGCTGATTGGGGGGGGGGGGAGGCAGGGAGCCAGCACCAGCAAGCCTCAGAAGCTCAGAGTTGGAAGGGACCTCTGAGCAGCTCCTGAACAGGAATCCCTGAGTAGAGGCTGGGACAGCTCTCTTGGCAAGGCCGTTTATTCTGGAGTTCAGGCCTAAATTTGCCTTAGTTCTGCTGTCATTCTCACTCCCCTGACCCTGGAGTCAAGAAGGCCCATCCTGGGGTCCCTGTCGGTGGCCCTGGCCCTTGTCAGCTCCGGGAGACAGCCTGCCACGGCCATCAGGAGTGCCCCAGCAACCCCAGGGCTGTGGTGGCCAGATCTGGGACCTTCTGGGGCTCTAAGGCAGTCCACTTCTCCCACTTACCCCTAAGGCTGGCCCTGATCTACCTGAGAAGCCCAGCCCAAGTGAGGGAGTTCTTGGGGGCCCCCTGCTCTGTGCTGACATATCAGAGACCAGGAGCCAGGCCACATGGGTTCAGGCCCGAGCTCTGCCCCTACGTATCACTTCTCATCTGCTAAATGGGGAGAATAAGCCCTGCCCTTCTTCCCTCCCTTCCACAGCTGCCGTACGAAGCCCGATGCCAGCAGAGGGTGGGGGAGAGAGGTCCCCTTGGCTACGTTGAAACCAGGGATGGTGACAATGGCTTCTCTGGCTGGCAAGGACTCCGGGGTTTGGGGCTTGCCAGAACCTGAGAGCCTCCGAGTCTCAGAGAGGGAAGAAACCACTTGTCCATGGTCCACAGTTAGGAGCCAAAGGGGAAACCTGTGGAGCCCAGGCTTCAGGCCTCCCATCCAGCAGTGCCTCTCCCCCTGGCCACTCAGGACCTGGGAGCAGGGTCTGCATCAGAGCCCCTCCACCCCTCTTCTCCAGGGTCCACCTCTCTGCCAAGCCCTCTCTGTTCCTGCCACCCCAGAAGCCAGCTTGGTTGCCTGCACACCCATCCCTAGTGTGGAGGAACAGGGAGACAGGCTGTACCCACCTCCCAGCTGGAAAAGGTTGGACAAACTGTCAGGGACACTCACAGTGAATCCCACTCAGCCTCGGTTTCCAAGGAGACAGCTCCGGCCAATCAGGGGACAAGACAAACAAACCCAAGCAGACTTTCCAGAGAGACACAGGCTGCAGACTTGGAACACGCAGGGCCTGAGCGGGATGTACTGGGCTCAGATCTGAGGCAGCGGGGGCTAGGGCAAAGCCAGCACCCCAGGCTCAGTGGCCTCAGGCCAGGAAAGAGCCCTGGCTTCTCCTGGGGGCTCAGGGGCACTGTCTGGCCATCTGGGTGTCTGGGTGTCTGCCTCTCTTCCTCTGGCAGTGTCTGTCTCAGTCTCTGGGGAGCTCTCTTCTCTGCCCCCCACCCCCCTTTCCTCTCTGTCTCTGTCTCTGCCCCTCCCTCTCAGGCCATCAGAATGGCCCCCTCCCCTCCCCTAGTGTGCCCTCCGTGCAGTCCTGTTTGCAGCCTCCCAGGGCAGCCTTTCCCCCCCAGGACAGCTGGGTCATTAGCAAGAGTTGCTCTGCATCTGGCTGAAAGCTGGCCTGTGGCACAGCCTGCCACGTCCTCCCGGCTCTTTCCTCTGGGACCAGGCTGAGCCCTCTTCCCCTGGCAGCCTCTTAAGGCCCTTGCAATGGCCACACAGTCCTCTCAGTTGGGACAGCGTCCCCATCCTGGCCGCCTTCTTCCTCCTTCTGGCCCCGGCTGCACAAAGTGAAGCCTGAGGTTGAACATGGGGCTTGCAGTCCCCCCAGAGCCCCCAGATCTTCCTACCCCAAACACATCTCCCGGTTTGGGCTGATGGATGTGGAGTGAGAGGGGCCGTGGACTCCTGGGGCCAAGAGCCCAAGAGGGAAGGGTTCACCAGAGTGGGGTGGGCCTACCCAGCTGGGGGCTGGAGCCTCTCAGCAGACCTTGGTTGGAGCCTTCATTTCTCAGAAAGCAAGCTTTATTGCCCCCAAAGCAGTCTGGGGACAGTTCCCAGGGGCCCTAAGCAGGATCTCAGAGCTCCACGCCGGCTCTGGGTAGTGCCCACCAAGGCATGAGCTGAGGAGCAAAGGGGTCTCCAAGAAGGATTCCCTGGAGACAAGACAGGGGAGGCCTGGTTTGATGGCAGTTTGGCTGAAAACGAGCCCGGGGTTTTAGGGGACCACAAGCTCGCTCAGTAGGAGTCAGCCGTGAGATTGGCAGCCAAAAAGTGAAGGAGATCTGAGTTTCCATGAAGAGAGGCAGAGCTCCAGGAAGAAGGGGGCGTCCGGCCCTTTGCCCCCGTAGACAGCTGTTGGAGGCTCGGGCCAGGACCAAGATTCAGGAGGGAGGGGAGGGTCAGGACGGGGCGGGATGCACAGGAGGATCCTGGGGAAGGGAAGACTCTGGGGGCAGCGGCAAGAGCTCTCGTCCAGGGATCTTGAGGGCGGTCACAGGGACCTTCGCCTTGTTCCTCTTGGCCCCAGAGCCAGCAGAAGACGCAAGGACAAACTTGCCAACTGCTAGGGCTGCCTAAGGGGGGAAGCTGGATGGACTCGTCTCCCCCGCAGGGCCTCCAGCAGCCCCTCGTGGGGGCAGCCACGGGGACCCCCCAGTCTCGGAGCCGAGATTCTGGGCTTCCCCGGGAGCTGCTCCCAAAGCCCGAGGCTCCTGGCGGGACGGGCAGGGGCAGCCCCCGGGGAGGGTGCGAGACCCAGCGGAGCCGGCGGGGGGAGCTGCGCCCCCAGACTCGGTGGGCCTCTTACGAGGGATGCCGGCTTGACCGTCAAGCACACACGGAGGCTCGAGGTGACCTCTCGCCCCGTCTCCTGAGCCCGCAGGAGCGGCAGCCAGGGATGCGCCAAGGAAGGCGGCTTCACCCCGGACGAGGCGCAGAGCTAGGCCAGGCCTGGGGGGGGGCTCTGCACAGACCCTTCCCTCGTCGTACAGGGGAGGAAACCGAGGCCCGCGGAGGAGACAGCAGAAGGAACAGGGAATACAATGCACAGCCCTGCCCGCCTCCAGAGATCTCGGTCCACTCGGGGGGCAGACCTCGTGCCCAAGGGGCCTCCAGAGGCCGGGGTGCTGTAGAACAGCCTGGCCCAGGCCTGCCGGGGTCCCTGGGCTCACCGGCAAGCATCCCCATGCAGGCTAGAGGCCGAGTCTGAGGGAGAGAGGGAGGGAGGGAGGGCAGCCGGAGCCTGGGAGGCCCCGCATCCCCCAGAACCCTGAGCTCGTTTACCCACAGACGGCCTTCCACTCTTGGGACTGGAGATGGCAGAAATGGCCCCAGAGGCACCTGCCCACTCTGGAGGCCTGGAAACCGGAGAGGAAGAAGGGAAGCCACGTCTTGCTCTAGAAGAAGCCCTAGGCTGTGAGTTCAAATCCCACCTCCACCTTACTAGCTGTGACACTGCACACGTCTCCCCTTCTTTGGTCTATGGCTCTTTTTGAGTTATTAACTGGTCCCTAAGTCCCTCCCAGCTCTGACATTCCCTGATCTAAGAACCCACCCAAGGGGAGAGCCAGGCCTGAAGATGGGAGGTGACCTCAGACCCTTCCCAGCTGTGTGACCCTGGGCAAGTCACTTGACCCCCACTGCCTAGCCCTCACCGCTCTTCTGCCTTGGAGCCAAGACCCAGCACTGGTTCCAAGATGGAAGGTGGGGGCCTTACCAAAAGAAAAGGCTCCTGTCCCCTCTTTTACCGAGGAGACAACTGAGGCTTGTGAGAGAATGCCACCACTCCCTCGGGGCGGGTGCCCCGCTTGTGGCGCCCGAGGGGCCAGGTCCGCTGGTGAGAGGAGCTCCCCTGCCACTTCCTTAGCCCCCTCCAGGCGGCTGCCGGCCTGAGCATGGCCTGCTCTGCTCCGAGGCCTGCCAGGACCCAGAGGGACTTCCCTGGCCCGCTGCTGAGCGCCCTTCCAGGGCCAGCTGGACAAGCCTCTAGTCGTTGCCAGGGAGCCGCGGGCCACAATTTCAGGGCCAGGAACGCTTCCCAGATGCCGTGGGAGGGCAGGCAGGGGAGTGTTAGCGCTTTTCCTCTCCAAAGATGAGCAGGCAAAGGAGCTAGGCAAGGGCACAGCCCGCCAAGCCGCCCTTCCAATACTCCGGTGCTCCTGCCAGGCCCAGGAGCTCCCCAGGAAGGAGGGCTGCCGGCCCCGGCCCCATGGGTGCAGGACGCCCCATGGAAACGGAAGGAAACGAGACGGCGGAGTGTGGCGAGAGGTCGGACACAATGCCCGCGCCGTCTTCCCCAGGTCCTCTAGTCCAAGATTAGGCAGCAAGGCAGGGACAAGGGCAAGGGCTCTTGGGTTTGGAGTCACTCACTTGGTGACTCAGAGCTGTCCGTGCATCTCTGGAAATGCAGAGGAGGCCATCCAATCATCGAGCTAGAGCAGGAAATGATCTCAGAGGCCACTGAATTCAACCCTTCACTTTACCACTGAAGGAGCTGAGGCACCCAGAGGTGCCTGCCCCCGGGCACACAGCTAGAACGTGGCCCACACACTCTGCCCTAACCACTGCCTCTCAGAGATCCTGGGTTCAAATGTCGCCTTTGCCCTTTCTTACCCACATGAGCAAGTCAATGGACCTCCGTTTTCTACCCCACGCAATGATAAGTTGGATTCAGTGGCTTTGGAGGTCCCGTGTAGATCTCAGATTCTAAAAGCTGGGCCTATAAACTGGATCCAGCTCTGGCTCTGATTAGGAGATTTCCCCCCAGTCCCCGCGCCTCACTAGGAAAACAAAACCAGCAAAAGACTAATCAATCCCTTTTCTACTGCACCCCGATTCTTCCACATTAACTGGCCAAGTAGAAGAGTCGGTCAAAGACCTCTAGGCCTGGGCTGGGGGTTGGAAGGAAGTCATTTCAGCTTGTAGACAATTTCCCATGTAAACCCATTCCCAGTCCTGTCTACACATTACCAAAATACCCAGAAAAATCTCTCAGTGAGGAGATAGACTTCCCTCCTTCCTTCTTTCCCTTCTCTCCCTCCCTCCTTCCCTTCCTTCCCTCCTTCCTTCTCTCCCTGCCTCCTTCCCTTCCTTCCCTCCTTCCTTCTCTCCCTTCCTCCCCTTCTTCCTTCTCTCCCTTCTCTCCCTCCCTCCCTTCCCTCTTTTCTCCCTCCCTTCCTTCCCTCCTTCCTTCTCTCCCTTCCTCCCCTTCTTCCTTCTCTCCCTTCTCTCCCTCCCTCCCTTCCCTCTTTTCTCCCTCCCTTCCTTCCCTCCTTCCTTCTCTCCCTTCCTCCCCTTCTTCCTTCTCTCCCTTCTCTCCCTCCCTCCTTCCCTTCCTTCCCTCCTTCCTTCTCTCCCTTCCTCCCCTTCTTCCTTTCTTCCTTCTCTTCCTTCCTCCTTCCCTCCCTTCCTTCCTTCCTTCCTTCCTTCCCTCCTTCCCGTTTTCCTCCTTCCCTCCCTTCCTTCCTTCCTTCCTTCCTTCCCTCCTTCCCGTTTTCCTCCTTCCCTCCCTTCCTTCCTTCCTTCCTTCCTTCCCTCCTTCCCGTTTTCCTCCCTCCCTCCCTCCCTCCCTTCCTTCCTCAGGACATTATTAAGTGTTTGCTGTATACAGAGTCTGGGTTAAGTTATCTAGAAAGGGAAAAAGAAGAGCAGGCCAGGCCTAGCCCCTAGGAAACCCCCAGACTCCTGAAGGAAGAGGGGAGAAGGGAGAGGAGAGGGGGCCTCAAACGTCCTCCAGCTCTCCTGCCTCTCTGCCCAAAGGGAGGAATGTCCAGCCCCCATGTTGTGTGTATTTCAAGGCCCCACTGTGGCTGCACGTGGCCCCCAGGGCGGTGGTGGGCTGCCTCGGGGCTCTCTAACCCTCAGGCCTAGCCTCCCAGGCCGAGCCCCAACACTTCAGAATGATGGATGTGGAAAGAGCAGAAGAGCCCTCCTCTCCTTTCCCAGCTCTGGAGGTATGGAGGACCCGTCCAAGGGCTCCGATTCCCTCTGGGTAGGAAGCAGGGGGCCTCCTCTCCCTCCCCGGGGGCTGGGGACCACTCTCCTCGGGCCTGGCAGCGGCTGAGGCAGGCTTTGCCCTAACATGGAGTGCGTCCTGGAAGCCTGTGGCCAGTTCAGGAATCAGCCGAGGGCCGGGGAAGTTTACTCAACAGTTTATTCAGGGAACATGATGTTGCTGGGCTCTGCCTCTCCCTCCCTCCCTCCCTCCCTCTTGCTGGACACCGTGTTCTGCTTCTGCCTTCAAGAAGTCTAAACATTGTGATGATAAACAGCAGAATTCTGTGGAGAACGGAACAACCCTGAGCAGCCCCGGCCCTGACAAGGAGCACGTTGGCCGGTCCTGGGCTGCCCTCCTCCCTGCCCCCCCCATGTTTACATGCCAGTTTCCTCCTCAGAAGGAGCCCGGAACCCTGGGGCCCTCCCTCGGGGTCTCTGCTTCCCACCACGTGCCCCAGGCCAATGCCTCCCGTGGGGCCCCTTGACAAGTGTCCTTCTAGCCTCCGCTGGCCGGGGGACCCCAAGTTTCAATCTGGCCAGAGCAGGGGGTTCCTGCCTCCATCCTCTCCCTCGTCCTGGTCCGGGCTGCCCCACCGCCCCCAGCTTGTGCTTAGGAAGCTGTTTTGGCCGCCCAAGTGGAGGAGTTTTATATTTATGGCTGTTACCAAGTTCGCCTTGTTCGTCTCAATGGGATGCTGAGACTTGGGGGGAGGGAGCAGGCTGGGCCCCAAGCCAGGAAGACCTGAGTTCAGATCCGGCCCCAACCCCCGGACGAGTCACTTAGCCTGCCTCTGCCCCACTATAAAGCAGGGAGGGTGCTAAGAGCGCCCCCGTCCAGGCTGGTTGTGGAGATCAGATGAGATACTTGTCAGGAGCCCCCAGTTCTGTTCCACTGGCCAACTGGACACACGTGTCACCTGTGTCTGTATCAAGTTCTTGATCTGTTAACGCTGCATAGCAGGAGGCCCAGGGCAGATCCCGGGGCCCATCCCTGGAGACCTCGTGCCTGGCTGCTGCTAAGCCCCCAAAGGCCAGCTTGAGAGGGACGTCCATCCCCAACAGCGCAGGATCCTCCATCAGGGCTTGGCTCAATCCGGGCAATCTTTGTCCGTCTGTAGCGGGTACCGCTCTAAGCCCTGGGGACCCTTCTATAAAAAGGGACTGAGCTCAGTCTGGGCCAGCTTCAGAAACCCACACCACATGGAGAGATTCCTGTCTAGAAATCGGTCCTTCCTTCCCTCCTCCCTCTCCCAAGCTCCAGAATTTAACGGAGAAGCACAACTAAACAAGCATTTCCTCAGTTGTCTCCCTGGGCTTTGGCAGCACACTACAGGCTGGAGGTCCAGGGGCAAAAACGCCGATGCCTGCCCTCAAGGAGATGCGGTCAAATGCGGGAGACAAGAGGCCACGAAAGACCCGCAGGACCCACATGCCGATGGTCTGCCCCGGCAGATGTCGCATCTGGAGCCAGCGGGAAGGAAAGCTTAGAAGAGAAAGTTCTTCAGCACATGGAGATGCTTGAGGTCCAGCAAGAGGGAGGAAGGAGGGAGAGCATTGCAGTGTTGGGAGAGGGTCGGGCCAAGACAGGGAAACGTGCGGGAGCGGAAGAACGCTCAGGAGGCATCTCTGAACCACTGCTCCTCTCCTCCCTCAGCAACACTCACTTCTCTTGGGAAGGTCTCTCACAGGCATGCATGGCTGAGCTTCTCTCTCCCACTCCAATCTCAGATGAAAATTCTTGAGATCACATCCACATCCGGGAAAATCGTTTTACCGGCTCTCTTTTAGGTACCCGCCATGCCTGGATGAGAACTCATCGTCATTCCTGCATTGGAGCGACGTTCCAGAAGTCTAAGCCCTGTTCTCAGAGACCACATGCTCACACAGCTGTCCCAACCATCCCACAGCCACCTGCCCTCCTCGGCAGCGCTAGCTCGCCAAAGAAGACGGCCCTGGTGTTCCGAGGCTTCCATTTTCCACCTTTGTAATCCTTGGCAGGGATTTCTAGGCTCCTTTCCTGGTGGGATCCCTTGTACCCCTATGAATTACTAGGGAGGGGGGTAATGGTTGTTAGATTCGACAGCCCTCGGGGTCTTGTCCCAGAGAGTTACAGTATAGGAATGGAGACAAAGTCTCCCCCCCCCCCCCCCCCCCGTCACTTCCAAGACAGTTGGACCCGTCTTGTCCAGGAGTTGCCAACTACATGTCCTCAGAGCACTGACACAATGATAACTCTACCTGGCAGCCAAGAACTTGTAGCAATTTTCTTTCATTTGGGGATACTGTTCTGTTTTTGCCTCTTTGGGATACTGTATCCAGGATAGTGGATCTCCTTCATAATCCTCTGCATTTTATTTTGTGCCTGTACACACATAATTCTGAGAAGGGCTCCCGGGCTTCGCCTGCCTGCCAGACTCTCCACAGGCTCCTTCTGCCCTTTGTCTATGCCACAAGTTAGGATTTCCTGTGCCCCTTCGCCTCCTCGTTCTTCGTTGTTTCTTCTTTCAAAGCCTTTTTCTGTTCTTCCAAGGAGCGCTTCGTTGTCTGAAGGCTATCAATCCAGCCTTTTCACTGACTCCTCTGGGATGGAACCAACCTGCCCCTTGTTCACATCCACGGTTTCTTGTCCCACAACTGGGGCACCCTCTCTCCATGAGTCACTGCATGATTCTCTTTATCTCCATGCTACCCGAACGCAGATGCTCTCCTTGGTGAGGGATACAGTAAGTGTCAAGCAGCCTGCTTTCCATTTCCCATCTGCAGGGGAGCAGAGGTTTAACTAGGTGAGGGTGATCAGGGTTTTGTCCCAGGGCAATGAAATTTAGAGAGTGGGTGTTGGGAGCATCATTCCCCCCAAAAGTAGCCAGCCTACAAGCCAAAGAGAAACCTTACAGTGAGCCAGTCCCAATACCCTGCTGAAGCCCTCCCTCTGCCTGGAGCTCTACTAGAGGCCATCTTTAATATTGACAAGGACCCTTGCCTGTTCTCTCACCAGTCTCAATTAGCTGCCTTTGATTAGCAGTGAACACATTCCTGCCAAGCCCTGACACAAACAGAAGCTGGCTACTCAGCAATCCAATTATCAACAAAGCTTTATCTAATTAAATCTATTACTGAACGTCCCTTGTTCAAAACAAAATGTATTGATTAATTTTTTTTTTTACTCAATCAATTAATAGGAATATACTAAGCAGGGCCAGCTAGGTAGCTCAGTGGATGGAGGTTCTGGGTTCAGACACTTCCTGGTTATGTGACCCTGGGCAAGTCACTTGACCCCCATTGCCTAGCCCTTACCACTTTTCTGCCTTGGAACCAATACACAGTATTGATTCCAAGATGGAAGGTAAGGGTTTAAAAAAAAACAACTGATACTTAGTGTTGATTCTAAGAGAGAAGGTGGGGGATTTTTTAAAAAGGGACTATATTAAGCACCTACTATATACCAGGCACTATGCTAGGAGCCAGAGAGACAACACAAAAATGGTATAGTTCCTGCCCTCAGGAAGCTTACATTCTAGTGAATGGAATTGCCTGCTTCCTCCTTCCCCAGCTTTCCCTCACAGTCTTCAGGCTTTGGGGATGAGGGTATCCCTGTTTCTAGGGGGGAAGGGACTCTGAAACCTTTTCTCCTCCAAGCCCTCAGTCTATAGGGTAATCCCGAGAGGATCCAAGCTCTCCCTGAATGCTTCATCGGTTGCATCCACAACTTTGTTTGTACAAAGTTTGTAGGTGGTCTCCTCCACTGGACTGTAAGCCCCCTGTGGCCTTTACTCTTCTTTGCATCCCCAGTGCTTAGCACAGCATGCCTGGCATTCAGTAGGCACTTAAATGTTTGTTGGCTTGACTTGAGCTGGGATCCCAAGGGTCCATCCTCTTTACTCCACCCCCTGCTATCATCCTCAGCTCCGGTTTGAAAATGCTTTGTTGGGGTATGAGACCACCTGGTTTGGCCTCTCTTCAATTGGTCTCAGTTCCCCATGTGTCTGTCTTGTCTACAACGCATGAGCTAGACATTGATTCTGAGCATCTCTGGATAGGGAGCTGCTTCCTCTAGAGGGAGGTCATTCCATTTTTTTCCCTTTCTCTTTAAAAAACAATTTTTAAAAAATTATTTAGTCAGTTTAGAACATTATGCCTTGGTTACAAGAATCATGTTCTTTCCCTCCCTCCCCTCCCCCCTACACCTTCCTGAAGCTGACATACAATTCCACTGGGTGTTCCATGTGTCCTTGATAAGAACCCATTTCAGTGATGTTGTTTACACTAGGATGTTCATTTAGAACCACATCCTTTCCACCCATGTATTCAAGCAGCTGTTTTTCTACAGTGTTTTTACTCCCACAGTGTTTCCTCTGAATGTGGATAGTGGTTTTTCTCGTAGATTCCTCAGAGTTGTTCAGGATCACTGCAATACCACTAATGGAGAAGTCCATTACATTTGATTGTGCCACAGTGTATCAGTCTCTGTGTACAATGTTTTCCTGGTTCTGCTCCTCTCACTCTGCATCACTTCCTGGAGGTTGTTCCAGTCTCCATGGAATTCCTCTACTTTATTATTCCTTTTAGCACTATAGTATTCCATCACCAACATATGCCACAATTTGTTCAGCCATTCCCCAATTGAAGGACATCCCCTCATTTTCCAATTTTTGGCCACCACAAAGAGTGCAGCTATGAATATTCTTGTACAAGTCTTTTTCCTTATTATCTCTTTGGGGTACAAACCCAGCAATGCTATGGCTGGATCAAAGGGCAGACAGTCTTTTATCGCCCTTTGGGCATAGTTCCAAGCTGAGCCCTGCCCTAAAGCCTTGCCTTCCATCTTAGAATCAATATTGGGTACTGGTTGTAAGGCAGAAGGGCACTAAGGGCTAGGTAATGGGGGTTAAGGGACTTGCCCATGGTCACACAGCTAGGACATAGGCCATATTTGAATCTAGGATCTTTCGTCTCCAGGCTTGGCTCTCAATCTACTGAGCTGCCCGGCTGTCCTGCCTCATGGCTTTTTAAAGGGCCATCAGGCATGTGGCTAATCCTTTGGCTGGCCAATGGCCAATGGTTAGCACCCCTCTGATTTCATGGAGCTTGAACAAAGAACTTTTCCCATTGGGGAGTTAACGTTTTACACCCACTTGAAGACGTTAACACCTCATTGCTATCCCCTAACCTTCTTCACTGTCATCATCTGGGATGGGGAATCCATTGATCTGGGGTCTCCGGATCATAGTACTGGCAGAGCCAGGGCAAATCCTTGTCACCAGGAATACCTTACTGGGCAGGAGAGGAGGGAGGGACATATCCAGAGACAAAGGCCGTGTGGAAAAAACAGATCAGGAACATGCTTACTATTAACAGTAGGAAAGATACTGCTGGTAGACCTCTATGTTGGTCTGGCCATTCGAGAAAACCATTTGAAAGGATGAGAGAAGTTCTCCAGTTCTCTGGCACCCCGAAAGTGGACACTTGAGGCCCCAGGAGGCCAAAGGCAGAGGGAAGGATCCCTTGTAAACTGCTGCATTTGTAGTCAGAAGGTCTGTAGGCACAAAGAATGGAAACCAAGTCAATGCCAGGTGACTGGGGAATGAATGGCTGAGCAAGGGTGGCATGTGGGGGTCATGAAACATTCCTGTACATCCAGAGAAAGCTGGGAAAACTCCAACAAAGAACTGAGTGGACGTATGTTCCTGTACATGTCAGAGCTCCTGTCCATGCAATGAGCCAATCTGACTTCTGCAGTCAGGGGTAGAGCACTCGCCCCTAACCTCAGGAGACACTCAGTGGACTCAGGGGTGGAATGAGGCATCCGCTGTCAGATAGAACAAGGGGCTTTTGTTTCCTTTTATTAGCAGCAAAGGCTCCATTGGAGGGGCAACTCAAAGGGCAACTATTTTTTTTTCATTTTCCTTCATTTTTATTTTATTTTTTTCCATTTGAATAAGTTTATTTAGTCAATTTAGAACATTATTCCTTGGTTACAGTAATCACATTATTTCCCTCCTTCCCCTCCACCCACTCTTCCCTCAGCCAACATGCAATTTCATTGGGTATTACATGTGTCCTTGATCAGAACCCATTTACATGTTGTTGTTTACACTAGGATGTTCATTTAGAGTCTACATCCCCAACAATATGCGTTCAACACATGCAGTCAAGCAGTTGTTTTTCTTCAGTGTTTCTACTCCCATGGTTCTTCCTCTGAATGTGGATTGTGTTCTTTCTTATTAATCCCTCAGATTGTCCTGGATCATTGCATTGCTGCTAGTAGAGAAGTCAGTTACATTTGATTGTGCTACAATGTATCAGTCTCTGTGTACAAAGTTCTCCTGGTTCTGCTCCTCTCACTTTGCATCCATTCCTGGAGGTTCTTCTAGTTCACGTGGAATCCCTCCAGTTTATTATTCCTTTGAGCACAATAGTATTCCATCACCAACAGATACCACAATGTGTTCAGCCATTCCCCAATGGAAGGGCATCCCCTCATTTTCCAATTTTTTTGCCACCACAAAGGGCGCAGCTATGAATATTTTTGTACATGTCTTTTTCCTCAAAGGGTAACTATTAAGATCAAAGTGGCTCTAGCACTGCTGGGTCTGTACCCCAAAGAGATAATGGACACAAGGACTTGTACAAAAATATTCATAGCTGCGCTCTTTGTGGTGGCCCAAAACTGGAAAACGAGGGGATGCCCATCAATTGGGGAATGGCTGAACAAACTGTGGTATATGTTGGTGATGGAATACTATTGTGCTAAAAGGAATAATAAAGTGGAGAAGTTCCATGGAGACTGGAACAACCTCCAGGAAGTGATGCAGAGCGAGAGGAGCAGAACCAGGAGAACATTGTACACAGAGACTAATACACTGTGGTACAATCGAACGTAATGGACTTCTCCATTAGTGGCGGTGTAATGTCCCTGAACAACTTGCAGGGATCCAGGAGAAAAAAACACCATTCATAAGGAAAGGATAAACTATGGGAGTGGAAACACCGAGAAAAAGCAACTGCCTGAATACAGAGGTTGAGGGGACATGACAGAGGATAGACTCTAAATGAACACTCTAATGCAAATACTATCAACAAAGCAATGGGTTCAAATCAAGAAAACATCTAATGCCCAGTGGACTTACGCGTTGGCTATGGGGGGTGGGGGGGAGGAAAAGAAAATTATCTATGTCTTTAACGAATAATGCTGGGAAATGATCAAATAAAATATATTAAAAAAAAAAAAAGATCAAAGTGGCTCAGGAAGCCCCGAGTTTGAATCCAGTCCTGGACACTTGCTGTCTGTGTAGTTCTAGGCAAGTCATTTGGTCTCTGTCTGCCTCCATTGCCGGCACCTACCTTCTAGGGTCATGATGAGGAGCAGATGCTCCATCTATGCTGACTCATCATTACTATATGGTGTCCCAGGAGACATTGGGAGTTTACATTCTCCTTGGGGGAAAGGGGAAAAGAGAGTAATAAAAGACGTGCATGCAGGTTAGGGAATGCCACCTAAATAGCGACTCACTCTGGGAGCTGAGTGCGAAGAAAGGTCTCCTAAGCTAAGCCTCAGGGAGGCAGCAATTCCCAGGGAGTATCTAAGGACTGAGACATCGTGCCCAGGTAAGGGGCTTGGGGGAAAGAATGTGAGATCTGCTGAAGCTGGATTGTGGAGGCAGCCAACGTCAGGCTTGTGCTTTCACCTCAAGCAATAGGGAGCCATTGATGTTTCATAAGCTTCATAGAGGCATGACTGGTTCTACTTGGAAAGAAATGAAAGTGGGAAGAGATTGGAGGCAGAGAGACCAATTAGAAATCTATTAAGAGTCCAGAAGAAAGGGGATGAGGAAAGGCACCAGGGTCATGACATTATGGTTGGAGAAAAGGGAACAGACATGACAAATGTAGGAGAGAAATCAATAAGGCTGGATTGCTGACTGGATGCTGCATGGTGTAAGGTGGAGTGAGGAGTTAATCAATAAATCAGTCAATAAGCATTTATTAAGTGTTTACTAAGTAGGGGTGAACAAAGAGAGGGAAGGCCCCAATCCCACCCTCAGGGAGCTTCTGCCTGTCTATCCATCTGTCAACGTGGAATCTAGAAGCCCCCAAACTTGTAGCCTAGGAAGATTCGAGGATCCCCAGTTTAGTTAGCTTAAAGGAGAAAGCCCCAGGTTCCCCTTGGCCACAGGAGAGGTCCTCCCGGAGGGAAAGTCCAAGTTCACTAGTCTCAGACTGACAACAGACCTTGAAGGAGTCTAGGTGGGGAGAGCTGATCCCATGGGGTGGAAGATCTCTTTTGTCCCGATGCTTTCGGTCCTTAGGCCAAAGTCTTTCCCTAGGCTGGATCCTTCCCTTTTATGACCATTGTAAAGGGCCAACCCCTCCCTGTTATTCCTATCTGGGACCCCTCATTTTCTTGTTATCATAACAAAGCCAATCCCTTGTCCCTCTCCTCCTCAGCCCCCATGTTCCCCCAGAAAGGTATTTCAGCTCCCCACTTTAATGGCTCTTGGAATTGTCCAGTCTAGGCGGTGGCACTCCCAGGAGTTTGGTGACTGTGTGGCAGCTCTGTGAGGAGGCCTGAATTTTAGAACTAAATTCCTTTCCTTAATTAAAGAGTGGTGTTTCGGACTATTTACTAGTCCGGTGTCTTCTTTCCAGTTGGCACACCCATCCGTCCATCCATCCGTCCTGTCTTTCTGTTGTCTATCTATCTCTAACTGTCCACATAGCTGTCTTCTCTCTCGTTATATCTGTCTTCTAGCTTTATCTACCTGCGTCCACCTAAGGGAGGTTATACATACATAAGTCTACACCAATGAAATGTGAGATAATTGGGGTAGGGGAGGCACTGGGTGGGGGACGAGGGAAGAGAAGAACTGGATGAGGCTCATTTCAGGGGGGACGACCAGGGCAAGGGCATGGAGTAAGTGAGAACAGTGCGGCTGGGTCCTAGAGGGGGAGAATGAAGGTGCTTAAAGACTAGAAAGGCAGGGAGGGCTTTTATGCTCCTGGAGTTGAAGGGGAGCTCTGGGAGCATGTAGAGTAGAGGACTGGGGAGTCTCAGAAAATCCATTTGGCAACCAAGCCTAAATAGAGGCTGGCCAGGGGTGGGGAGAGATTGAGGCAGGAGACCCAAACTGTCAAATGACAGTGTTAAAATCCCAACAACAACAATAGAGTGTATTTTAAGAAAAAATCCCGAGTATGCAATAGAGTCTCACTCTTTCCTAGCCAATCCTCCCCTCCTCTTATTTGTGTAGGGAAAGGCCGGTCAGAATAAAAATAAAATCCAGGAAGGGCGTGTGCTGTCCACTAACAATAAGGATGGGCAGCTCCATTGTCTGCCCTGTGCACACCCACCTTGGCCCTATCACTTCAGCCCATCTGGCTTTCCCTCTCTTTACCCTCCCTCTTCTGGGCAGCCCAGATTCCACCCTTTAGGCCAAAGACCTCCAGAGCTCCCTCCTTCATTCTCCCCCTCTATTTCTGTCTCTGTCTCTCTTTGACTCCCCCTGTGTATGTGTCTCTGTCTGTCTCTGCCTCTTTGTCTCTCTGTCTCTGTTTCTCTCCCCTTTCTCAGCCTGTTTCTTTCAGTCTCTCTCCATCTCTTTCCATCTCTGTCTCTATTTCCCTCAGACTCTGTGTCTCTGTCTTTCTAGGCACTTACTGTTCCTGGTTCTGCCCTCCTAGATCCAGCGAACCCACCAACACCCGCTTCCTCCAAGGAAGAGAGCCACCACCCCCTTGTTTAGACGTTCTCTTCTCCAGACTAAACATCCCTGGTTCCCTCGTCCTTCAATCTCCCCCTCAAAAGCTCCGGGGATAGGATTATTGTGCTCTTTTTCCTTATGGGGAACCTTGATTTGTCTCTCTGTGACCTCCCCCTATTGCATGCTGGGCAAGTCATTTTAATCTCTGAGAGCGAGCCTCAGTTTCCTTATCTGTAAAATGAGGGTAACAATGGCACTCCTCTCTTAGGATGGGATGCTATGGGTATAAAGGGACTTGGCAAACCTCAAAGCACGTTGTACGTGCCAACTGTTGCTATTATCCTCAGCCCCAGTGGAGTAGGGGGCAGCTGCCACTGGGCTTCACTGGGCATGGGGGTGGGGCTAGGTGTTGGAGAGAGAGGCGGGGCACTGAGGGGAATGGTACTAGATTAGGGTGAGGGGACAGCCAGCTCACAGAATCACAATCTCAGCCTCAGGCTTACATTGCTGCGATGTCCCCAACTGTTGGGTCCCCTCTATGTGACTGAAGCTTTTCAAGGAAGGAGTCTCACCCCTCACCCCTTAGCCCCTGCTGGACAGTCTTCCTTGTCTGGGATCTTTTCCCAACACCGAGAGCCAGGAGGCCCTCCAGATCTTCCTCCCGTTCCCTTCACGGGGAAGCACACCGAAAGGATCCTGGTTCCTTGCAAAGGAATTGGACCCTGAATCAGAGGGCAAAGAAAAAGCCCGAGGATGGAGCACGTGGGAAGGGGCTGCGGTACCAGAAAGGGTGCACAGAGGGAACCTGGGCTGGCTCCCATCTGTGCTAGCTGGGGCCATGGCGGCCTGGAGCCTCTCTTAGCCCACAAGGTTTTAGCATTGACGGGCCAGCACCAGCCGCCAGGAGTTTGTCCTCTGCTCTTGGCCAAGCCAATGGTGCCCCCGTGTGCTCAATGTGGGCATACTCCCTAGCTCCCCAGGCTCCCCAAACCAGCCTGGGAGCCTGGAGGAGAGCCATAGCGCCCTCCCAAGTGATCTATCAGGAAGGGACTTTGGAGGACGACCCTGAGGCCGGGGTTGTTGGATTAAACATCTTCCATTTTCAGAACCAACTTCCCGTCTCTGGACAAGATGCTTCTGTTAAGATGACAGTTTCAGGGATGGCCATCTAGCCCAACCCTCTCCTTTTACTAAGAAGGAAACGGAGGCACGGAGAAACAAAGGACTTCATGCAGGCAGTGTGTGGGAGAGGTGAGCTTTGAACCCGGCTCCTCTGACTCCAAACTCAGCATCAGTCTGTGCCTAGAGGGTCTAGATTCCCACCAGAGAGTCTGCTGACGTCTTGGGGAAGAAATGAGAAGATCGGGGTGAGCATTACCTGGAAAAGTCCAAAGAGCACAGTCCAGCTTTGACTATTGGTCATGGGGTCACAGTGCCAACTGCACGACCCAAGACAGGATTCTCAAAGTGCTGGAGAACCTCACAAGTAGACCTGGGAGAGTGTAAGTTGGAAAGGCTACCATCTAAGTTCAGAATGCCCAGTGGCATGATGGAGGGTAGAAAGACCTGGTTTGGGGATAGCTTATGTGAGAAAGATCACCGGAAAGGGGGGGGGCAGTTCTCCCAGCTTCAACACAAATGGTCCAGTGAGGATCCTGCTCAGATCTGATTTCAGTCCTCCAGGGTTCGGTGTACAAGGTCTAGGCCAGGTGTGTTGGCTTGGGGGTGGTGTGCCAGGCACAGAGAACAGTGGGTAAAAAGGAGAATCCAGAAAACAGCAGGTAGAAATAACTGGATGGAACATCCCAAACACCTGTGGGCCAGAGGTGGGAGATGAAATGGGCAGCAGAGAAGACTCCAGGGAGCCATCAGGGGTCTGGAATGCCAAGCGGAGGAACGGAGCCGATGGTGAGTCATCAAAGGATGGGATGTGAGCAGAACCAGCTTTTTAGGCACATGACTCAGATGGCAAGAGCAGAAGACGGGGGCCAGCAGCAGAGACTGCTCAGAGGTGCCCAAGACGTGGAGGAATCAGCCCATCTGAAGGTAGGAAGATGGGTCTGTCAGTGAGTCAACTAAGAATTGTTATGGGCTTACTAAGTGCCAGGTGCCAAGTACCAGGCTACAAAGAAGGCAGAAATGCTTCCTGCCCTCAAAGATTTTATCTGCCCTCCCCAAAGAGCTAGTGATGGGACTCCTCTCCAGCACCTCCCCACAATGCCCCAATTTCCCTCCATCTGCCCCGTGGGGCAGCTCTAACCTAGCCCAGGCACCCAGAGCAGCAGCAGCCACTTGGAAGTCATGGGCAGGTTCTCCAGCACCCACCCTCTGAGATGGTCTCAGGCCTAGAGGAAGGCAGGGGCGGATGAGTAAAGAATACCTCACCCCCCCTTTGGGTGTGGGGTCAGCCAGGGTAAGTGCATGTCTAGAGAGGGATGAACAGCTGATATTGGGAATGCCTGCTCATTCAAGTTTGCAGATCTCTGGTCTAGGTGACTCCCCCCACCCTGTTTCAGTTCTGTCTGTATTGTCAGCGCCACAGTGTCAGGCTAGAAAAGTGGTTGGGGGCAGAGTGGGGGGCCTTGAATGTCGAGATCAGTCAGCATTGGGAGGTTTTTGGGCAGAGGGATGACAGAATACCAGAATCCCAGCTAGGGTGGTGGCAAGGAGGAACTGAGATGGCTGGAGAAGAACATGCAGGCATCTTCCTGGAGAAGAGGGGAGAGTCCATGATGGCAGTGTGAACCTTAAAAATTCTCAGACCCTGCTTCATAAGGTTGGATTAAGACCATTCCCCATTTTAAACAATGAAGGAACTTAGATCAGGAATGTGAAGGCCTCTGCTCCACCCCTACTTAAGCATACTTTGGGGGAAGATAAAGTTGTAAACTCTTTGTTGAACAATGAAAAGTACTTAAACCCATACTTATAATAAGGCAAAAGGTCTTAAGCTGTGCCTATTTTTAGAACTAATACAAAAGGGTGCTAAGTACCTATAAAGGTCAGGCAACTTGTGAACTTGCAAAAGGCAAAGAGGTGAGAACTTACTCAGGCGTGAATTACTCAAAAATTTAGACTTAGGTGTGAATTGAGAATGGTCTGTCCTTTGAAAAACGTCTACTGTGATTGGTAGATGTAAGAATTTAGGGGAGGTGACATAGGAGAAATTTCCCTTTAAAAGGAGCGCAGAAAGGGAGCTGATGAGATTCAGATTCTGATTCACATTCAGATTCAGGATTGAGCTGGTGGAGTCAGCTGAGATGAAGGTGGCCTGGTGTCACTAGAATCCTTGCTTGGACAAATCTTGTGGTGAGTGGATAAAGGACTGACTGATCTTTCTCTTAGGGCTTAGGCCTGGGTTGGCCAGGGCTGGGCAGGGCCGGCCTATCCTTTTCTCATTATTTCCTTTTTTCTCTCTTTCTTTAATTCCTCATTTGTATGAATTAAAATCTCTATAAAACCCGATTGACTTGGGTATATTTCATAATTGGGAATATTTCCCTGGTGACCACCTTATATTTGATTTAAAACAAGACATTGTCTTGAAACCATATTTTCTGCGGTCACATTTTTAACAACCACCCTTTTATCTACTACAATTTAAGTCTTCCATTATTTTAATTATTATAGGAGGATGGTGCTGCAGGTTTCAGAGGCATGGGCTGGGGTCCTAGAGGGAGAGGAGGCAGAGTTTGGGTCTGCAAACACTGGACCAAGCTCCCACAGAAGCAGCTCTTCAGCCAATGGGGGTGAAGATGGAAGGGACAGTTGTCTAAAGGTTGGACCCATGTTTTGTGACTCACACAAGCCATCAGGCCAGTTTACCTAGGTGAGGAACCTGGGGCTTTGCCCAAGGGGGTGACATTCTAGATGAGTGAGCATCCTCCCTGGGGGTTCTTCTGGCCCAACATCCCCATGCCTTGAGGACCCCTCCCCAGGGATTGGGAAGGGGGCAGGTCAGGGCATTTCAGTTGTTCCACAGAGCCCCAGGACTTGGGCAGCCTTCCCTCTGCCCTCTGACACAGCTGCACCTGCCTGGGGCCCATTGTCCTTTGGGCTCTGCATGGACCCCTATGAGAGCTTTCACAGGAATCCCTTAAGATTGGGGGGAAATGGAGGGACCCTGGCCAACATGGGATCCTGGATCTTTCCCTGGTTGTGCTCTGCCCAGCACTAGTTTCCCAGGGTTTCCAGCATGGTGGTGTCTGGTGGCGCCCAGGATCCCTCCCTGATGGATTCCAAAGTCCTCTTCCCAGGTTTTTCTCTCCTAACCCTGCAGGACAATGAGGCCTGCACACCAGACCTCCGAGGCCCAGCTCTGACTGGGGCCACTAAAGGCAGGTCACAGCCTCCCTCCAGCAGCCTTGAGAAAAGCTTATAAAGCTCAAGTATGGCCTTGAAGTGAAGAATAATAGAAGCTCAGAAATAACCTCTCATTTAAGGCCAATTAAGCTGTTTTAGAAAAACTGAAGCACCTCCAAGGCCTCTAGACCAACCCACAATTGACCCAAAATGCTTCTGGCTACCTGGCCTTTGCCAGAAGCTCCCCAGGGATGGAAGCCCATACCCTCCTCTGGCAAGCAGACCCCTCTCCTTAGGACCAGGTCTCATTGTGGTTCGTCTACACCTACCCACTTCCTTTCTTGCTCCTGTTGTTGCTCAGCTCTCTGTGGACAAGTGGAGAATCTCTCTAATCCTCATCCCTCGAGAACTCCCATTCAGATACTCAAACACTGCTTGAACCCCTCTGAGTCTCCTCTTCTCCAGGCTCAGCATCCCCCATTCCTCTCATTCCTCCCACCACTCCTCCAGCACTTTCACCTTTTGGCTGCTTCTCGAGGCAGACAGTTTCCAGTTTAGCTGTGTTCCCAAATAGACCCAGGGCTTCAGATGTGGCCTGTGCCCAGCAAAGGACAGTAGACCTATGACTGGCACTACCAGGGACTCTGACCCTTCTAGGAGAGACAGTAACAGACCAGAACACAGAGACAGAGAGAGGGAGGGAAGGAAGAAGAGACAGAAAGACAAAGGAAAGAGGGAGAGAGGGAGGGAGGAAGAGAGAGGAGGAAGAAAGAAGAGAGAGAGGAGGGAGGGAAACAATCACAGTAAAAGGGAAGAGAGACAGAGACAGAGAAAAGACAGTGAGAGAGAAAGGGAGGGAGGGAGGGAGGGACAGGAAGGAAGGAGAGATAGACAAGAGAGAGAGAGTGAGGAAAGAAGCAGAAAGATAATGAAGAGAGGGAGGGAAAGATTCAGAGAGAGAGGATAGGAAGACAGAGGCAAGGAGACAGTGTGAAAGATAATTCTTTATTGTCTACCCTGAGTTAACACTAACTTAAGTACTGTCATTAGATTGTGAAGACAGGATTAACTCTCCTTTGTCTACATTTTGATTGAATCAACACAAGCTTGAACTAGGTGGAAGAACTTGAAAACCACTTAGTGAATTCACACCCTAGTTAGTGCAAGATACTTGGAAAGCTTCACCCCTCCCCTTTTTTAAATTCAATGTCAGAAACTTGTGAATTCTTTTAAGAGTTCACACCCTCAGAAACTGTTCAATCAGAAAATTCTGAACCTTTTTGATGAGAAATTGACCTGTAGAAGGTGAGAAATCGATCCCACAGACACTGCCCCCTCGGCAGTACTTGACAATTTGGAAACTGTGATTGGCCCCTGTGAAGAGGGGAGGACACAAGAAGTCATCATAAAAGCAAGTCCAAACTTCCTCAGAGCAGATAGTCTTTAAGAAGATAGTCTTCTGACTGGGGAGAGTCTTCAAGGGGAGCTTTGCTGGAAACTGTGGCTTGGATCATGGGCTTGGAGCTCAGCTTCAACTTAGACTCTGACTCCTGGACTACTTTGTTGGGTGAGTGAAAGACTGACTCCTTTCCTAGTTTCCTAAGAGACTAGCTTCCATCTTGGAGGAGGCCTCATGGTTTTTCACTACCAGCCTTCCTGGTTGAGATAGATAGTTTTTCTATCCCCCTCACATTTCTCTTCTTCATTGTTTCCTCTCTATTTATAAATACTTCCAAATAAATTTCTGATTCAAGATATAATAAATATTGGTGAACACATAATCCATAAAATTATTGTCCAACCATTAATTTTCACCTTTACAACAGTGACAGAAAGAGGCAGAGACAGAGAAAAGACAGAGAGAGAAAGGAGGGAGAGAGGAAGACAGAGAGCATAAAACCTGACACAAAGTAAATAGACACTTAATGTTCTTTGATCAGTTTAGGACTGGAGGGATGTGTGTCTGCCATCTTGCATTGCTGACCTTGTGCTGAGCCTGCAGGCCACTCAAGTCTTTGAGACCTTCTTGAAATGGCCTCCCCATCTTATGCTTTGAGTTCAACTTTATTTGTGCCTACAAATATGGTGTTTCCCCCTTTCTCAAAAAACCCGTTGCCCCTGGCCCCTTCTTTTAACTTGTTGGGGAACCTTCATTTTAAAGAAAGACCCAATGCCAGCTATGTTGATGGCTGATACCCCAATAGGGAACTCAAAAGAATGACCAACTCTTCCCAGCCACATGAAAGAATGCCCCAAATTTCTAATTTAAAAAACCAAAATGACAAGAGATGGAACTAGTCAATGTGGGAGACATGAGTCATTGCTGGTGGAACACCAATCAGTACCAATGAAAGCCCTTTGCAGTTAGAGAAAGAAAGGAGTCCCAAAATTTCATGGGCTTTGACCCAGACTCCATTCCTGGGCCTATACCCCAAGGAAGCTGTGGCTAACAGGGAAGGCCCCCAGACATTCACAGTGGTCCTTTTCTGATCCCAAAGAATTGGCCCCAAAGCAGTCACCTATTAGCCGAGGAGTGACTAAGGCAATTCTGGTGGTGGAGGTCAGGAAGAGAATACAGAGAAGCCAGAGAGATGGCAGGAAAATGAGGCTAAGGGAACAGAAACCAGGACAGTGTAAAAGGCAAGAACAAGCCCACCCCAACCCCTTCCTTCAAGGCAGCACCACCAGGATCAAACAAGCCTGGCATGTTTTCAGGCTCTTGAATGATCTGGGATGCCCATTTTGCTTCTCTTCTTTACATGGATGCCTCTTAAAGAAGGGGAGAGAAAGAGATGCTGGAAGAAATTTGGGTAATGGAGGCAGTGGATAAAGCGTCAACCCCTGAAATGGGAGGTCCTGGGTTCAAATCAAATCTCAGATCTCTTTCTGTGTGACCCTGGACAAGTCACTTAACCCTAATGGCTGTTCTCCTGCTTTGGAGTGGATACTTATATTGCTTCTAAGAGAGAAGGTAAGGGTGTAAATGAAAGAGATAGAAATTATGGTAGTTTTAAAAAAAGATCAATAATCTATTTTTTAAAAAGTCATAGGCTGGTATCTGATTATAGGAAAAGACCTAAAAACCTGCAAATCTGAAGGAAAAATTTTAAATTAAGAATTTATTTATTCATGGAGGGGTGTCCAATGTGAGGAGCTCAGCCTCAGCTTGCCTTCTTCCCAAGAAATAGATATTCCCACAGAAACTGTCATGAGGGAATTCCACACAGGGATGCTTCTTTTCCAAACCCTGAAATTTGGGGTATTTTCAGTTTGTTTCTTTTAAAATGAGCGAATCCACGGAACCGCTATCCTTGTCCACCTTCCAGAGTCAGTTTTATTACAAAGAATGGTATCAAAATAGAGGACAAAATCTATTGTTTATGAACGAGAGGAATGCAGCTTTTGAAAGGGCCAATCCACTAGGAAGAGCCTGCGGCAGGCGGGCAGTGAGGGCAGCCCAGGCGCCCCAGTGACCACAGGCTCCCTCTTCGGCCAGTTTCCATCTGAATAATTTAAGTCCAGATCAGTGTCGAAGCGAGGCTGGAGGCAGCGGCGGGTCACAAGTCTTCATGTGAAGAGGATGCTGGCCCAGCTTCCTGCGGCTCTTCTGTCCAAAGCAAACCCATGTCAGATGGAAACGCCCCGATTGGATGTGGGAGAATGGGAGCTGAGTGGGGGAGACAGGAGGGCCAGTCCCCCTACTCCCTCTCCCTTTGGTTCCTGCTCTTCTCCCCATTCTACCCACACTGCCTCTGCTCCCCCACCCCCACCCATGGGTGGCCCCCTCCTTACAGGACAGGTTGGGAGCCCCAGCAAAGGGTGCTCTTTGGCTGTCCCTCCTTCTCCCCTCCTGACCTCCAATAACAGTGATCCCCCAGGGGGCACCATTGACCTGGGTGCACACCCAGGGGGAGACGTTGACTGGTGAAGTGAGAGCCTCCCTAATGTAGGCCCCACCATGGCTTCAGCTATGAGAAGGCCAGAGGCCTCCACCTTCTCAACAGAAAATGGGTCTATTCAGACCAGGGATCCCCAAGACCAGGCTTTCCTGGATGAGTGTATAACACGCAGGCTCCAGTGTTCAAGGGTCACCTCTGGGCCATACCAGCTCGGGGACAGGCCTCTAAGCCCCCAGGCCCAGGCGCAGTGATGAGGGCCTGCTGGAGCCCACCTAGGTGCCCTGTCCTCTGCCACAGCGTGAGGATGGGGGAGCCAGGGCTGAGGACAGCAGCCCCCTTGATGCCTCCCAGGCTGGCATTCGTTCCCTCAGGCACCAAACAGGGCACCTGCAGTGGGGGAGGACAGGGGCAGTGACCCCTCCCCTGGAGAAACAACCCCATTTCGCATGGGGGGGCACAGGCCCCCCCCCCAGAAATGGCGCAAAGGAAGAAGGCCTGACCACTGGGCCACCTGCTGGCCTCCCACAAGTATTTCGGCAGGAGACTCCACTCACCCTGGGTCTCCGGGGTGGGCACACAAGCGCCATCTGTCTCTTGGAAGCCTTGGGCGCAGGCGCACACGAAGCTGCCCGGCGTATTGAAGCACTTCTGGTGTTCCTGTGGACACGCCTCCTCGGGCTGCGCACACTCGTCTATGTCTGGGAAAGAAGCCCCACGTGCCAGTTAGCAGGGAGCTCCCAGGGCGCTCAGAGAAGAGGGGGTGGGGCGGGCGCTGCTGGGCACGTGACTCTCCGGGCCTGCGCCGATCGAGGGCAGAAGCTGCAGGGTTCGGGCAGGCCCCTCACTCACCTCGACATGCCCCGGCTTCCTGGGCATAGCCCGCCGTGCAGCTTTTACAGTGCTCTGGGCCCTCGCCCACACAGCCCGCACAGCTGGCGTCACACGCTAGGAACAAAAGAAAAGCCCCAAATGGGGGGGAGCTTCCGGTCACTCCCTCCTAGCCCCGCCCCCGAGAATCCCTGGACTCCAAGCGCAGTTCGGTCCCTTCTGGGAGCCCCGCAAGCAGCCTCCCTTCCGGGGACAGGACCCAAGGGGGAGGGGGGCAGACCTTGGCAGGAGAAAGAGCCGTTGTTGTTGAGGCAGTAGAAGCCCTCCTCGCAGGCAGGCGCCTCCGCCGCACACTCGTCCACATCTGGAACGACAGGGGGTGGGGCTGAGTGCTCCTGGGGGCCCCCCCAGCCTCCGCACACAAAGACTGGATCCAGCAGCTCCACAGGGATCTGGGGCCTTGGGCCGGTCTTGTGCCCCACCCGCCCCCACCTGGAGAGTGGGGGGGGGGTGGCCCAAGGGCTCAGCCACCAGGAGGGGGAGGGGGCAGGACAGCAGCCCCAGGGCAGTGGGGGAGATCCCCGGAGAGGCCCGAGGCGGCCCTTCACACCTTAGAGGCTTCCCCGGGGTCTCCCCTGGTCTCCCCCCTCCCCTCTGGCTGCTGGTTCCCCCCTCCGGTCACTACCAACCCTCAGGGCAGCCTCCAAGCCTCAGCTCCTGGCTAGGTGAAACAAGGGGCTGGACTAGCTGACCTCAGGCCGCTTCCCCGCACTCCGGGAGGGAGGACCGGGTCACCCACATCGGCACAGCCGGAGGCAGAGGGTGCTTGGAGGTGACCCGGAGGTCTGTCCCAGGTGCTGGCCAGGTCCGAGCTCAGCCTCGGGCTAAGTTCTGGCTTTGGCCCATTTAGGGAACTTAAACCCGAACTTCAGAGAATATTGCCGTACCTGGGCGGAGGAGGCGGCCTGGACAAACCTGACCCTACAGGGCCTCATCTGGAGGAGGCGGTGGGGAGGCCCGTAGGACCCCCGCAGCATCCTGGGCAGGGCAGGGACCTCTGGCACCTCCCCTCGCGGGGGCGGGGCCTTCAGCCCCACCCACCCGCACGTGGCCCTAGCAGTGGAGGAGCCAGCACCTGCGGTGTCAGGTCCTGGGCCAGAGGAGGAGGAGGAGGCTGCCTGGTTGGCACAGTCCATGCCAAGGTGGCCAGTGCCCGCCCTCTGCCACCCTGGGAGGCCAGGCCCCTCCATGGCAGATCTGAGCCTCATGGGTGGAGGAGGGGGGTGGACGTCCAAGTCCCTGCTGGATGCCCAGAATCATGCCAAGCACAGCACTCCCCTGGTACCAATGAGGGAGCCCTAAAGGGATGCCGCCTGCCCCCGAAGGGACATTCCCCGGGGCCTTTCTGGGCTGGAGGCGGGAAGCTTGTCCAGCAGGGCCAGATGTGACAGGCTCGGAAGTCCAGGGTTGAGGAATCACTGACATCCAGGGGGCCCCCCACAGATCTGCCCAACGGCTGTAGGATCTAACTTCTCCAGAGCCTCAGCCTTCCCGGCCCAGAAGACGTCTGAGCTCTGGGCCTTCTGGGGGAGAGGGCTAGGTTTTGAGTAAGGAAGACCCGGGTTCAAATCGGTGCTGAAGCTCATTATCATCAGTAACATGAGGTAACACTGAGTCAGCACTCTGCAACCAGCATCTCATCTGATCCCTACAACACCCTTGGGAGAGAAGGGCTTATTATCCCCACTTTACGGATGAGGAAACTGAGGCAGACAAACATTGACCGTTACACAGCTGGTGAGTGCCTCAGGCAGGATCTGAACTCTTTCAGGCCAAGCACCCTAGGAGCAGCATGACCTTGAGCAAGTCACCCTCCTCCCCAGCTGGCCACCTCAGTCTTCTCCTCTGTAAAATGGGGTGAGCAAGGCACCCTGGGAGGTTGATCTCCTGACTCACCGACACATGCGTCTTCCTGTTGGGCCCAGCCGAGCTCACATTCTCCACAGTCCTTCGGGCTTGGGCCAGTGCAGGTCTTACAGGCCTGATGACAGACTGGAAAAGGGACATTTCAAAGTCTGGGAGTGGGGCTCCCTGGGGCCCTCCTTTTGGGGGCTCTCCGGGGCCCTTCTTGGGGGAGCCTGAGGGGGGGGTCAGGAGCCAGGCTGGAGGCCCTCGGGTCACCTGTGCACACAGAGTGGGTGTCATTCCTCCAGGAGCTGAAGTAGCCGTCCACGCAGTCCATGCAGAGGGCCCCGGTGTAGCCCAGGTGGCACGCGCACTTCCCATCGCCGCCGCGGCTCCCATCTCCATTGCAGTAACCGTTTCCCCGGCATGGCTGCTCAGCGCCCCCAGGACACTCTGGAGCCAGAGGAAAGGACGTGTGGGGTGGGGCCAGCCAAGGGCCACCCCTGGCCCCAACGCTGGGAGCTTGGGAGTGTTCCCGGCACCCATCCTCGGGGGAGGAGAGACCAGGCTCCCGCACGGGCCACCCTGCTAAGTTTGGCCTTCGCTGCCTGCCTGACCCCAGCCCTCTGGTCTTGCTGTATTTGGGGCCCTCTTAGACCTCGTGGGGCGCCGCAGCACAGGGCATCCTGGCTCTGCTTTCCTGATACCCCTCCCCCCCACCTGCTGCCTCGAACCCAGAGCCCTGCATTGATTCAGCAATTTCTCAGGGCGGGGACACTTCCTTTTTTCCCTTTGTTTCCCCCAGCAGCTCCCACAGTGGCCAGCAGGTGCACCGAAGGAGGCTTCTTCTCATCTTCCTGAGGGTTTGGGGGCTCCTGGACCCCTGAGGGCCCCCCAGTGCTTGGGCAGGCTAGTCGGCCCTCTGACTAATGACCACCACGAGGCTCAATGTCCCAGGGGCAAACCAAAGTCCAGAAAAGCCCAATGAGCTCCGCCGGCCAAGGTGCCAGGGCAAAGGGGAGGCGGCCATTCACACACAGAGCTATGGGGGGTGGGAAGGGCAGAGGGGGCCCTTCACACATTCATTCCGGGAGGGGCCTCAGCAGGCCAGCAGGCTGGGGCAGGCACGCACCAAGGCAGTCCGGTCCGTAGGTTCCCGAAAGGCAGCAGACCCGCAGGGTGTCCACACAGAACCACCTGAAGAGGTCAGGATGTCTCTTCTTCCTGAGTAACGGAAAGCAGGCTCTTCCTGTGACGTGCGGGCACACACCAGCCTCGCGGCTGCTATGGGCCTGCTCCGGCCCCTTCCTCGCGGGATGACCCCAACAGAGCAGGCTGCCCCGGCCAAGCAAACGCCGGCCTTTGGGCCTCCTTCCTCTTGCTGCGCTCGTTAATGGAGCGTGTCATCGCTCCGACGCCCTGGACACGTGTCCGTGTGGCTCCGGCCGTGTCCACCCTCCTGGTCCTGAGTGCCCAGAGGCTGTGCAGTCCGAGGGCCCTCCCCTTGCCAGCCTGTGTTCCCCCAGGCTTGGCCCTCCATCTCTAGCTCTGCCTAGGGCCTGGGCGGCCCCTCAGAAGCTGAGATTCAGCTCTGGTGGCTTCCTCTGGGGGGAGCGTCGCTAGAATCGGGGAGTCTGAGAGGGCTCAAACCTCTCCTGAATCGAGAACAGGAACAGCCAAGAGCGCCCAGGGCGACGTGCAGCTCTGGGGCCACACTATAGAGAGGTCTGACCAGGCTTCCTTAGCTGGGGCACTCTGGACACCCTCCAGCCTCCGAGTTGGAGTCCTGAGCTGGGGCTGGGGCCCAGGCTCACCCCTAAGGCCAGCTCCACACCCCACTGTCCGGAGAGGGCCAGCACTGACAAGTGGGGGAGATTGAGGAATGAGGTGGGCAAAGTTGGTGCCCCCATCCCATCTCGCAGATGAAGAAACTAAAGTCCCAAAGGTAAATGACTGATCCACAGCCCCAAGTGAGGCTCTCTCCTGACTGTAAGCCCAGAGTTCTTGGCCATTGTGGGGTGCCCCAGCACCCTGTGGTGGTCACTCCCCACTCTCAGACCCCCTCAGCATCAAAGTGTCTTCCTAAAGGCACAGGCGCTCCAGACCTCCCCCCTACCCCCTCCCCTGCAATTCTTGGCTCTGCACAGCCACGGGCCTCCCCGTCCCCCCCAAAACCCAACTTACTGTTTGAACCACCAGTTCTCGAGGTGCTCTTCTTGATTTTCCACCATATTGTTACACTCAAAAGCATCGCTCTCACACAGGCTTTCGATGATTTCTACCAGGCGAATTTCACTGGAATAGCAAAACCGTAAGTTAGCTTTTAGCATCTGCTTTAGATAACAAGGTGTTCCTGTAGGTGACAATGGGGAGGTGGCAGGCGGATGAGCTCCTGCCCCCCAAAGTGGTACTTATTTCTATCTTACTAGGAAAAAAAGGAGAGAAAAACCAAGATTCTTCTCCTTCACTATCCAAAGCACTATTTCTCAAGTCCCTACTTGTGGGTGGCCAGTGACATCAAAGTGTCCCTTGGGGGGGCTTCTTGGGGCTGTGGCCGCCCCCACCTATGAAATCCTGCTCTTTGGTCTTCTATAAGTTGCACACAGAAGACTCGAGACAGGTTGGAGGCTTCCTGAGGCCCCTGGCACAGCCCCTGAGCTGCCTTCTCCATCAGCTCCCTCATTTTCTTCCTGTACCCCTTTCTTCCCCCCATGCAGATGACAGGACTGGCAGTGACAGAAGTCAAGGCCAGGCACATCTGGACATACCTAGACTCGTATTTGGATAGTGTCTTCTCTTCCCACGCTGTGTTTCCACCACCAAAATTTTTCTTTTCTGTATTTGCCAACCCCTTCCAAAAAGAAAACCCAGAATATATGTTCAGTGAATGATATTTTGCCAGGAAACCAGCTCAACTATAAATTTTATCTGGAGAACTCCAGAGGCCTTGAAATAGTCCCTCTCGACTTCCCAGGCGGCCCACTGGGCAGGCTCGTGGGCATTTAACAGGCAGTCATTGTTGAAGGAGCCTTAAAGATAAAAGCATCCCTTCTCTCCCATTCCAGCACCTTGGACACCAGTTTAATTTGGAGCTAGAAGCAGCCACAGAAGCTTCTGGTCCAACCTAGGACCAGACACCCCTTGACTGACAACCAGCATTGACGAAGTGCTCGCTGTGCACAAGGCCCTTTAGTAAGCTCCGGCCAGAGGAGACACACCAGAGCTACAGAGGTGGGACCAAAGGCCTCCTACAGTCGAGGCTTGGGCTGAGTCTTGAAGGAAGCCTAGCAGGGGAAGGCCACACGGGCCCCCTGGCACCCCAGTGCCTCACAGCTGTCACAGCCAAGAGCCACTTTTAAATTCTCCCGCCAACTGCGTGGATGGCCAACAGGCAGCCAGGAGGATCTGCCAAGAACAAGTCTGTATCACAGGATCCCAGGTGAAGGGCGTCAAGCTGAGGAAACTGAGGATCAGTCAATAGGGAGGAGGGGGAGAAGCGAGCTCTGCGTCAGACAGTGAAGGGAAAGGTGCCCTCCCGCCCCCAGGGGTGGGAAGCCAGCCCAGCCCAGGAACTGGTACCCCAGTCTCCCCCCAGCCGCCCCCAGCCCCGCACCTTGTGGAACTGATCCACGATGTTCCTGCAGACTGTGCACGGCTTGTGGCTGGTCGAGGAAGAGGAGGAGGGGAGGGGGGCCACGGCCAGCAGGAACAGGAGCGGGGGCAGCAGCAGGAGCTGGAGCCGGGGCCACAGGCTCTGCCTCTGGGAACTCGGAACAGGCATGGTTCGGACAGGACAGCGGAACCGAGCAGGGAGGGAAGGAGGGTGCCCTGGGGACCGGAGCCGGGGCTGCGGAGGAAGAGGAGGACGAGGAGGAAGGGGAGATGCAGGACCAATGGACACAGAGGAGGAGGGGCCGGGATCAATGGGAGAGAGGGAGGAGGAGAGAAGGGATCCGGGATCACTGGGGGAGGAGGGGAAAAGGGATCCGGGATCACTGGGGGAGGAAGGCTGGGATCAGCACTAGGGCTCCGGAGTCCGCGGGAGCCGGGACGGGGCAAGCTCCGTCTCCGCACCTGGGCCGGTCCCAGAGCGGAGCCGGCTCGGGACCGAGGCCCCGGAGCTCTAGCTCGCGCAGTCGCACCAAGGGCCGACAAGGCCCCACCCCCGCGCTCAGAAGCCGGGTACCCTCGGCTCCGGGCCTATTTCACTGAAACTTGAGCCAAGCCCCACCCCACCCGCCAGCCCTCAGACCATCATTGGACGCGAGGTCTCCGCGCTGCGAGGACATGAACGAATCGAATCTCGCCAACGAACCTGGGCCAATGAGAGAGGCCCGTGTCAGCACAAAGGCCGCGTTGTAGTTCCGAAACCTCTGGCGGGGTGGAGCTGGAGGTAAGGCAGGTTGGGGGTGGGGAAATACTTCCCACCTCCGCCCCGCTGGAGTTACGTCATGGAGCGTGGCCATCTTGACTAGGGGCAGAAGCCATAGCTTCTCGCCCGTGTGGCGCCATTTTGGTGAGGGTCGGACCTTAAAGGGCCAGACGCCGGCGTCCTCCCGGTTCTGGGTCCGTCTACGCTCGGATCACCCCGCCCCTCTAGAGCCGCTCCGCGACCGTTAGCCACAGGCCGCGCGTGCGCTACGCCTCGCCACGCCACGCATCGTCGCGCCACGCCAGCGGGACGCGACGAGCGCCACCGGGCTGAAACCATTCACTTTCCCGAGGCGGGAGCCGGAGCCGGAGCCGGGGCCAGAGCAGAGCCGGGCAAGTAGCCGAGCGGAGGAGAAGGCGGCAGCAGGTGAGGCCAGGGTGGGGCCCCAGGACTGACACGTGGCGGCCTTGGGCGACGGGAAGACGACAACCCCGTAGGGAGCACAGCCTGGGCAAAGGTGTGTTCCTCCTGCGGTTCGTCCCGCCGGACTTGTGGGACCGCAGCATGTTGGGGGGGGGGGCAGCAGTCGGGACCGTGTGTGTAGGGGTGGCCGTCCCGACCCCCGTGGATCGATCTTTCATTTGATCTCACGCCAATATTGGCTAAACGATATCGAAGCACGACCTCGGACCCAGGTCACGGTTTTGGTGAGCCTATCTTACAGGTGGGGAAACCGAGGTAGGCGGAGGGCACGGGACTGTCTCCCAGACCTGCGGCCCTTTTCTGGCCAGACAGCTGGGCCTCCTTAGTAGGGGGAGGCAGGGATGAGGCGCCCCAGATGATGCTCACTTAGGCACTGACCACCACACTTTAGAGATGAGGCTGAGGCAGCTGCTGAGGATATTGCCACTCCGCGGGCGCCCGAATTTCTAGAGTTCTTACTCCTACTTACCAGAGTCGTTCTTTAAGCTTGAAGGTTTTCAGGGGTTCATGGCACGTGATTGTTTTTGTTTTTTTAATTAAAAGTCACCCCCAAAACTTGATGTTTTCCCCTATTGTTTAAAAAATCTATTTGCCAAAGGCCACCGGACTTGAGAAGTTTTTTACAGAGCCCCCCGCCTCACGTCTTAGCCCAGTTTGCCTTCCTTGAGGACTCCAGCCATAGTGTTTACGAAGGGCCTACTGCGTGCCAGACCCTGGACCAACAAGCATCATATAGAAAGTTAAAGCCCAGAATCCCCAGCCCCTGCCCCAAGGGGCACAACGGGTGGGAGAGACCACAGGCAAACAGCCATCCAGACAGGCTGTGTGCTGGATGAATTGAAGAAAATGGGGAGGGGGAAGAGCCAGAGATGGGCATAGCCAGGGGGCCAGAGGCCCAGGGCCCAAGGGGATGTGGTTGGCTAAGAAGCCTGGAAAGGTGGGAGGGACTAGATCTAGGTTAGGTAGGGTTTGGAATGCCAGGCAGAAGATTTTGTATGTGATTCTGAATAGGAGAGGGAGTTCCTGGAGTGTGTTGAGTCCGGAGTAGAAGGAAATTCACTTTAGTGGCTGATTAGAAGATAGACTCTTGTGGGGAAACTTGGGGCAGGCAGGCAGGCCAGTCCCTGTCCTCAGCAGCTATTGGAAACATATTAGGGAGTTCATAGAGGAAAGAAATTCACCAGAGATTGCAGAAGGGAAATTGACCTGAGATGCTGCTGTGAAGGTGGTGTTAGAGGGCTTGGCACCAGAGTCCTTTAACAGGGTCTAATGCCTATCACAGAAGAGACAAACTCCCTCACTGTACATTGTACACCCTGCTCTTGGGAGAGCCATGCTGAGCTCTGAGAGCTTGAACCTCCATGTTTAAGTCCTCAGTATTAATGATGTGCCCCAGAATTGGGCCAGCGAACACCAGTGAGCTCACACTCTCTGGTAACCAGAATCTCCTTTTCTGCTTCTCCAGTTGCCCATAGGTTCTCAAAGATTGCCACCGTTTCTCTGGTCCCATTTCTCCTCCATTAGACTCTTGATTCAGCCACTAGGCTATCACAGGCTGTTTGGCCACTTTCATGACAAACTGTAGAATGGATTCTCCTTGCAACCTGACATGGTCAAAAGAAAATTCAGCTCAGTGTTGAGAGACTTGGGTTTGAATGCCAGCTCTGACCAGGGACAAAGTTACTTGACCTCTCTGATTCTCAATCTCTCCATCTGTACAATGGAGTTTGTGTTTACACTGCCCACCTGTTGGGGCTCTTGGGAAGAGAATTTCATCAGCTTAATTTTATTACTTTAAAGTTTATAATCTCAGGAGACCATGGTGTCTCTTCTTCAATGCACATCTGGGCTTTCGACAAGTCTATCTGAGTGCTTAGTTTGGGGGTCCCTGTGCTGGCAGTTTGCTTTTGATGTTCCTTGGGCTGGTGCTGCTCCACTGCCCCAAGCTATCCACCTCTCCTTGGCTACAGACACTAAAGATTTCTTTCCCTGAAAGTCACTGGAACAGATTCTCTGGAACAGGAAGTCACTGAACAGATTCTCACATTAGCCATTGTTACTTGGCTGTGGCTAAAATGTCAGTGGGATTTCTGGTTATCTGGTGGTTGCATTTAGAAACATGCCCTTGGTTTTACTCCTCCTCTCATGCCACAACAATCCCAAGACCAGAAGCTGCCCTTGCCTGGGGGGAGACACCGGAGGCTAAAGGGGCCCCAGGAATTGCATTAGCATGAGACTGCTGATCCCTGGGACTCAGGTGTCACTTCCTCAGGATCCTGTGTATGAGGCAGGGAATAGAACTGTGTGTGTGTGTGGGGGGGGGGGTAGCTCTCTTAGAGACAGGTGGTGGGGGGAGGTTTAGCATCATTTGCTCAAATGCCCAGATCTCGGGCTTGAGGTTGAGGTTTCTCTCTCAGCTTCGAGCTGGCAGCCAGGAGAAGGCAGTTCATGGCACCTCCTGGTTTTTAATACATTTCCTTGTCTTCTCCACAGGGCTTCGTCTCTCCTCCTCCTCCCACAGCAAGAAGGGCAGAGCCGGACTTTCCTCCTTGCCAGCGAGGGCTCCCCAAAGCAGCCGTCCCTCCAAGCCACCATGGCTGGGAAGAGACAAGCCAAGCGACAGCCCCTCCTGCTCCTGCTGTTCATTGCCGCAGCCTTCGTCCACCTGGCTGCCTGCCCCTACGCCAAGGTGGAGGAGAGCTTCAACCTGCAGGCCATCCACGACCTCCTGTACCACCGCTGGGACCTGGACAAGGCGAGCGGGCCTCCGGGGAAGGAGGGAGCCGTGGGGACCCCCTCCAGGCAGCGGTGCCGCACCGGTGACCTCCCGGTAATCGTTTCCCCTTTCTTTGTAGTACGATCATCACGACTTCCCTGGCGTCGTCCCAAGAACGTTTCTCGGGCCCATCTTAATCGCAGCCTTTTCCAGCCCCGCCGTCTGCGTGCTGTCCATGCTGGAAATGTCCAAATTCTATTCTCAGCTGATAGGTAAGGAGCCCCGAGGCCTCTGGGCTGGCTGACGCACCCCAGGAGGTTGGGTACACGTGGAGACGCTTTGCTCTGCGGGCCGAGCCGGGAGCTTTGGGGTTCTGTCTTCACGTGCTGGCCTGGCCCGGCCTGGCCTCCCAGGCTGGGCAGCTCGCAGCATCCAGATCTTTGGAGTCTCCTCAGGGGCAGCTCGGGGAGGGGAGGCAGCTCCCTGCTCTCTGCCTCTGCGTGGGGGTGTAAGCAGGGGTCGGCCCCCTCCCCTCAGGGAAGCTCCAGGAGCCCGCTCTCTCTGGTCCACGGCTGGCCTCCTGGAGGCACGGAGAGCTGAGCCTTTCCCTGGGGGCCCTCTCAGAAGAGCTCCCTTTCGTCCAGCCCCTCCCCCTCCTGTGTGAGGAGGCTTTGGGGTTCCCTCATTAGATAGCCCCCAGGGCTGCTCCAGAGGCTGCGGGGGGCCTCCTGCCCCTGCTGACCAGTGAGGCAGCCTCTCCCCATCTCTGTGACCCCATCTTGGTTTGTCGCTGTCATGAATAATTGGAAATTCTTCAACCCCTAAAACTACACGACCCAAAATGCCTCTCTGTGTTACCCAGAATGCCTTTCCCTTTGTGCATAAGTTCCGTAGCTCCCCCCCTCGCTCTCTTCTCTTGCTGAGTTAGGTGGCTTTTTTAACTTTAATGATCATTCATGAAACATAAAGTAGAATCGTTACGGAACATTCATCTTAATCTTTACAGTCGGTAGATTCCTGAGTGCCCGGGGATGGGGGACTCAGCGAGAGTAACTTGGGGTGCGGCCCAGGCTCATGGCCCCAGTATAAGGCTGACGGCTCTGAACGAGGGGTCGCTGGGCATTCGAGGGAGGCAAGGAAGGCTTCCTGGAGGAGGAGGCAGGATCAGGGTGACGCTCGAGGCATTGCAGCCAGGCTGGACAAGAACCCTTTGACCTCCCCGGCTGGCGCCGTGCTCTTGGCACAGGGAGAGGCTCAGTGGGCAATGAGCCAACGCCTGCACGAGCCGTGGCAGGGAGGACCAGAGGGCACCGCGAGGGGCAGTGCCAGGCCCCGGGTGGGGGGTCCGAGGGGTCCGGGCCGGAGGCCGCTCCCTGCAGGTGGGTGACGAGGCCGGCGTTCTCGTGTCTCCCCGGCGCGCAGTGCGAGGGATCCTCGGGCTCGGCGTCATTCTCGGGCTCTGGAAGCTGCAGAAGGAGGTGCGGAGGCAGCTGGGGGCCACCGTGGCCACCGTCTTCTGCCTCATCACGGCCACCCAGTTTCACCTGATGTTCTACTGCACTCGGACCCTGCCCAACGTGCTGGCCCTGCCCGTGGGTACGTGGCTGCGGCGGGGGCTGAGCCGAGGGGGGGGGCCGGGCTGCATGGGGGGGGCTGAGCTGAGGGGGGAGGGCAGGGGCTGGGCTGCGTGGGGGGGCTGAGTCGGGGGAGGGGCCGGGCTGCGCAGGGAGGGGGGGCTGAGCTGAGGGGGGGGCAGGTTCTGGGCTGCGTGGGGGGGCTGAGTTGGGAGGAGGGGCCGGGCTGCGTGGGGGGGGCTGAGCTGAGGGGAGAGGGCAGGGGCCGGGCTGCGTGGGGGGGGCTGAGCTGAGGGGGGGGCAGGGGCTGGGCTGCGTGGGGGGGCTGAGCTGAAGGGGGGGCAGGGGCTGGGCTGTGTGGGGGGGCTGAGTCGGGGGAGGGGCCGGGCTGCGCAGGGAGGGAGCGCTGAGCTGAGGGGGGGGCAGGGGCTGGGCTGTGGGGGGGGCTGAGTCGGGAGGAGGGGCTGGGCTGCACGGGGGGGGGGGTTCGGGGGGGGCCTGCAGGGGGGCACAGACGCCCACCGGCCCGCTCGTGTGTCCACAGTGCTGCTGGCCCTGACGGCCTGGCTGCAGCAGAAGCGCGCGCGCTTCATCTGGCTCTCGGCCTTCGCCATCATCGTGTTCCGGGCCGAGCTGTGCCTCTTCCTGGGCCTGCTGCTGCTGCTCAGCCTGCTGGGCCGGAAGGTGACCCTCCTGAGGGTGCTGGGCCACGCCGTCCCCGCCGCCATCGTCTGCCTGGGTGAGTGGCCGCCGGCCCCCCGGCTCCCGCGCGTCAGGCCGGACCACGCTCCGCCCCTTCTTGACCCCCGAGAGCAGCGGCGCGGGCCGGGCCCCTGCCCAGAAAGCTCCGGCACCCTTGGGCGGCCGCCTCTGCTCACGAGCGTGGGGGGCTTCCCGGCCCGGCCCCTGCCTCCCCCGGTGTCCCATGGTGGGTCTCTCCTGGCTCGGGCCTCCCGAGGAGCCCCCCGAGGCAGGGCTCGGTTTCCTTGTGAGCGTCCGGGGCCCGAGGGCCCTTTGGGGCTCCCGGAGGCCGGCTGAAGGCTCTCTTGCACACTAGGGCTGACGGTGGCCGTGGATTCCGTGTTCTGGCGCCACGTGCTGTGGCCGGAGGGCCGCGTGCTCTGGTACAACACGGTCCTGAACAAAAGTTCCGCCTGGGGCGTATCCTTTAAACTGGGCGGGGGGGGCGGAGCTGGCTGGGGGGGTCCTGTGCAGGGGGGGTCCAGGCCCCTCCCTGGCCGCTGCTCCTTGACGGCCTCCCCAGACCTCGCCCTTCCTCTGGTACTTCTACTCGGCTCTGCCGCGGGCGCTGGGCTGCAGCATCCTCTTCATCCCTCTGGGTGTGGGCGACCGCCGGACGCGGCTGCTGCTGCTGCCGGCTCTGGGCTTCGTCTTCCTGTACTCGTTCCTCCCCCACAAGGAGCTGCGCTTCATCATGTACACCTTCCCCGTCCTGAACATCGTGGCGGCCAAGGGCTGCGCCCGCGTGTGAGTCACCCGGACCCCCGCGTCCTGGGACGGACGGACGGACGGACAGACCCCCGCGTCCTGGGACGGACGGACGGACAGACCCCCGCGTCCTGGGACGGACGGACGGACGGACCCCCGCGTCCTGGGACGGACGGATGGACAGACCCCCCACATCCTGGGACGGACGGATGGACAGACCCCCCACATCCTGGGACGGACAAATGGACAGATCCCCTGCATCCTGGGACAGACGGACAGGCCCCCGCGTCCTGGGACAGACGGACAGGCCCCCATGTCATGGGACAGACGGACAGACAGTCCCCCCACATCCTGAGACAGGCAGACCCCTGCGTCCTGGGACGGACAAATGGACAGATCCCCTGCATCCTGGGACAGACCCCCCCCCCTCACCCAGCGTGTCCTGGGACAGATGGACAGTCCCACAGCCTGAGATGGACAGACAGCGGTGGGGATGGGGGGCAGCCAGGCCCGGGGGGGGGGGGGGAGGTCCCGGTCCTGGTTCTGGCTCTGAGAGGCCCGGCACGCTATCTCAGGCTCAACAACTACAAGAAGTCGTGGCTGTACAAGCTCGGCTCCCTGCTCGTCCTGGCGCACCTCCTGCTCAACGCCGCCTACTCGGCCACCTCGCTCTACGTCTCCCACTTCAACTACCCCGGCGGGGTGGCCATCCAGAAGCTGCACGAGCTGGTGCCCCCCAAGACAGGTAGGTGGGGCCGGGCACGGGGGGGGGGGGGGGGGCGGGGGGGAGGGGCCCAGCACCCCACCCACCACCCCTCCCCCCTCTTCCAGACGTGTCGCTCCACATTGATGTGGCCGCTGCGCAGACGGGCGTCTCTCGATTTCTAGAGGTCAACAAAGACTGGACGTACGTATGAGGCTCGGCCTGTTTGCTGGAAAGAATCCCGCTTTGTGACCCACTCCCTGGTGTCTAGATAATGATGTGGGGGGGCATGACTGGGAGGGGGGGGTCAGCGTCCAGGCCCAGCTCCCCCGGGGGTCAGTGTCCAGGCCCAGCCCCCCCCAGCACGGCCGGGGGGGGGGGTCAGCGTCCAGGCCCAGCCCCCCCCAGCACGGCCAGGGGGGGGGGTCAGCGTCCAGGCCCAGTTCCCCACCCCCCCCAGCATGGTCAGAGGGCGGGGGTCAGCGTCCAGGCCCAGCTCCCCCCAGCACGGCTGGGGGGGGGGGTCAGCGTCCAGGCCCAGCCCCCCCCAGCACGGCCGGGGCGGGGGTCAGCGTCCAGGCCCGGCGGTCACCCGGCTGTCCGCAGGTACGACAAGAAGGAGGGCCTGCAGCCCGGCGCGGGGCCCATGATGGCCTACACGCACCTGCTCCTGGAGGTGGACCCCCTGCAGCTGTCGCACTACAAGCACACCCACCGCGTGCTGGCCAACATCGCGGGCGCGGCCGGCGTCCGGCTCAACCTCACCAAAGTGCCTCCCTTTGAGCTGAACTTGAAACCCAAGTTGGTGCTTCTGGAGAGACTGCTGAGGCCTTCGTGAAGGGCCCCACCGAGCCTTCCACGCGGATCCGGAGCCCGGGGGGCCTCAGCCGGGGCCGGCCTCCCCTCCCGGCCTCCCCTCCCGGGCGGCTCCGCTGTCCGCCGGGCCTCGTCCGCTTCTCCGGGATCGGAGGCCAAGAAGCGGGGCCCCCCCGCGGCTGTGCGGCTCTAGGCGGGGCCCTGCCCGCCCCCCGCCCCATCCTGGCGCCCGTTTCTGTCCTCCTGGCGTGTCCTCACCGAGGTGGCAGCGGCCAGGCTGAGCGAGGACGCGAGCGACGCCGCCCAAAGTAAAGGAATTTTCTTACTCTGCGTCTACGGAAGGTTTTGTGGGGGGCTGGGGGGCCTCAGTGGAAACAGCCGCAGGGGGGGCGGGGGACCCCCAAGGAGTGCCCAGGCTAGGGTTCGAGCGGCGGGAAGAGGATGAAGGCACCGGCGGGGCCTCCCCTCGCCTGTGCTCCGGACAGCGGGGCTCCCTGGAGCCCTGGGGATGCCCCCTGCGAGGAGGGGCCCTGAGGGTTCCCCCTTCCCAGGGCCCGAGCAGGCCTCGCCGAGGTCCCAGAGCTCCAGACCAAGGGCGGGCCTGGGGGAGCTGCAGGGTTGGCGTCCGCTCATGGGGGACTCGATCCGGAAGGGGTGCCTCCGCCCTGCTCCTGAGTGCTCCGGAAGGGGACCTTCTGGGGCCTTTGGCTACCCCCAGGCCGGGCCATCGATGGTGCCCGTGGTGTGCCGGGAGCGCCCGGGCTAACTGAGGAGGCCTGGCCGGTCGGGGGGGGGGTGGTGGGGGGGTCCCTGTCCTCCCTTCCTGGGACGGCGGGCAGCCTCCAACCTCCAGGTGGACAAGCGCGTGGGGAAGACGGCTGCGCCTCCGGGGGCCAAGGACAAAGGGGCAGCCCCGGCCCGGGCCTCCCAGGGAAGGGCCTTCCCTGGGCCCCCAGAGCACACGGCCCCATCCCAACGGGGCTCCCCCGGGGAGGGAGCAGAGGCGCTGCCAGGAGGTTTGCACAACCCTGGAGGGAGGCCCAGGACCGAGCTGGGCGGCCGCTGGGGCCGGATCTGCTCGCCTCTTCTGTCCGCCTCACTAGGGTAGAAAAGGGGGAGGAGCCACCGGCTGGCAGAGGGGCAGCCCCGGGCCCGGGAAGGAGCCAGGGAAGCCGGCTGGCGCTGGACGCCCACAAACGGGCCCTCTTCCATTCCGAGGCCGCGTCAGACGGCGCAGACGTTCTGGGTCTCGAGCCTGGGCCTCCCGAGGGCCCGCCAGGGCCAGAGCGGCCTCGCCTCTGCTCCCGGGGAGACGGCGTGCATTAAGGGGTAGGAAAGGACCGGAGGCCCCTGCGAGCCAGGGCCCGGGGAGGAGGGCCGTCCCTGGGGCTCGGGGCCCCCGCCAAGAGCTGCCGGAAGGCGACTCCCGTCCCTGGGAGCCCTCTGAGGCGCTTTCCACAGGCACCTTCCCCACTGGCTCCATCGCGTCCCCTCCGGCGCCCGGTGTGCGGGGAGAGCATCGCTCAGGGCCAGGGGCCTGCCGGCCCAGCCTGCCTCCTCCTCCGGCCAGCAGGGGACGTGGAGTCCAGTGGGAATGGCTCAGGCAGGCCCAGGTCCGGCTCTCTGGACCAGCAGAAGCAGGCCTGTCTGTGTATTAGGAAGCGGCCGGCTCCAGGGGAAGCCGGAGAACAGAGAGGACATTAATGCGAGGTGCCACGCGTGAAAGCTTCCCCTGCGGCCTCCCAGCCCAGGAGCCACGAAGGGCCACTGCAGGGTCCCGGCACGACCGACTCACAAAGGAGCAACAAGGCGTCCAGAGGCCGACTCGAGCCGGGAGCTCACATGCCAGACTCGGCTTTTCCTTCTCACATTTCACTTCTTGCTCCTAGTAACAAGGTGAACCTCGACTCCTGCGGTATGCCGGCCAAAGGCCCCTTGGACTTCTCCCTCGCCTTAGCCTCCTCTGCCTCTGCCTCGAGCCCCAGCCATTCTCTGCCACCTCACACATTCCATTGCCCATTCCTGGATTCTGCAGTAAAGGCTGGGGCCACTGGTGGTGCTCTCTCTCTGTCTCCCTCTCCTCTTCTCTCTCCTCTCTCCCTCTATCCTCTCTCTACTCCTCTCTCCCCTCTTCTTTCTCTCTTCCTCTTTCTCCCTCTTTCTCTCTCTCTGTCTCCCTCTCTTCTTCTCTCTCCACTCCTCTCTCCCCTCTTCTTTCTCTCCCTTCTCTCTCCCTCTCGCCTCTCTCTACTCCTCTCTCCCTCTATCCTCTCTCCCCTCTTCTTTCTCTGTCTCCTTTCTCTTCTCTGTCTCCTCTCTCCTCCCTCTCTTGCTCCTCTTCTCTCTCCCCTCTTCTTTCTCTCTCCCCTCTCCCTCTCCTCTTCTCTCTCCCCTCTTCTTTCTCTCTCCCTCTTTCTCTCTCTGTCTCCCTCTCTTCTTCTCTCTCCACTCCTCTCTCCCCTCTTCTTTCTGTCTTTCTCTTCTGTCTCCTCCCTCCCTCTCTTGCTCCTCTCCTCTCTCCCCTCTTCTTTCTCTCTCCTCTCTCCCTCTATCCTCTCTCTACTCCTCTCTCCCCTCTTCTCTCTCTCTCTCTCTCCCCTCTTCTTTCTCTCTCCTCTCTCCCTCTATCCTCTCTCCACTCCTCTCTCCCCTCTTCTTTCTGTCTTTCTCTTCTGTCTCCTCCCTCCCTCTCTTGCTCCTCTCCTCTCTCCCCTCTTCTTTCTCTCTCCTCTCTCCCTCTATCCTCTCTACTCCTCTCTCCCCTCTTCTCTCTCTCCTCTCTCCCCTCTTCTTTCTCTCTCCTCTCTCCCTCTCTCCTCTCTCCTCTCTCCCCTCTTCTCTCTCTCTCTCTCTCCCCTCTTCTTTCTCTCTCCTCTCTCCCTCTATCCTCTCTCTACTCCTCTCTCCCCTCTTCTCTCTCTCTCTCTCTCCCCTCTTCTTTCTGTCTCCTTTCTCTTCTCTGTCTCCTCTCTCCTCTCTCCCTCTCTTGCTCCTCTTCTCTCTCCCCTCTTCTCTATCTCTTTCTCCACCCTCAGAGGAGCACACAGATGGGTCCATGCCATGGAGCCATCATCATCTGTCTCTTCCTCATGTTCCCTCTAATCTCTAACCCTTTACCCACTTTCCTTTTAGGGGCTCCCGCATGAAAGGATTCCTTCTCTGTCTCTTTAAAAGGAAGCTACCTGATTTCCCCCAAGCCTTCAGCGTTCTCCTCATGCCCCCAGTCGTCTCCCCTGGCACAGCCCTCATCTAGGCATGTAGGGTCTTTCCATCGTCCCTAGTAAAAAGAATGTTAGAAAGTGTTTATAGATGGGTTTCCCATCTGTTGTCTTCTAGTTTTTGTTTTCTTAAACCCTCACCTTCCGTCTCAGAATCCATACTGTGTATTGGTTCCAAGGCAGAAGAGCGGCCAGGGCTAGGCCATGGGGATGAAATGACTCACCCAGGGTCACTCATCTGGGAAGTGTCTGAGGCCAGATCTGAATCGAGGACCTCCCAGCACTAGGCCTGGCTCCATCCACTGAGCCACCCAGCTGCCCCTCTAGTTGACTCATCCTCAGAACGACTTTGCTTGGCAGTTTGCTCCCTCAAGACCAGGGAGAAAGATAGGTGAGACCCTGAACATTAGACGTCTATAGGGGAAGTTCGTCCAGAAGAAACAAGAAACCCAAGATTCGGATCCCAAAGCACTAGGAAATGGTCCTGAGGAAGAGGAAAAATGAGTCGTCTAAAGAGACCAAGGTGGGTGCAGAGCTTAAAGAAGGGCGACTAAGACGAAGAGGCGGAGCCATCAGAAGCGAAGAGGAAGGTGCCGAACTAAGCAGGGTCGGCTAAACAAATGACGGTACGCGAATGTGCGGGAAGAAATGACAGACAGGCAGACGGATCCAAAGGGAAGTGAGAACCAGGAAACTGCAACGATAGCAGAACAAATGGAAGAAACCATCCCGATGGGATGCTGCCCCATCATGGACAAGCCTGTCTTTAGAGCAGACACGAGACGCTTTTCTCCGTTTTTTAACCGAGGCCGAAGAGTAGCAAGGGCTGGACTGTGGGGATTAAGGGACTTGCTCAGGGTCACCCAGCTAGGACGGGTCCGAGGCCGGATTGGAACCCAGGACCTCCATCCAGAGCCCCCTGGCTATTGTTCTAAGATAAATTTCAATAGGGGTTAAATATTAGAGTTCAGAAAACCCTCTTTCCAAGCATAGTAAGACAGGGGAGACACTTGCGTTTTTCTGGAAAAGGAGTTTTGGGGGGGCTGCAAGACCAAGGAGTTGGCGCCGTGGTGTGCCAGCGCCCAGAGGTGCTCACGCGCCTTGTTGGCACGGCTTCCCCTCTGGGTCTCCCGTCCTGGTCCCTCTGCAGTCCTGTGCTCAAGATGATGGCTGTCAGGCTAGGAAGGGAAGGAGGGCTGGATTAGCTCTTTGGCCCCGGGGGGAGAGCCGAGTCATGGGTGGCAGGGCAGAAGGTGCCTCTCATGGGAGGCCTGTGGCAGCTGGGCCAAACTTGGCATCTGCTTGTCAAGAACTCAGAACATAGCTGAACCTTTCCACAGTGGGGCGCAACTCCACGAAGCACCAGGCCCGAGTGGGCCTTGGGCTGCCGGCCTGGCCCACAGCCCCGAATCACCGTGTTTCTGAGTGGGAAGGTAAAAGCGGGCAAGGAAGCTGAGGGAGGGAGAGAGGAAGAATGGAGGCCCTGAGAGCGGGGCTGAGGATCCCTGCTGCCTCCTTTCTAGGCTTCCCCTTCTGCTCCCCAAAGGTGAAGCTACAAGGTTTCTTACAAGAGGGATGAGGCCAGCCAGCAAACAAGGCATCTGTGAAAGCTGGAAAGGAACTTCGCCAAAGCCCTTCATGCCATGGAGGGTCCTGACCCAGGAAGCCCTCCCTGGTTTTGTGTTTACAGAAGGCCATCGCGCCCGCCGCGCCCGGAGTCGAGCAGACTGCCTGGCTGCAGAGTACCCAGTTTTAGTCTGGAATATGGTGCTGCACGGATGGGGTGTCACGTTTTGGTAACATCGATTGTTTGCATTTCAAAATAAAAAGTCGGGGGCCACCAGCACTAGAAAACTGCAAATAAAATGTTTAATTTCAGAAACTGAGTTCACCATTTATAAATACACTAAAACATAGTAAATGCAAAAATTAGATTAGGCAAAGGTACAGTATTTTAACAAAACTACAACTTCTCTAAAAGTTCATAGGCAAATGAGTGACTTATTACCCCCCAAGTATTTCATCTAAAAACTGAAATGAGAAATTGACCCCTTTTCTAGGTGTTAAAACAAAAACATTATCGAGAACATACTGTCCAAAGAAAACCTGACGACTTTTCCTTTCTTCTGATGTCTTAGGGTTCTAAAGTCTCCCGCCCGCCCGCCCGCCGGACCTCCCAGGCCTGTTTCCAAAGACTGCGGGTGGCCCGTCTATAAGGCTATTCTCGTGAATGTCAAACAGTCATGAGTTTTCGACAACAGATTCGTATGCACATGCTCAAATGACCCGGGAACCAACGCCTGGTTTGACACTGGCAGTCTCGGAGCTCAGAGACCCAAAGCTGGTTTTCGAGGCTTCACAACCCGTTAACTGAACTGCGGCTGTAGGTTTCTTGCCATCTTCTGCACTGTGTTTAAATAACATAAGCATAAACTCACAGACCTTGGTCAATACCAAGCAGCTTATATAAATACTCAGAATATTTCTGAAGCTCAAGGACAATGTAAAACCTGAATAAAAAACAAACACCGAAAAAACCCCACAAAAATCAATGGGAAGTTTCTTTAGAGATCCCTGTATAACAGATATTCCATAATACTTTAGTCCTGTGTTCGAATATTAAAAAATTCCTGTTCTAGTAAGCGGCTTTCTCTCCCGTATGGTTTGTTTTTACCCTCTAAGAGTGTGCGGTCAATGACCGCTGAGGAAAGGATGGCTTGACCTCCACCTTTGAAACACAGCTTTCACTGGACAGCGACAAAAGCTGCTCTGCTGCCATTAAAGCAAAGTTTAACTAAAATACAGTACCTGGTTCATGGTTTTTACATAATTTGAATAAAAAAAAACCCTACAGAGTCAAACTGTGTACATCTTTTTTTTTGCCATTCTATTAAAACAAATGACTGACAACCCCCCTTTAAAAGTTTACAGTTATGGATTAAAACCTAATAATCATTTTATAATTTGACAAGACAGACTATCTAGTGTGGACGTCTTAAAAAACATATATACACCATCTGGCCTGAAGAACTATGGATAAGGCACATGTAGACATTATATTGAAAGCTGAAGAGTGGAGCGAACCTTGGAATCAGGGTCACTGATTAGATGTCATACATGGCCCCTAAGTGGAGCAACTCAACAATCCCAGTTACAAAGACAGTGAATATCCAGTAGGCGACAATCGTGTGAATCTGGCAGCTTGTTCATTCGTTTCAATACTGAAAGTATATTAAGGGAAGATTGACTTTCAAAAAGATCAGTTTCTCAAAGTGTTCCATCATTAGTCTGGACTGGCCAAAGCTGCTGTTTTCACTGGATGTACTGCTAAACAGTCTTTCTGAAGGGACGATGCTTGGGGGACAGCCCAAGAACCTGACAGCCAGCTTGGCCAGCACCGGCCAGGCGGATCTCTTTAAATTCCAGTAAGTTAGGGGGTCACAGTTGTGTTCGAGCACCTCCTCCTCCAAGTAGGCGAGCACCATTTCTTCTGGCAGCTTTGTCTTGTCTTTCAGATCTTTTTTTTTAAGCTTGGCCATAAGTGACCAGAGGCTGTCCTCTGCAACAGAGTTTGTAGACGGTGAACCTATATCACACCCATTGGAAACAGGTTTATCATCTGAGGTAGAACTCAATATTTCTAGTTCCCTGATTAAATCTTGCTTGTATTGTTCAGCCTCCTCTTCTGTAAATAAGGAAGCTTTATAACGAGGGTCCAAAAGTGTAGCAAAAATGTACCTTGGATCGTGAAGGGTAGAGGACAATCTACTTACCATCGCTTCTTTCAGAGACTTCAACATGGTGTCAATGCCCATCGTTTCCTCAAATAACATTTCTATTTTCCTATTGAGAATGTGGATCATTGGAATGACTTGGCTCAGCGTGGACACGTGCGTGCTCATCTCTCGACTGGCTGCCTCAAAGGGCTTCAGTGCATGGCACACAGACTGCATGACTTCCCACTGATCACAGCTAATCTGCTCTCTGAAGCTACATTCGATGGACATTTCATCGATTGCCCTCTTCTGCTCGATGAGGCGCTCGAGCATGTGAAAGGACGTGCTCCATTTGGATGGAACATCTTGAATGAGATGGTGCTGAGGCAGCTCATACTCCTTCTGCAGTTCGGCGAGTTTCTCCTTTGCCTTGGCTGACCGATGGACCCGCTCACAGATTTTCCTAGCGATGCTAAGTAAGTTCTGAACCATCCTCTGACTTTTAATGGCCTCATTGACAATCAGATTAATCGTGTGACCAAAGCACGGCACGCTGGAGTGTTCCCCTTCATTTAATGTCTTCCCGATGCTTTGATTATCAGTCACAGTAATCCCAATCTGAAGGCCAACGGAAGTGACCCAGGCTTCCCACCAATACTCCAGCTGCTTCTGAACACTCACTCCACTGTAGTCACAATCCACCTGGGACACATTTAACAGGGCGGAGCAGTGGTAGTCCTCACAGTGGGGCCGGACGGACGACTCGAACGTGACCCAGTGTGCGGTGAGGGTGAGATACTCTCGAGTCTGGCTACTCATCCAGATCCCAGAGGTGAAATGGATCACGCCGCTTTCGGCTTCCTTAAGATGGGAAACGATGATCTGCTTCACATTATCGTACATGTCTGGGATGGCTGTCCTAGAAAAGTAAGACGGTGAAGGTAAAGAATATTGAGGTTGCAAGTATTCAAGCAGCCTGTTAAAGCCAATATTGTCTACAAAAGAATATGGCTGAAGGTCAAGTGCAATCATTTCTGCTACAAGACTTGTGATTTTTTTGGCAACTGGGTGAGAGTCACAAAACTTTTCATTGGTTTCATCGAAGGATGATGATGCTAGTAACTCTGTGCTCAGGGGCACACGTATCTCTGCAGTGGAGGGCAACACCGTCTCTGAGGCATCATTTTTCAGCACGTTGCTATGAAACCGTTGTAAATGTCTGAGAAGGCAACTGGTACCCAAATTGGTTGGCTTCTTCCCCCTGCTTATTGTACGTCCACAGTGCAAACAGACTACTTTTGTGGAGTCTGCTGAACAAATTGAAAAATGATTCCACAGTTTTGAGGTCTTTTTGCTACTAACAGGAAATATCACTTGATTATCATTCGAAACCATCGTTGGCAAGTCAGTCAATTTAGAGGAGGAACATTCCGCAGAAGCCAAAGTGGCATAAGGAGAATTTGCCAAACTAGCATCGATAAAGCTTTTCTGGTTCCCGATCACTTCCGGGTGACGCCTGTACAAATGTCTCATCAAACAACTGGTACCAACATCCCCCTTTTTCCCACGACTGATCATGCAACTACAGTATCTGCAGACTGCTTTTAAATTGTCTGTGGGAGACAGTGAAAAATGATGCCAAACTTCTGACTTCAGTCTTTTCATTATCTTTTTATTTTGTTGAAAAACAGTGCCCGGCTCAAAGATTAAGGTACTCAATCCGTCCCCCTGCTTCTCGGGAGAAGATACCAAGGAAGCTTCACCGATGTCATCGGAAGACGACAGAACGGACACGTCTTCCATTAGAGCATCTCCAGGATTGAGATGAGCATGGATTTCTTCCGTGAGCCTATCAGGAGAAGAGGAGGCTGAAGGGGACTCTTTAACTAGCTTTCCTGGAGATGAGGACACTGAATTCAAATCTCCCTCCGAGGGCAGTAAAGAAGGCAACAGAGTAGGAGGAGCGGAATAAAGAGGTGGGATACTTGTCCCCCCTCCATTCTCCTGTAAAACAATTGAACGATGGGCTCTCCACATGTGCCTGATTAAACAACTCGTTCCAAGATCTTTCCCATTTTTCCCTCGACTAAATTCATTCATGCAGTGTATGCAAACAGCTTTAGAATTATCTAAAGGAGACAAATAAAAATGTTTCCAGACAGCAGACCTCCTCCTGGAACCTGATGTGCTCTTTGGGACAGGAACAGTCTTTTCTGCTACGTTCTCCACAACTTCATCATACTGGGCGCTGGGCAGGTGTGGAGAGGACACCACCAGTGCTTCTTCTTTGTTGTATTTCTCAGAAATGGACAAGTCAGATGACATTTCTTCAGAAGAAACGACAGAGCCAGACTCCTCAATCCCACGGTCTGGGGAGGGTATCTTGGAAGCCATCTTTTTGACCAGCTTTATGGGGGACAATACGGTGCTTAGGTCGCTGACGTCGGCGGGCTGTGGAGGGAGGAGCAGAGATGGAGAGGGAAAGGAGGATATGCTGGGCATGCTTCCATTTTCCTGAATGAGCACAGTAGGGTGGGCCCTCCTCACGTGTCTCATCAGACAGCTCGTACTTAGATCCTTTTCGTTCTTGCCCCGACTGAACTCCTTCATACAGTACATGCATATTGCTTTAGTGCTATCCCGAGGAGAAATAAAGAAGTGATTCCAAGCTGGAGATTTTTTCCTGGAGCTTATATTTCTGCTGGAGAGGAGGCTCTGAGCCACAGCTTCCATCGCCACGTCATACAGTGTGCTGCCATATTGGGAAAACAAAGTGCCATAATCCTCCTCATGGTCAGCAGATGAGCATTTCCCAGGGTGACGACCACTACAGGTTTTACCTTTGAATTCTGCTTGTTCATCACTGCTATCTGTCTGTCTCACGTCCTCTTGCTCACTCTTAAAATCCATTCTTTCCACACTGTGGTTAGTTGTGTTATCTTCAGGTTCTACTTTAAAATTTATTTTATCTAACACAAAACTATTATCCATTTTGGAACATGTTTCTTGATTCTTATCCATGATTGATGGTGATTATTCTGGCTGCATCATTGTGTACAGTTTGATCCAGATAACTGAGTCTGGGAAAAAGCACAGACACCCAATCTTCAGTCTTCTTTCATGTGGCCATTTCTGCAAACAGGATTCATTGCCAGTTCTTACTGAGAACTTGTAGACACAACTCACAAAAGCCTCTGCATCTCCTCAGAAGCAGATCGTCCCAGGGCCTAAGTTGCCATGCTCCAGCCTCTTGAGTAGGAGACGCTCCATGTTGTGAACACCAGAGACGGTTCAGCTTCTCTTCTCAAAGTCAGCATTCCATCCATCTTGAAAATGTAAACACGATCCTTTTACATCACCTGTGAATAAAAAATGAAATCAAATTAAAATTGAAACAAACATTAATATCTCTATTCCACAACAAATGTAAAAGACATAATTCTTACATAATTCCCCCGAAAACTAAGAATAATAAACCAGGTGAAATGGTCTTCCACTGTAATTTTTTGCATACTATTAACTAAAATCCATTAAAAAAACAACACTGATCTAATATGTCATGAATTCCCCTAATAAAAGAGATTCTTTAAACTTAAACTTCATGGTTGAAATCTTGGAAGATGTATGTGAACTGATGCAGAGTAAAAAAAAAACAGAACCAGAAGAACAATATACAAACATAAGAACTACAATGATATCTAGGGAAAGAAGAGTAAAACTCAAATTCAAGTCAAAAGACAATAGAAATATGTTGATTCAAATGACTAAAACAAAAGGACAAACAACCAATTGATGGGCAGTATCAGTCATAATGATATCATTAGGCAAAGGGGCTTAACTTTCTTTTTTTTTTTTAAGTGTGGGTGTAAAAGATAAGGAATAAACCTCTAAATAACATGCTAAATACTACAAAATTCACTATTTAAAGGAAGGGAAAAAACCCAAGATACACACAACTCCAAAATGTATCACCTGACCAAGAGTTTAGGTCCTCAGTCTACACAAATTTGACCAGGGTATAAACAAAAACTGAAATAAAATGTAATAAAATGAACTTCAATGTAACTTTTTTCCTTAACTTACTATAATTATTAATAGACTAAAATAAGCCAAAACTGTAAAATTAAAAGTCTAAAAAAAAATGTGAACCCTAGACTGAGACTTTAGTGTAGGAGACTCAATCCCATCCAATCAGGGTGCAATAATTCACCATTAGAGCAAACCAAATTGATTCCCATTCCAACATACCAACATTTTAACTCCTGAAAATTTTACAGTAATAGAATGCATTAATTTGTACTGAGTTTACTCATATCATAACTTCACTCTCATCATTTAGAAAAAGCATTTTCTCCATCTAATGACCTCATTAAAATACTTTTATTTAACGTGCTAAGATCTCTAATCTCTCTTCTGTGAAAAGACCAAAAGGCATCTCTTTGATGTCTAAAATAACAGTGAAAATGAGAAATTGTAAAACTAGTGGCAGGCAGCATCTGCGCCAAACAAACCATCCTCAGAACATCATTCTGATATACATATTGGGCTCAGGAGAGGCTTAGGTTCAAATCCCAGCACTGGCTACCTGTGTGACCTTTACCTTTTTGCCTCTCCATTCCCTCATCTGTAAAATAGTGGTAAGATTTGCATTACCTGCCTCTGAAGATTTTTTGGGAGAAAAGCACCTGGTAAACCTCAAAGTGATAAATGTCAACTACTGTTACTCAACAAATATTGATTAAACAGAAGTATAGAACACAAAGATTAAGAAAATGCTGCTCCTGTCCTCAAGAAAATTCCAGCATGAGATATGTGCACAAACAATCCTAACTGAAGGTAGCCAAAAAGCATCATAAAAGTGATAGCCTCCCTGCCACCCCCAACCCCTCCTTCAAGTATAATGGATGTTCACAGGAAGAAGAAATCATTTATTCTGGAGTCAGGAGAAAAAAATCAGGCAGGATTTCCTAGGAGAAAGTGGATGGCTGATAGAGAAGCATCACTGGTGAGGAAGAACTGATGGGATGATGTGGTCTCCATATCTGGATCAGGGAGGAAGGATCGAAGGAGGGGAGGCTATGAAGACACAGCCACTATCAAGCCTAGATGTCAAGGATGTCATTACAGAAACAGGGAAACCAGGGAGAATGGATTGGGAAAGAAGAGAGGGAATGGCCTAACATTTTTTAGAGAGGAAAGGAATGCCCAGTCCCGTCCACCCACAAATTACACACCAAAATGGCCACCTGGGCTTCTCCCTGAAGAGCTCACTACCTCATGAAGCATTTGTTTTTAAGCTCCAACATCCATATAATTTCTTCCTCTATTCAAATCAAAATGTCTCAGTTCTGTCACCTAAACTCCTCTCCTACACGGTAACGGTCCTTCAAATGGCTGACAAATAGCAATGAAAACGTGACAGGCCTCAGTTTCCTCATTAAATGAGAGTGCTGGATGAGATAAAGTCCACGGTCTCTCTGGCATATTATCCTATACTTCCAGAAATCTCTTCTTGGCTAAGTGTGCCCAGTATTTTCATGGGTTGTAATCCCTTCATCACTCAGAACGCTTCATGTCTGGACACCCTGCAGGCTTCAGTTATCATCTTGAAATCAGATGCTCAAAAATAATCAGAATATTCCAAATGTGCTCTGACCAGCGAGGACAACAGCTAGCACCTGTCTTGCCCCGCCCCTTAGATGATGTTTTGACAACTGTACCCTAATAGTGAGTTAAAGAAGGGGGCTGCGGAGAACACAGACTAGGGTTAAAACGCACTTCATCTAATTTGCTTTAGAAAATGTTCTAACCACCCACCCTATGGAGTCTTGGAGGAATCAAAAGGTAAAGAAAGCCAGAAGTCGATGGAAGTCGTGAAGTGCCGAGTCACGGCCCTGCGAGCCGAAAGGGCCCTCAGACGCTACTAGCGGGTGTCCCTCCTTGTGGACGTGAAGGCTCAGAGGTGTGTCCACTGTCACACACCAATGACGTGTCTAATGCAGGCCTGGCTCCTTGGAAGTCCCGACTTCAAGCCTCTACACACCACACTCCTGGCCATTATTAGAAAGGACACACACGCCCCCAGACTGTGACAGTGAAAAGTCAGTAAGAGTCGGATCAGTGACTTTTCACAGCTTTTAACTAACGACGCACTTCTTTACTAAAGAAGGAAAAAGAGATGTGAACATAAAAGTTCAGTGAGTTAACTGCCGGGTCACTAACTTGAGCAACAAGATGGCGGCCCGGGCATTCTCTCTGATCCCGTGACATCTCGAACCTCTCCAGCAGAGGAATTATTCACTGAGGACGAAGCTGTTTCCATGGTCTAGAACACCCAGAATCCAATACAAGGTAAAAAAAAATCCCCACCACATAGACTGAGGCTGTGACCTCCCCCACTTCTATGTTAGCCTAACACTCTAGTAGCCTGCTCTCTCCTCCCTCCTTCCACTCAATGCCTTGGAGGGGGATGGGGGAGTCCCAGCTCGAGGTTTCAGAAATTTCCTCAGGCCTTGACAGCCGGGTTGGCCACTCACCAAAGTCTCCTGGGAAGCACCAGAGGTACATCTGCTGGTGCCAGGAAAGCGGCTCTAAGCTTCCGGTGCCAGGCCACAGAACTAAGGGGCAGGTGGCACAAGCCCTGCCAGGAGCTCTGTAGCCCTCCACCATGCCTGAAGGAAGAACAAGCTGGAGCAGTTCTGACCACCCAGACATTATTTGGGGCATATATCTAGGTGCTGGAATGTGACTTGCCCAGTGCCCAGTGTTGGAGGAGGCTGAGACACTTTGAGATCTGTCCCTAAAGGAAACTGCAATGAGAGGGGAAGGAGTCAGAAGGGAGCAACAAGGAAAATAATGAGGAAAAAAGACCAAGACTTTAACAAAAACATAAATCAGCAGCAAAAATAGGAACAACAGATGGAAATATGGCCTTTGGATCTAGTAAACAAGTTCGGGCATCCAAAAGAAAATGATCTAGCACTTGACAAAGGACCCTGTGGAATGTGAGGAGGGAAAGAAACCACAACATGCTCCTGGGTGATTTAAAAAAGAAAGGAGAATTATGAGGGCAGAATTTATGGCCTGCACAGCAAAAATAATGACTAGAATGAAAAACTGAAATCTGCAGTGGCAAGTCTCACCAAAGAAACAAAAAAGAGAATACTAGACGGGGAATGCAAACATACATAGATGAAGGACAACTTACAAGAGAAGCAAAAACAAGAACATTAAAAGAAAACATGAGCACTGTGCAAACAAAATGTACACATGCTGAAAAGAGCATTCTAGATCTCCCAAAAGAGCACAGTGAGACCAAAAACCTCAACATCATAATGAAGAATGTCCAGAACCTCAGAACACAGAAAATGGAATTCCAATAGAAAGAATTCACAGATCACCTCCAGAAAAAAATCTGAGGCTGCAAACTCCAAGATACACAATGGTTAAATCTTACAATTCAATTTAGAAATAAGCAGTACTGCAAGCCATTCGGAGAAAGACAGGGGAATAACACAAGACTACTCCACACCCACAAAAAAAAAGGAGGAGGGAATGGAATGGTGTGTCTCAAAGAGCACTAGAACTCGGAACAAAGCCCAGGGTGACCCCTTCTGCAAATCTGAGCTTAACTACACAGGACAAAACAAGGATGTTTAATAATAAGGAAGCATTTGAAACATTTTTAGAGAGAAAATCAGAACTGAAGAGATGATTTGCCGCCCCCCCCAAACGCCCCAAACAGTACAAATGCAGAAGGAGTGAATGAATGCAACAAATACAATAAGAGCAACAGTAGGTCAAAAGAGAGGCCGCTTAAATACTTGTTTCTAAACGTACACAAGTTGGGGGTGGGGGTAGAAATACGCAGGGAATATTATGGAAAGAACCTAACAACAGGCGGAATGCTTCTCTTGTGGGACTACATTACAGCATTAGAGGATTTATAAAACAATGCATACCTTTTGATCCAGTAATACCCTTACTAGGTCTGTACCAAAGAGATTAAATAAAGGGTTGTCCATCAATTGGGGAATGGCTGAACAAATTGTGGTATATGATGGTAATAGAACATGATTTCAGAAAGAGCTGGAAAGACCTTCATGGACTGATGCAAAATGAAATAAGGACAATCGGAAAACATTGGATACAATAACAGCAAGATTTATGGAATGATGGGGGCAGCTGGGTGGCTCAGTGGCTTGAAAGCCAGGTCTAGAGACAGGAGGTCCTGGGTTCAAATCTGACCTCAGACACTTCCCAGATGTGTGACCCTGGGCAAATCACTTAACCCCCATTGCCTAGCCCTTACCATTCTTCTGCCTTGGAGCCAATACACAGTATTGACTCCAAGACGGAAGGTAAAGTTAAAAAAAAAAAGAAAAAAGGAATGATCTACTGTGTTAGCTATTATTGGCAATACAATGATCCAGGATAAATTCTGAGGAACTTGTGACAGAATGCTATTTACTTTCAGAGAAAGAACTGTTGAAGTCAGAATGTAGATGAAAGCATGTGATTTTTCACTTGTTTTATTTGGGTTTGTTTTAGTTTTAGTTTTGTGAGATTACTCTCACTTACAAAAATGAACAATATGGAAACGTTTTGCATGACAATACATGTATAACTCTTTTACATGATAAAAAAGAAGCCATCAACAAAAAAATTATGATTTGCTGAAGGCTCAGATGATGGTTAGCAGTTTTTTAAGCAATAAAGTATTTCTTTCTTAAAAAATTAATTTATTTAGTCAATTTAGAACATTATTCCTTGGTTACAAGAATCACATTATTTCCTTCCCTCCCCTCCCCCTACCATAGCCAACACCCAATTTCATTGAGTATTACATGTGTCCTTGTTCAGAACCCATTTCCATGTTGTTGGTATTAGCACTTGGATGTTCATTTAGAGTTTACATCCCCAGTCATATCCCCTCAACCCATGTATATTCAAGCAGTTGTTTTTCTTCTGTGTTTTTGCTCCCACAGTTCTTCCTCTGGATGTGGATAGTGGTCTTTCTCATAGATCCCTCCAAGTTGTTCAGGGTCACTGCATTGCCACTAATGGAGAAGTCCGTTACGTTCGATTATACCACAGTGTATTAGTCTCTGTGTACAATGTTCTCCTGGTTCTGCTCCTCTCGCTCTGCATCACTTCCTGGAGGTTGTTCCAGTTCCCATGGAAATCCTCCACTTTATTATTCCTTTGAGCACAATAGTATTCCACCAACATAGACCACAATTTGTTCAGCCATTCCCCAATGGAAGGGCAGCCCCTCATTTTCCAATTTTTGGCCACCACAAAGAGCGCAGCTATGAATATTCTTGTACAAGTCTTTTTGTCCATTATCTCTTTGGGGTACAAACCCAGCAGGGCTATGGCTGGATCAAAGGGCAGACAGTCTTTTATCACCCTTTGGGCATAGTTCCAAATTGCCCTCCAGAATGGTTGGATCAGAAAAAAAAGGCAATTTTAAAATGAAGGAACAGTTGAAGGGAAGGAAATAAAGGAGGATTAGTAAAAGAGAAGAGAGGACCAGGGATGAAGAAAAGAGAGCCAAATGAAGGCAAAACAACAAAAGGAACATAATATTGTGTTTGCAGCGGAAGAGGGAAGTTGAAACTTCAAAACTTCTGCACAGACATTAAAGCATCTAGAGTAAGAAAAGTGGCCAAATGGGGAAAAAAAAATCTTTTATCAAATTCCTGATTGGATTGGGTACCCAAGATAGACAAACAATAAATAAATGACTAATTGTCATTCCCTGACAGATAAATGATCAAAGGATATGAATAAACAGTTCTCAAAAGAACTGCAACCTATTCACAACTGTGGTAGATTATTAATAACTGAGGAAACAATTCTAGCTAAGTGATTTATTAGCAAAACAGGCTTATAAATAAATAATGGATTTCCCAGTAACTCCAAAGAACTTGAATACAGACTGAGGCAGAATTTTACATTTGAAAAACAATTAACCAAATAATACTAATTTAAAAAAATAATTAACAGGATAAAAACCAGGATACAAAATTAGATAATCTGATTTCTAATTGGACAAAAAATTAGGGACTTTCCAAGCTGGGAGGGAGTGAGCAAACAGATACAAGTCCCTGAAATTGGAAAAAACAAGGACCCTTTCCCCACCAAGTATCTGTATTCAATCAAAGAGATAAGGAAACTGTAGCTAACGTAGCTAACTGACCAGCAGAGAGCCAGTTTTCATTTAAGAAATACAGGCTTGAGATTATAATTGTGAGAAACCTCCTTGTATCAATCTTTAGATGTGACTGGGTCTTTAGTGAGGAGTTCCTAAGCAGCAGGCAGAGAAGAAGGATCTGGGTCAGATTATGTCTCCGGTATGATATTTTGATTATTTTTGTTGTATGTTATTAAGTTTATAACAGAGAAACTGTTAAAGCAGATCAGCAAACTTACAACACGCTCATTTGGCACAAGGAACTGCCATGTATTCTCCTTTCATGGGTACAGATGGCACTTCTTTAACTGGTTCCCCCAAGGCAAGATGGGGGGGAGGGGGTTGCCTCCCTTCAAACCAACAACCTGCCAATTTCCTAGAAAAAGGTCACATTCACAAGGAATCCTGGGGAGCCTGAATGCAAATTGGAGCCAATGCTGGCCATTAAGGCACATAAGCGTTTTGAACTAGGAGGCAAGTGGGATCCAGTTCGAGGCTTCATCTTTGTTTTCCCAATAAAAACCAAATGGTAACACTTTAAAATTTTGTGCTGCTTGATGACCCACTTATGGTTTTGAAAGGAAGAAAGTAAACCAAGGGCCATTCAATGGGAAGCTCTTCCCACGTGGGAAAAGCTGGCTGAGCAGGCCGTTTTGATCAGAGTGAACCAGATTTGAATGTGTACTTATGAATCTCAGCTCAAACTCTTAGGTTGTTCAGAAAGCCCCACTGGGGATTTCTGGGAGGTCTTTGGTGCTAGTACTAGTATTAAAATAGATTTCTTATTTGATTATATGTGCCCAGATGTATTGAAAATGAGGGGGGAGGGAGGCAAAGCAATAGAGACAGGGACGATTCCAAAGGTGGTGCTAACAGGTAGGGCTTGTCATAGTGCCATTCAGCTAATCTACGGCGAGCTTCTGCCTCCAGAAGCTACCCTGCTTCCCAGCATTAGCTTCAGGAAGTGGCTACTTTCCCAGATATCCTCTGTGGAAGGCTCCTGAAAATAGTTGTGGAAATGCAGCTGGTGGTGCGCCTGTTCATGGAGAGAGCTGAAGGGGCTTTGGGAAAGCCGGTACAAAAGCTGGTGTGGAGTCCAGAAGAGCTGTATGAAGGTCGCCGGCAGCTTCTAAGGCTACTCCACTTTACAGAGCCATTATCCGTGCTGTCGGGTCACATCCAGGCTGCAGGAGGCCAGGATTATGGCCGCTTTAATCCGCCGTGGTTGACGTTTTCCCACCTGGTCCTTCCTCACCTCACTCCGGCTCCGAAGGCTCAGGCATCGAGCCATGTTTCTGTGTAAGCTCCCCCTCGGCCCCCAATACTTCTTATCAGCAGGACCAACAACTGGGAGAGGAAGATGAGAGGCCATCTTGTGCCCAGTCCCTCCCGATATCTGAAAGGTCAGGGCCAAGAACCAGGTTCTTCTGCTGTCCAACACTGCCCTCTTAGGGGTTAGCTGGTTCCCTACAAGAGGCAATGTGGTGAGATCTGAAGACTTTCTTTCTGGAGGATTAAGGAAAGAAAAAGCTAAAAGAAAGCCTGGAAAGCAAAGGCTAACACCCACCCCCCTGGGACCTGCAATGCCAACCATCAATTGGGTAGGGAGAAGGAAGAAAGGGCCAAGAACAGCAAATCCCCAAGGGGGAGGCTTCAGCGACTGGCATCAGCGTGGGCGAGCACATGCACCACTAGCCGAGCCTATCCCCCTCCAGAGGGAGCCCAGGGGCTCGGCACAGGCCCCCAATCCTCTTGGCCAGCCTCAGCCATTCCAGAGGGCATCCCTGAATGGCCAGCCTCCAGCAATGTTCCGGAGTCAGAGAGCAGGAAGGAGGCACTGAGGTGAAGGCATTTCCCCAGGGAGGAGGAGGAGGAGGAGCTGATTAAGACCAGGGAAAGGCCAGGGAGACCAAAGATTCTCAGGTAGGTACCAGTACAATGATAAAGGGCAGAGCTGAGCACAGAGTAGAGAGATGGTGTGCAGGAGGCGATGCGGTGCAGGGGAGGCTGCTGTCACTGAAGGAGAACACCATGGAAGGGTGTGGGGGGGGGGCTCACTGGGCTGCTAGAGGGGGCCAGCATGGTGGGAGGGAGAAAACCCAGGAGTCTGGCACCAAGAAGTCCAGAGAAGAATCTGGGGGGTGGCAGGAAGCAACCAGAAGGGCAAGTGGAAATCCAGCAGGTAAAGGGGCCGACATTGACAAGAGGAGGGACCAAGTGCCCCGCCCCCAGTCCGCCGCAGTCCTGGAGACAGGTGGCTCTGCCTGGCTTCAAGGCAGAGGCCTTCTCAGGATGAGCCTGGCTTCTGGGGGATGAAGAACAGGAGTTCTGGCCAGTCAGTCTGCGGGTGTTGAGGGATAAAAATTGGGTGGAAAACCCAAGGGGAGAGAGACAAAGAGGCAAGTGGGAAAGGATTGGGGGGGGGGGTTGATAAGAAATGGACTAAGAGGGGACAGCTGGGTAGCTCAGTAGATGGAGAGCCAAGCCCAGAGTAAGGAAGTCCTGTGTTCCAATCTGGCCTCAGACACTTCTTAGCTGTATGACCCTGGGCAAGTCACTTCACCCCCATTGCCTAGCCCTTACTGCTCTTCTGCTTTGGAACCAATACACAGTATTGATTCTTTGATGGGAGGTAAGGGTTTAAATTTAAAAAAAAATGGACAAAGACTCATTTAAGGTGATACCATAAGAAATGAGAAATGCAGGAAGGAGCTACCTGTCAGACTGAGGGGCAGGGAAAGAGCTCAAGGCCAAAGAAGTGATAGGCAGCATCATGGGCAAACAAACAAAAATGCAAAATGTTAATTCTATGAAACAGTCGAGTTTTTGCCCAAATAAATCTAATGGAATGGGAAACTGGTAACTTATGGGGAAACCCTCAATAGTAAAGTTTCTCTGAAAAGGTCTCTTATTCAAGATAGAAGAGGAATAAATTCAAAAGTCTGAGACTAGTAATTATTCCACAACAGACAAATGGCATAAGAGGAACAGAGTTTTCAAAGGAAGAAATCCAAGTTATCTTCAAGGATGACAAAAAAGGGAAAATAACAAATGGTGGAAAGGCTTCAGGAAAAGAGGAACTCATGGACTGCTGGTGGAGCTGGGAACCGTTCAGTCATTTTAGAAAGCAATTTCAAACAGGGTCCCAAGTCAGCAGGCTGCGTGTGGCCTTTGACCTAACAACTATGAGACTTATACCCCCAAAAGAGCAAAGAATGAGGTAATAGAGCCAGAGAAGCAAAAGGTTTTGTATTCGTTTTTTCATAGAAGTCAAAATTTAGAACCCAAAAGGACATCCATTTAATGGAGAACGACTTAAACTGTGGGAAAAGAGGAAAGGAATATTGTGCCCTAAGAAATGATGACAGGGACAGTTTTGGAGAAAATTGCGAAGATCTTCATGATCCAAAGCAAAGTGAGAGGAGTGATATAGGGAAGTGGCACTACAGGGGGAGAGAAAACGAATGTGAGAGAGGCTGTGGAGATGGCAACAAGCCACACTGGGCACGAATGGACAGGCAGGGGGAGGAGGGGAATGTCAAGGAAGGCTTGAGGCAGGGAAGCTGAGGACAGTCAGGAAGGACAAGGATAGCCTCCCAAATGGGAAAGCTGAAAGGAGGGGAGGGGGTAAAATAACGAGCTCTGTTTGGCACACGCTGAATCTGAGATGTCTATGGGACATGGGTCTGAAGAGTCCAAAAGGCAGCTGGTGACAGGGGACTGGAGTAAAGCAAAGGCTGAAGACAGAAAATAGACATTTGGGAATCATTTCCATGAAGATTAATGAGATTGCCAAGAGAATGTAGGGAGAAAAGAGAGCACAGGCCAGAGTCTTGAGTTATATACAGTTAAGGCAAAGGAAAGGAAAAGAACTAAGTGGGTAGCATCAAAAAACCTAGCAAGGAGTGGGGCAGCAAGATGGCTCAGTGGATTGAGAGCCAGGCCTAAACATTTCCCAGCTTGTGACCCTGGGTAAGTCACTTAACTTGCCTATCCCTTACTGCTCTTCTGCCTTAGAACCAATATACATTATTGATTCTAAGATGGAAGTACAGGTTAAAAAAAAAAAACCTAGCAAGAAAAAAGAACTCATGAGATAGTAGTCCACAAAGGCCACAGAGAGGTCCAACAGGATGAGAACCAAAAAAGGCAACTTTAGTGAGGTCTAATGCCAAACTGCAAAGGGACGAGAGAGGAAGTGAAGGAAATGCATAAAAATCAGCCTTTCCCAAGAGCCTGGCCACAAAATGAGAAGACACTGGATATGGGGGCAACAGGATAGGAAAGGCCTGAGAATGGTTATAACAGCAGGGAGGAGTCAGTGCAAAGGACCCCTCCTCCAAGCCTTCCCCTCCCAGGCGCCAGGACACTGCATCGATCCAACAGCAAGAATTTATGCAGTATCTCCTCCATGGCCACAGCTCAAATAACTATTTCATTTCACACAAAATTCCATCCAGACATAAAGCGTTCCCAGTTCTGATGCCTTCCTGTGGCAGACAAGCCAAACCGTATATATACTCATAGGCTTTGCCGATAGCACAGGTCAGAGCATTTTCTCTCCCTCCTTTCTAATAAGCCTTACTTTATGTCTTAGAATCAATACTGTGTATTGGTTCTGCGGCAAAGGAGCGGTAAGGGCTAGGCAATGAGGGGTAAGTGACTTGCCCAGGGTCACACAGCTGGGCAGTGTCTAAGGCCATTTTTACACCAAAGACCTCCTATCTTTTGGCCTGGCTTTCTATCTACTAAGCCACCTGCCTGCCCCCAGCATATTTTTCCAGGCTGTAAACCTTTGAGTAGAGGCCAGATGTCAGTTTATCTAACCTAACTCATAGAAACATCTGCAAAGGCATGAGGAAATGTTTAGAAAAGAAAAATAAGACAGGAGGCCTGCCCAGTCGCATTCACAGTGCTGTAAATCCTAGTGGACCATTTTAAGTTAATTTTCAGGCAGTGGAGGGGGAAAAAACCTCCACTCTCTCACATGGTATCAAGCTCTGTCTCCAGCCTAAGAAGAAGCTACTAATTTAAAAACTGTCTGCAGCTGTCCAATGCAGAGAGGGGTGTGCTGCCACATCTCGTACCCCAAGCCTCCCCTCTAGGCCTCCTTGTGGTTTGGGGTAACCCTCCTCTTGTGCTTGCCATGCCTGAGCTATTACAAAAGCCCCTGAGGTAGACTCGGGGTTCCAGAACGGGGACGGGTCAGAGACCAAACTTGAACCTAGATTCCTTAGCTACCGAGCCATGCTGCCCTCTCAGCGAGTAAAGTGTTTGGGGCATATGTAAAAAAATGAAACAGAAATTGCTGTTTCACTTAGCAATCACTCTAAATAAATGCCAATCACTTCTTAATTTTCCTGTTACTAGAGGTCCTGGCTGGCTGGCTGTGTCCTTTGTGCTCACTGGAGATGTTTTTGCCTCAACTCTCTTCCAGAGTCATCCAAGTCCAGCGACAAGATGAAAGTCAAGAGGGGGGATGACCTTGGCCCCCCCCACGCCTGCTTCCACATGTTCCTGGCAGTTGGAACAAACTGCTCCCTCCCATTCCACATCTGGAGATGCTAGATTCAATTCAGACCCCATGTCTCAAGGCCCTATGGCCCCCTCTCCAGGTACAGATCGCGTCTCAGTTTTCCTGAGTCACAGAGTCCACATTCTTGGGTCCTGTGACCCCCCCTCTGATGACCAGCTTGGTCGATGCTGGGCCTTGGGTCAAACCATCCTTGACATAGGCAGCCTTTTAAGAGTGGGGAGAATGGAATCTCATCACTCTTCTGAAAGAATGAATCTGGGGTCAAGTGAGACGTGAATTCAAATCCTTCCTCACTGCTTGGCACCCAGGGCCAATCCCATTACCACCCTAAGGTGTTCACTGGAAATGAAGAGAAGGTTGTCCCATATCTTGAGGACAGTCAGACGGTCAAAGATCCCAAGTTGTTCTGATGCAAAAGCATTTTCTTAGATGAATCCTGTCTTTGTTCTAACAACTAAAAAGAAGGAGGCCCCAAAGCTACCCAAGCTAAAAATTGCATTTAGCCTCATGGACCATCATGGACCACCTTTCTTGGAGTCTTTCTAGACCCCCTTCTCCACTTCTTCAAGGTTCAAATTGAGTTTCCTAATCCCCTATGATTAGCCATCACGGGTCTCTCTGCATTCTGGAATTTCTCAGGCAATAAAGGCAGGAGTCCCCCCTGCCTATTTGGATTCCAGCTCTTTGTAACCAGAAGCTCCAGGAGGACACAAGCTCCTTCCTATGTATGACACTAGGATCTCACAAGGAGTAATGATTCACTTCAGAAATGACCACTGAAATTCAATGAAATAAGGAGAAGAAACTGAGTAAACACTGAGCCCCCAACTTGGCAGTCATTTTTCAATTCAAAAACAAGAACAATATTAACGTCAAAGTAGAGAATCACATCATCTCAGAAGTCCTCTACCTCCTGCCCTGGCTTGAAGGCTCATGATGGCCCAAGACAGGGCCTTTCTCTTTTGGACAGTTTTTAGAGTTGAGTTAGGAAGATTTTTTTCTAATGTTCAGCTGAAATCTGCCCCCCTGTTCTTCCCTCTTGAGCCAAACAGGATCATTCTAATCACTCTTCCACGTAAAGGCCTTTCAATTATTTAAAGATAATGACCAGAGAGCAGCTGGGTAGCTCAGTGGATTGAGAGCCAGGCCTAGAGACAGGAGGTCCTAGGTTCAACTCTGACTTCAGACACTTCCCAGCTGTGTGACCCTGGGCAAGTCACTTAATCCCCATTCCCTAATCCTTACCACTCATCTGCCCTGATGTCAATATTAATTGTTGTTAACAATAACAATATTATTAATCCAATAATTAATTGGAGTCAACAGTATTGATTCTAAGAAAGAAGGTAAGAGTTTAAAAAAAAGATAATGATCAACGAATCTGGAATAAGGAGACTTAGATTCAAGATTTGTTATTAGTCAGCACCTGTGTGAACTTGGACACGTTACTATTTCTCTGAGTCTTGGTTTCTTCATCTGAAAAATGAAGGTGCAGAAAGAGGTGATCTCTGAGAATGCAAAGACCTGGGTCATTTTGTGTCCCCGGACCCTAGAGGCCAGGCTATCAATTCTGAAGTCCAGAGCAACATCTCCAGAGTTCCTCTTTTCTGTGGAACACACAGCTCTTCAGGAGACTGAACTGGCAGGATACTCATCCTTAAATGCAGGACTGAAAACATCATGGAGGTCCTGACTTTGGGTAGGGGGATTCTAGCCTCCCTCATCTTTGACAGCAGACTTCCAGACTTCTGGAGGCAGCCTCATGCTGAGACAACCCCGCCTTCAGGCAGGCAGGCAGGCAGGCAGGCAGGCAGGCAGGCAGGCAGGCAGGCAGGCAGCTCTCTTCCCCCCCCCTCCCCTCCTCTGTCTGTCTGTCTGTCTGTCTGTCTCTCCCCATTGGTTGGTTTCTCTTCTCTCTCCCCTGTTGCTCTCACACAGTGATGCTTCAGTTTTAGCAGAGGAAAACAGGCATCCATTTTATTTTTATTATTTCTATTGTTTTGTGGTTGTCCTTCCTGTTTCCATTGTTGCAGTGTCTATTGTTTTCCTGGCTCTGATTCCTTCACTTTGCATTGGTTCATGTAAATCTTCCCATGTTTCTCTGTGCTCATCACCTTTGACATGGCATGTTTCCTATACCATGGTTTGTCTAGTCATCCCTCAGTGTATGACTTTCACTTTGTTTCCAGGTCTTTGTCTCTTGTCCTCTCTTGTCCATTGTCTGCCTCAGCCCTTCTGCCTAGTAATGGAATCTCTGGGTCAGGGAGTCCATTGCTCCTTGTTTTAACCACTTTGTCTAATTCTGAATGGCTTTCAAGAAAGACTCTAGAATTATATCTGAAAATGAGCAGCTGGCACTTGAAGAATTAAGAATCATGGATTCTTTAGAGTGTCAAGAAAGAAGAGCTAAGCTTATGTGGAAATAATAACTCTGATTACAAACTACAAAGAACAAGTTGGCCCCAAAGAAGAGCTACACATTTCTACAGAAGTGGGGGCTCCAAGACACCAGCTACATTGGATTTTTTGATGTATCTATCAGTTTAGTTATTTTTTCTTTATAAAAATATTTGTTGTTGTTTTAAGGGATGAAAGGGGAAGGATACAGGGGAAATCTAAGTGATACAAAAACAAGAAATATTGATAAAAACTTAACTGGCTAGATTAGCATTTGCTATCTCCATAATAGTAAAATTCTTTGAAATTTTTCTGAAAACCCCAAGAATACTTCTAAAAATGCTTCTAGACTTAAGTCATTTAAATCATCTACCCATTATATCAAAGTCTTGAAAAATTATTATTCCATAATTCAATAACATTATAGAGTAGCTTAAATTTGGAAAAGTACTGATTAAGTAATTTTAAGTTTGCTAAACTAATAACATTATGAAAAGTGTTTTATAGAAGTTAAAACGGCCAAAAGTAAGAATGCATTTGAACACAATTTCTAATTTTTATTCCAATTAATTTCTATACAGAAGTCATTTATGGCAATGACCACCTTGCCTATTCAGAAGACAAATGGAACTACTGGTGGGGAAAACAAAAAGAACCAAAATAGGTCAGAAAGATCCACACATATATTCACTTTCCTGAAATGAGTTCTATAAGCTTACTCTTATTTTAGATATAATTATAATAAGGATGCTTATCTGGTTTCTCTATCCAGAGTGCTTTAGAAGTAAAAATAAGAAAGAGTAGAGAGTAAAAGAACCTTCCCACAGGCAAGTTAACTAAGGACAAAAGCAAGAAGGAGCCAAAACCTTACAGAAGATAACAGCAGCCTTGGGGATGTATGGCAGCCTAGAGTTGTGTGATACAGGAATAAATAGCCCTCGAGCCTTCAAGGCTCTCACTCCATTACAAAAGAATAGAATTAGCTATGTTGCTAGGTGTGATGCTAGGAATTGTCCAGAAAAACCCGCATTACATTCAGATGATCAGAGATTGAGTTCTGAGATTCTGAAAGATGGATGAGGTCACAGACTTTTCGCTATCCAAAAAGGCACGTGTGACAAGCTGTCCGTAGCTAATCAGCACACCTCCTTTCTCACCTCTCTGTGACAAGTCTCTGGCCCCGAAGGTCCTAGAAGCTGAGAGGACACAAGCTCCGGCTGACTGTTTTAGCATCAAAAAGCACTTGACCTAGTAGAGCCCAGGAGAGCCTTCAAAGTGCTCTTCCCACAAGGGGTCTCCTGGGCATCCATTAAGATATCACAAGATCTCTTTATTGAGAGAAGAGCTAAACAAATGATGGTTCATAAAGAGAGTTATCACTGCAACCCAAGACAAGAAAAACAGGAGGAATCCAGAAATTTGTCAGAAAACTATTTCAAATGGATATTGAATCAAATAGAGCAGAATGACAAAGCCCAATGATCAGCATCCTCTACAAGAAAGCAGCTTAATTTGGATTAAATTCAATCTAACTAGTTAGTGGGCAGGGGGGAAGGCCCTCATGACAAGCACCTACACCTAGGTTTACCAATATGACCTCAGGACAAGACCAGTTAGGGGAGTACCTCCTTGGCTCCTCCTAAGAGTGGCCAATGGCTCCTGCCCTTTGGGGTTGTTACAGGGTGGGCTACTGGGAGAAGGAAGGGTGGGAGTGGAGCTTCTCAGGACTACTGGCTCTGGTCAAGCATGCAGAAGATAACCACAAAGATAATGGGTTCAATAAACCTCAGATCACAAGTATCTAATGAAATCTATGCTCAAAGGATTTTCAATACTGTTATGAGAGACATCCACAACAAGATAGTGATGCCCATTCAGTGGCTTAGATTTACCAAAGCCAAAACCCCTTAGGAAATTGGCTTGGCAAGCCACAATGGCTGGTGAATCTCACAGATTGCCCAGATTATGATATGGAATTGGATAGAGTCCACTGATCCAATTTATTAGAACATCTATTATGGGCAGGAAAAAAATGCTCCAATTGCTAATTATTAAGAGAAATGCAAATCATTCCAGATCCATCATATTGATAAAGACAAACAAACACACAAGAGGTAAAAGAAAAATGCTAGAGTTTGTGGGAAAATGCGAGCTCTAGCACATTGTTGGTGGAGTTGTAAATTGTTCAGACATTCTGTCAAGCCTTTAAGAACTATGACCCCAAAGTTAGTAAGTTGTGTATAATCTCTGACCCAGGGTCTCTACTAGGCTATACTACCAAAGAGAAAGAAGTAAAAAATCCATAAGTACAAAAATTATAGTTCTTCATAGTAGCCCCACATTGGAAACTAAGGGGGTATCCTTTTGGGGAATGGCTAAAAAAAATGTGGCATAATAATGGAATATTACTGTGCTATGAGAAATGATGAAATGGACCATTTCAGAGGAAGCTGGGAGAGAGGAACCCTATGAACTGATAGAAATAGGAGAATAATTTATACAATAACAAACGAGAGAAAAATGACTGAATGACTTTAGAAATTTGATCAACATAAAGATAAAGCATGACAGCTCCACACTTCTCCCACTACAGAGATGATGAACTTAAAATGATGAGACATACATTTGGGGGCATGATCAATATGGGAATATGTCTTGCTGACCTCTAAATGTTTCTACTGGGTTTTACTTTTAGGGTCTTTACAGTTGTTTAATTGGGGGTGGGAGGGAGAGGGACTATAAATGCCTGTAAAAAAAGTTATGTTTTTACAAAAAAAATGAAACTGAACACTTGAATAAAGGTAAAGACTGGCTCCTGGAGGAGAGCTAATGAAGCCCCCCCCCCCAATGACCTTTGCAAAAGCGGAGTATGGGTGCACAGGACTTCATACACTGTCAGAATGGGTGGTGTTTTGTTTGTTTGTTTGTTTTGCTGAAACTTGTTTTGTTTTCTTTCTTATTCCACATAAGAAAACTTGCTAGGTGTGAGAAGAGATTCCAAAATGAAAATAATGCAAGAATAAAAACTATTCATCCCAATATTTTTTTAAAGAAAAGACAGGGAGATACATGAAATCTACTTCCAAAGACTTCTAACAAAAACTAATGATTGTCAGGCATCAGAGGCCATTGCTGAGAAGATGCTGAATTATTTAGAGGGGAAAAAAGGTTTGAGGGGCCCAGCTCAGCTACTTAGAAAACTCAGACATGCCAATCTGATCCCATCTCACTCCTCCAACACCTAAGAATTTCTGCCTCTTCTTGGCCCACAGTTCTGTATCACTTCCTATGGACAGAGTAACAATAAATACCTTTGGGAGCCTTTAAAGTGTCTAATCAAGACATTAAATAGGAATCTGAGAGTCAAGAAATGATTCTGAAGACCCCGAGGACAAAGGGTTTGAGTCTCGCTTTGGAGACACCATTAGATTGAGTCCCAAAGGGAAGGCTCAATGCCCAGCAAAGGACAAAAGGCTGAACCACTAACAGTGCAAACAGCATCAAGGTGTGGGCCTCCGGGCCTGGGCTGACCCTAACTCTGCCATATGACTCCTTGGGTCAATCATCAGGTGCTCAGGGAAACTACTTTAGGACTTACTCCCCCACAAGTCACCCCACTCTCTAAGCCTTGGTTTCCTGACCTGTAAAATGAGAGTAATCATCTCTAGTCTGAATAATCCTATCTCTCAAAAAGGATCATTCATAAAACAATAGCATGAGTTAGAAAGGCTTGAGAATCTGGTCAAAAGGAAAGACCATGGCTGAGGATGGCTTAGAAGGGCTTCAGGGAGAAGAGGGAGCTCAGGCTAGACTTGGATAAGTTCAGAGAAAGGAAGGGGACAATCCAAATGGAGAAAACACCATTAGCAAAGACTATTTTCCTCCTGCTAAAGCTAACAGGTGCGTATAGATCCAAAACACTGGTGGGAGAACTATGGACTTGCCAACAATTTGGAAAGCTAACTTGGAATTGGACATGATGGCATATTGGCAGGTTCCAGGGGCAATTCTGAGTAACAGGGGAGAACCTACATAAATAGATGAGGAACAGAGAGAGCAGAGACCCAGGAGAACACGCAGGTGCTCACAAATGTAGGCAGAGACACAGGCGCACGCATGCACGCACACAATCAGGCCACTAACACCACATGGATCATCAGTCTTTTCTTTCTGAAAGGCAGCAGTCAAAGTGAGAAGTGAGGCCCAGGTGACAGGGAAAAGCTCTATTCTATGTATGTATTTGGAGGTGGAGTGTGTGCTGGAAGAGATAACAATGTTGAAAAGCATCAAGAATATGCACAGAATGAGATTCCATGGGCAACTTTGGACTTGGCTTGTAGAATGTCTTCTAAAACTTGCAGAGGGAACTTTAGAATTGGGTTAAAGAACAAATTATTTAAATATTAAAAAGAATAATAAGTATAAGACAACATATCAAAACTTATGGGATGTGGCAAAAACTATAATCAAAGGAAATTGTATATCTCCAAATGTTTACATCAGTAAAATGGAAAAAGAGCAGATCAATGAATTAGGTATACAATTTTTTTAAAATAGAAAAAGAACAAGTTAAAAATTCCCAATCTAGGGGGCAGCTGGGTAGCTCAGTGGATGGAGAGCCAGGTCTAGAAACGGGAGGTCCTAGGTTCAAATCTGGCCTCAGACACTTCCCAGATGTGTGACTGGGCTTAACCCCCATGGCCTAGCCCTTACCACTCTTCTACCTTGGAACCAATACACAGTATTTATTCTAAGATGGAAGGTGAGGGTTTAAAAAAAAAATTCCCAATTGAACACCAAATTGGAAATCTTGGAAATTAAAGATGTAATTAATAAAACTGAATGCAAATAAATAAATAAATGAAACTAGGAGCTCATTTTATGGGGGGGAGGGGAATAAAATGGATAAACCATTGATTAAAATGATTTTTAAAAGAGAAAACCAAACCATTGTAGGATCAAAACTAAAGAGTGAAAATACCATTCATGAAGATGAAATTGGAGCAATTATGAAGAATTCTTCTGCCAAAATATATGCCAATCACTTTTTTCTTTTTTTATTTCTTTTTTGGAAATTTTATTTATAGTCAATTTAGAACATTATTCCTTGATTACAAGAATCATGTTCTTTCCCTCCCCTCCCCCACCCCTTCCTGTAGCCAACATGCAATTCTACTGGGTATTACTTGTGTCCTTGATCAGAACCTATTTCCATGTTGCTGATGTTCACACTAGGGTGATCGCTTAGAGTCTCCATCCCCAGCCATATCCCCATGACCCACGTAATCAAGCAATTGTTTTTCTTCTGTGTTTTTACTCCCACAGTATTTCCTCTGGATGTGGAAAGTGTTTTTTCTTGTAGATCCCTCCAAGTTGTTCAGGATCACTGCATTGCCACTAATGGAGAAGTCCATTACATTCGGTTGCCCCACAACGTATCAGTCTCTATGTACAATGTTCTCCTGGTTCTGCTCCTCTCACTCTGCATCAATTTAAGTGAAATGGAAGAATACTTACAAAAATATAAACTGCCAAGGGCAGTTAGGTGGCATAGTGGATTAGAGCATTAGGCCTGGAATTGGAAGGACCTAAGATTCAAATGTGGCTTCAGATACTTCCTAGCTATGTGACCTTGAGCAAGTCACTTAATCCCATTTGCCTCACCTTTGCCCTTCTGTCTTATAGCTATTGCTAATCCAGAAAGCAAAGGTTTTAAAATATAAAAAATTAATTGCCCAGATTAACAGAAGAAACAGAATATCTAAATAAACCTATCTTAGAAAGGCCTTAAATAAGCTTCCTAAGAAAAAAGTATCAGCAACGAATTTACAAGTAAATTCTATCAAACATTTAAAAATCAGCTAATTTGTATATTGTAAAATTTAAATTATGTCTCTAATAATAAAAATATTATATTTTATGAGGTTTATTAAGTATTATTAGAAATCAAGGGGGGGTGTGTGTGTATAAATGGAGATTTTGAACCCTAGACTTCAATCCCCAGAAGTCCTTGGTATTTCCCAGAATTCCCTATAATCTTACCTGAGTCTCCACTTGGGCGAGATCACAACTAGTATTTAACTGGCAGTAATGCCTCCCAAGCTCTTCTCTGCCATTACAATGATGTAGGAAGTATAGTGGTAAACTAAGCTAAGCTCAGGGATTTTGAATGGGCTAATCAGTCATGGGCACATGGGTTTTATTTGTGTCTTCTTTATTCCTTGATTTCTAATAATCCTTAATAAACCTCATAAAATATGATATTTTTATTATTAGAGACATAATTTAAATTTTACAATATCAACTAATTTGGAATAATAGGCAAAGGTGGCAAAGAAAAAGGCAAACTCCTTTTGTGAAATAAATATGGGGCTGATTAACTGATAGACAATTTCATTTAAGATTATAGATGCAAAAATCCTAAATAATAAACTAGCTAAGAGACTACAGCAATATATCACAAAGATTATACATTGTAAACAAGAGGGATTTATACCAGAATTGCAGGGTTGGCTCAATATAAGGAAAACTATTATTTTAATTAATTATATCGATAACACAAACAACAAAAATAATTTGATTACTTCAATAGATGCAGAAAAAGCTTTTGACAAAAGACGACAAAACACTCATTCCTATTAAAAATACTAGAAAACATAGGTATAAATGGATTCTTCTTCAAAATGATAAACATCTACCTAAAAACCATCAGCAAGCATTATCTGTAATGGGGATAAGCTAGAAGCCTTCCCCAAAAGATCGGGAATGAAATGAGGATGCCCATAAACACCAATAGCTTAATACTGTATTAGAAATGCTAGCAACAGCAATAAGAGAAGAAAAAGAAATTGAAGGAATCAGAATAGGCAATAATGGAAATAAAATTATTTTTTTTTTGCAGAAGATATAAGGGTATATTGATGTAAGCATTTAGAGATTATTGAAGATTATTTTTATTGAAGATATTCTTTAAAAGTCCTAGAAATTCAACTAAAAACTAGTTGAAACATTAAGTAAAAAAGAACAAATAAACCCACATAAATAATCAGCATTTCTATATAACATCAACAAAGTCCTGCATGAAGAGGTAGTATGAGACACTTAATTTAAAATAACCAAGGAGGAAGCAATAAACTTGGGGGGGGGGGTGTTATAGCAAATTTCTTTGAAAAAGGTCTGATTTCTCAAATATACAAAGAAAAATTAAATTTGTAAGAAATCAAATCATTCCCCAATTGACAAATGGTCAAGGGATATGAACAGGCAGTTTCCAAATGAAGACATCAAAATCATCAATAATCATATGAAAAAAATGTTCTAAATCCCTCCTGATTAGAGAAATGCAAATCAAAACAACCCTGAGGTACCACCTTACATCTAGCAGATTGGTCAGTATGACACTAAAAGAAAATAATAAGCGTTGGAGGGGATATGGCAGAATTGGGACACTAATGCATTGCTGGTGGAGTTGTGAATGGATCCAACCATTCTGGAAGGGAATTTAGAATTATGCCCAAAGGGCTTTAAAAGAATGCATGCCCTTTGATCCAGTAACACCATGACTAGGTTTGTATCCCAAAGAGATTTAAGAAAAAAATATGAAGATGGACTTGTTTGTACAAAAACATTTATAGCTGAGCTTTTTGTGGTGGTAAAAAAACTGGAAAATGAGGGTTAAACACAAAGATCCAAGTTTGGGATTGGGGAGAGGTTTGCTGTTTTTGTCTTTTAAAAGCCCTTACCTTCTATATTAAAATCCATACTAAGTATTAGCAAAAGAGCAGTAAGGGTTAGGCAGCTGGAGTTAAGTGACTTGCCCAGGGTCACCCAGTTAGGAAGCGTCTGAATCCACATTTGAACCAAGGACCTCCCTCCCATGTCTAGGCCTGGTTCCCAATCCACTGAACCACCTAGCAGCCCCAAAGATCTAAACTTTTGGGATAAGAACTCACTCTGTGGTAAAAATTGCTGAGGAAACTGAAATGTAGTTTCATAAAAGTAGGTATAGATCCAATATCTTACACCATTTACCAAGATAAGGACAAAATTAGACACATGACCTAGAATAAAGGTTGATATCATAAGTAAATAAGAACATGGAACACATTACCTATCAGATTTATGGACACAAAAAGAATTCATAAAAAAGAGAAAGAGGATCATAGGATGTAAACTGGGTAATTTTTTATTACATTACATCAAAAAGCATTTGTACAATAAAACCAATGTAGCCAAGATTAGAAGGAAAGCAGAAAATGGAGGAAATCATTTTAGGCAGTTTCTCAGAAAAGGGCTTCAAATCTATGTATAGATTTTGTTATATAGAGAACTTTGTCAAATGTGTAAGAATACAAGTCATTTTCCAATTTGTAAATAGTCAAAGAATATGAACAAGTAGTTTTTGGAAGAAGGAATCAAAGTTGTATGTAGTAAGTTATGCAAATTACAAGAACTTTGAGGTACCATCTTATACGTATCAGATGGGCTAACATCATAGAAAGGGAAACTGACAAATGCTGGAAGAGATATAGGAAAAGGAGACCCTAATGTCGTTTTTTCATTTGGGGTTTTTTTAAACCCGTAACTACTTCTTTTTTTTTTTTTAACCCTCACCTTCCATCTTGGAGTCACTACTGTGTATTGGTTCCAAGGCAGAAGAGTGGTCAGGGCTAGGCCATGGGGTCAAGTGACTTGCCCAGGGTAGGAAGTGTCAGGCCAGATCTGAGCCTGGCTCTCAACCCACTGAGCCACCCAGCTGCCCCAACTGACACACGGTTGATGGAGCTGTGAACTGACCCAACCATTTTGGAAAGCAATCTGGAACGATGCCCGAAGAGTTATAAAACTGTAGACCCTTTGACCCAGCAATACCCCTTTTAGGTCTGTTTCCCAAAGTGACCAGGGCAAAAGGAAAAGGACTTTTCTTTTCTACAGTAGTGACAGCAGCTCTCTTGGTGGGGGCAAGGGCCTCGCCATCAGCTGGGGGTGCCTGAACAAGCGGTGATAAACGATCAATAATGAGCAGGTTTAGACAACCCTGGAAAGCCTCGCATGAAATGATGCCGAGTGAACCGAGCAGGGCCACCAAGAGTGACTGGGGATGGCTGAGCTAGTCTGAGTAACGGGACCCTTCGAATGAGCCTCGAGGGAAGATCCCATCCACCTCCCGAGAAAGAAATGAGATTTGGAAGCACATACTGTATGGCTCCACGTCTCCATCAAATGTTGGCCTTCTCTAACGCCGGTGGAGGAAGAGGGAGACAACTCAGAACTCAGAATATAACCAAAACTTGATTTTAAAAATTGGGCTTGAACAGACTGGCAACAGAAAGCCAAGGTAGACATTCTGGAACAAAGAATAACCAAAAAGGAGGTAGCTGGGTGGCTCAGTGGGTTGAGAGCCAGGCCTAGAGATGGGAGGTCCTGGGTTCCAATCTGGCCTCAGACGCGTCCCAGCTGTGTGACCCTGGGCAAGTCACTTAATCACCACTGGCCTAGCCCTTACTACTTTTCCGATTTTGAACCAATACACAGTATTAACTCCAAGAGGGAAGGGGGAGAGAGAGAGAAGAGGGGAGAGAGACAGAGACAGAGAGAGAAAATTTCTTTAGGAAAATATCACAGTACATCATGAAAGTGGGAAAGAATACAGGCAGGAATCCCGAGCAGTGAGCTGAAACCTGAGCAGAAATGGCGAGGAAGGTCAGAGGGGCACCCCCACATCTGAGCTGGTGCCAGGGCCTGTAACATCTCTAGATAAACTCCCTTCTCTCCTTCGACCAGCTGCACCCTGGGACAAGCCCCTCGCCCTTGGACCTACGCTAGGGGTTGGGGGCTCTCAAACCCAAGTCTCTCCCCATTCTAGTCGCTCCCTAGGGCCTTCGGACCCTTCAAAGGCCCTCAAAGGCCCCCCTGTCTCTGTGCCCTCCTCCGACCCGTTGCTGACCTCCCAGGAAGCCTTCTTTCTAAGCTACTGGCCCGTGAATTCTGTCGGCAGCTCCGTGAGGGCAGAGAGCACAGAGCCGAGGGCATCGAGCCTGGCCCACGGCCAGCTTTTAGTAAATGTTTGCCGACTGACCGTGCAGAGGCCTCTTCCCAAGAAGAAATCCCGAAAGCAGAGGGGCACACTGACAAGGGGCAGGGACAGAACCGCGCGCTCCCAACATCCTGGCCAAGGCTGGGGACGAGGCAGAATCCCAAGGAAGCAGAGGGGAGTGAGGCTTGACAGCCAGGGAGGGTAAGGAATGCTCCCAGACCAGGAGGGACTCCCTCATCTCCAGTTGCACAAAGAAAACGAGTCCAGGAGAGGGAGACCTAAATTCTGAAGATAAACCCAGAAGCTGGGGGTGGGAGCTCAGGAAGAGCTCTCCTGGGTCCCCTAGGGAAAGGGGAGTCGGGGCAGTCATCCAAGCTCAGACAGAAGCAGGGGCAAGAAAAGGAGAGTTTTAAAAAATCATGCCCAGGAAAAGGCAACAGTGGGTGCCACTAACCTTCTAGAAAAGCATTAGGAAGTGCCTCTGGTCTGCCCCCTTCTCCAGGAAGTGGCCCAAGATTACTCCCACCCCCAATTACCTTGTATTGAGCCTCAGAGAGGCTTACTCTTGTCCAGGTGGTCTCCAGGAGAACGTCAGCTCCCTGAGGGTAACAGGGATTGGCTTATTTTGATCTCGGGTCTCCCCAGCCTAAGAGAGCAGCCTTCATGGAGGCTTGGTCACTGATTGATTCATAAAAAGGCATTCCTGCCAAGACGCCTCCCGGGGAAGCAAGAAAAGTAATTTGAGAAGTGAAAGACATGCTCCAAAGCCAAAGGACCAGTGACTCCAACCATGAAGAAAGGGCCGGGGGGCTCGGGCTCTAGAACCCCACGCTTCCCTGGACCGTTGGGGCGCTTAGAGGGCACTTCCTCTGAGCCAAGCACTGTGCTAAGGGCTGGTCCCACGGGCAGACGGAGATGCTCCTGTGCTGCTCAGAGGGACAGCCCGTAGAAAAGGCTTCAAGCTGCGAGTTCAAGGGAAAGCCCCCCCGCTGGTCAGGCCTTGCCTTGAATGCCATTTCTTTCCCCTGAAGAAATCTGGCCTCAGAGGGTGGGAAAGTTCAGGAAAGAAGACAGAGAATGATGCTAGTCATGGACTTCAGCCTCTGCAAAATCTGGCACAAGAAAGATTCAACGGCCTCTGCATGGCCTCCTAGGGCAGAACTAGAAACAATGGGCTCGAGTGGCCAAGAGACAAATTTAGACAAGATTCTCAGAAAAACTTCTGTAAAGCGGTCAAAGCAAAGAGGGATGCAGGGTGGCACCCAGGCCGGTCTGTTAATGGCGCCACTATCTATAGTGGCAGCGGGAGGAGAGACATGAGGGTAAAATGCAAGAAAAAGAAGGAAGAATCGGGGCAGGATTTGGAGGCAAGAGGGGAAAAGAGAAACAGAAGAGCTCAGAGTAGCTGGGAACCAAGAAATTCAGAATTATGCAAAAGAAGTAAAAATGACATGCACACCCCCGGCCCAAAATCCCAAGAAGACTGAGGATAAAGAGAGGCCCCAGGAGAATTAAAATACGCACAGCAACATTTTCTGCCAGAGAAAGAATTGGAAAGAAAAGAGATTGTCCAAGGATTGGGGAACTGCTCAACCCATTTGGGTCTAGAAATCACAGGACCACAGGAAATGGGGACCATGAGGAACACGGAGAAGCCCAGGAAGACCCCATGAAGCCGTCTGTGCACGTGCTGACCCCTATGGTCCTGGGACCCTAGCAGAAAAAACAGATGAGACCACAAACAGAGAAAGAAAAGAACTGCCAGAGGAAGTCAGCAGAACATGCCACCAACTACCCTCTTCCTTCTGTGCTCACAGTGGCAGGTGGACGGGCAGGACCCTCTAGGGCTGAGCCAACCCCCTGACTTGGGGGGAGGTGCAGACTAAGGGTAAAGGCTCTGTCTGGGTCTGATTCAACCTGGACCAGGCTCAGGGGCTTCGGGAATTCCCCTAGGCCATGCTGCCTTTTGTGAAGTACTAGGGTGGGGGTGTGATATCTCATAATGACAATTTTGTTTTTAAAAAATCAATAAGGGGGCAGCTGGGTAGCTCAGTGGATTGAGAGCCAGGCCCTGAGAGTGGAGGTAGGTTCAAATCTGCCCTCAGACACTTCCCAGCTATGTGACCCTGGGCAAGTCACTTGACCCCCCCTTGCCTAGCCTTTACCACTCTTCTGCCTTGGAGCCAATACACAGTATTGACTCCAAGACGGAAGGTAAGGGTTTAAAAAAATCAAAAATCAATAAAATTTCAAAAAGGAGTCAACCATCCATCTCTTGCCAAGGAGACTCATTTCACTTCTGGAGAATTTTAGTGATTATGAATGAAGGAGGAATCCTGGCCCCTCCCACTGGTCTGCCAGGGGGGAGCTCCTCCAGGGCAGGGATGTTCTTTTGTCTTAGTGAATGCTCACTCACCCACCAGGAACCCCAGGCCCTAGCCACAACCAGGAGTCCTCTTTCTGAAAGAACCACAAAACTTTTCAGCCTGAAAACTGTCTAGTTGTGCCTGAGCTTGGAGCTGTCCAAGGCCATGAGGCCAAGATGGGAGGGGGCACCCCGTTCTCTGCATCAGAGGTGGCGGGGTTAGGGGGATGCCCATCACATCTGGGGAGACACAGACACAAGGACAGCCAGCTGCGTCTCAGATGGAATAGCTTGGTGCCCCCAAGAAATGATGGAAAGAGATGCAGAGGGAAGCAAGCAGAAGCCCACAGGACCCAACACCAGCAATACAGAGTCCCAAGACAATCCGCTTTGAAGGACTCATGATGAAAAAACGCTCTCCATCTCCAGAGAGAAAGCTGAAATGGGGGGCATTGAGGCAGATTTCTTGCCTTTTTTTTTTTAAACCTCCCAATAAAGCTATTCGCATATCCCTCTGTAAGAAGTTTTGTTTTTCTGGCCTTCTCAAGAGGTGGGGAGGAGATCAAATAAAAAAGAATGTTTTTTTTTTAAATAGATGGCAATAACATTTTATTTTCAAAAACAAAAAGGAAACAAGTGGTTAGTAACCAAAAAGGGCCACCACTTTTCTAACCAGGCCTTTCCCTCACCCACAGATACTCCACCAGACTTCAGCCTCACTTAGGTGAGCTCTTGAAATGTAAAACACATTTTCACCATCAGAATGGCTGGTTTTCTATGAATTACAAACAAAACAGAATCTCTTCGGTTTCAAACAAACACTCTGTGGTCCACAGCAGCAAGTCTACAGCTATACAGAAGAGAGAGGCCAGCGGGTGAGTCCAGAAGATAAAGACCCACACTAGCAGGGTGAACCTAGGCAAATTCATCTCTCTCAGCCTTAGTTTTCTCAGCTGTAAAATGGGAAGGATAACACACCTACAGATCAGAGTTTGCAAACATTGCTGTTCTTACTCAGCTTTCCCCAAACCAACCAACACACCTTACAGAAAGAGAAAGAGAAAGAAAAATCAAGAGGTGGTCTCATTCTGGGCACCTGACTCTGGCTGTACTTCTCAGACTGGTGGACTCACTCCCTAGCTGCCTAACCTAACCTTTAAACAGAAACCCCACAATTATTTCAAAGAAAGCATGGGAGGTGTATGAGCCAGGCCCTCACACATGGGTCACCCCTTGAGAAGCACCTAAAGGCGACCCCTCCATATTTTGCAGGACTTCCATCACAACCAGAAGAGGTTAGGGAGACTCCACTCCATCTGTTTCCTGTCTGGGGGCCCTAGAGCCCCAGGTCACACAGACACAGCTCATTACCTTCCCTCAGAGCCCTCCTCCACCCACCGGCCACGGGGACCTCCAAAGCTCAGGTCTGGCCCCCACTCGGGGTGTCACCACCCAGCCTTCCTGCCCGATGCTCAGGGGCACAGACTCCATCTCTGGCCTCAATGCCCTTGAAGAGCCACTGCCTCAGGCCTGGAATGCACCCTCTCCTTGGATGCTTAGAACCCCTCATTTCCTTCAAAGTTTAGCCCACATGCCAACAGTAGGCGCTTAAGGTTTGTCAGCAGGTATCACATTTTTCACTTTCCCCACCTCCTCGGCCACACAAGCTCACTGGGAGCAGAGCCCCTGAGGCTGCTCAGACCTCTCAGCCTCTTCCCCTAAACCTTCGGAAGGCTTGGGGCCCCTGAGCCAAGGGCCTAAGGCTCCTCCACCATGACACTGACCCCTCCACAAGCCATGAAGAGCACTTCCGAGTGTGAAAGCTCCTGAAGAAGAGCCTGGTGTCCGGGATCCTGATCAGGACCGGTGCTGAGACCCTTCCGCATTTTCCCTGTCTGCCCCTGCTCCCCTCACCATAGCTCTCTGGGTAGAAGATACGATTATAAAAGATGTGACTCCCCCAATGGAGCTGTTAACTTCCCCATGTTCGACAGCAGATCAGCACAACAGAATGGCTCTGAAAGCCTGAGCAGCCCCAACTCGTCCGATGCGGCCTGCAGATTTAGGACCAGGCCCTGTCCATCCGCCACAGTTCTGACGGTGGCCACAGAAGATGCAGGCTCACGCTAGCCAGCAGCTCACTTGAGTGTATCCATAAGAGTAACTCAAAGTGAACTGGGCTCCGTCCCCTCCAACTCCTCTTTCTAGGAAAGAAAGAGCCCCACGTGGAGTGAGCACATCTGTCCACGGTCCCTATCCAGGCCAGACCCTTCACTCATCTGACCCTCTGGGGTGCTGGGCCCTGCCCTAGGGGCTGGGGTACAAGAGTAAAGGGACCCCTAGTCTCCAGGGGCTCACATGCAGAAACACTTCCAGCATGAATATCGAGTGAATAAACACCAATATATGTAGGAAGCAGTTAAATGTATGCTAGGGAAGGAAGGAGAGAACCGCAGCTGGGGGAATCGGGAGGCTTCCAGCCCTAACAAGTGGTGCTTAAGGAGGCCACATGGGGAAGAAGAGGAGTTCTGTGAGGAGCAGACGGGGCCACATCCACTAAGAGTGCCAACTCCTCCAAAGACTTTCCTTCCACCCTTCCATCCATCCATCCATCCATCCATCCAACCATCCATCCATCCATCCATCTATCCATCCATCCATCCCCTACCCCAGGGCCCCTTCTACCTTTCTCTCACCAATGATTTCCTTCCATCTACCATTTTAAATAAAAGACACTTGGGCCAGGCTCTTAAAGGCTTCCGAATGGCCCTGCAGGACCTTCTTGAGAAACAAGATCTCAAGGCACTGCCTCCATTCATCTCCAAATGGCCCTGGGGAACGTCACTGGCAGTACTCCAGCCTCCAACCACCTCCTCTTTGACTTTTTTTTAAATTTAAAATTTTAATTTTATTTCTCAATTTAGAACATTATTCTTTGGTTACAAGAATCATTCTTTCCCTCCCTCCCCTCCACCCACCTTTCCCGTAGCCAACCCGCAATTCCCTTTTGACTTCTTGGCACCTAAAACACTGTTGTAGCCTCTGTGCTCCCTGTCCTGGGCTCCTGGAGTACTGTATGTGGCAGCGCTGCAAAGTGCAGCGTCACTCACGTACAGCACTACTTCCAGTGACGTCATCCTTTGCATGGTGCCTTGTTCTGAGAGTAACTGAATGAGAACGAGGCACCACGCAAAGGATCATGTGGCTGCACAATGGAAGACATCAGCATGGTGAGCAGGGATCTGGAGGAGGGGATTCCACACGGTGTATACTGCTGCCTGGCATAGTGGTGGTGGTGATGGGCCTTTGCAAGGTGGGACAGGCCCATGACAGCCAGCGCTGCAGCCTCCGCTATCCCAGACAGCCGTATACAGATTTGCTCATAGTTTTTTTTATAGTCTGGTCCTCCAACAGTCTGAGGGGCAGTGAACTGGCTCCCTGTGTAAAGTTTGGGGACCCCTGCTCTAAACTAATCAAAGAAACACAAAAAGGACTTCTATGTACCAAAGTATTTATAGCAGCTTTTTTCACAGGACTCCCAAACCTAGAAACTCATGGAGTCTCCTCCATTGGGGAATAGCTAAACACACTAGGGTATAAGAATGTAATGGCTTATTATTTTGCCATAGGAAATGAGAGGAAGCTGGGAAGGATTCTATGGACCAGAGAAAAGTGAGCAGAAACAGGACAACATGAGAGAGAAAAGAAACTCTGACTAAGGAGTGCAATGATAAAGCAGGCATCCAGAGGCTCCCCATACCTCCTGCCACAGGAGGCTGAGCACACACTGCAGACACAGACTTACACCGTCAGGCCTGTGTATGCTGATGACTTAGGCTTTCTTTTTCAGGGGGCTTTTTGTTGTTGTTGGGGAGAGGAGCAGCGGGAAGGGCAGATTATAAAGGGATGAAAAAAGAAATGTATTTTTTTAAAAAAAAGATCAACAAAAGACTGATAATAAAAATAACTTATGCTATATAGTGCTTTTTTCTCACATCAACTCCATAAGGTATGTAGTGTTATCACCATTTTATGGGTGAGGGAATTTAGACTCAGGGAAGCTAACAAATTATCCCCAATCATTCAATCCATTCACTCCACAAGCATTTACGTGCCTACTGTGTGTTGGGCACTGTCCTAAGCACTGGGGACATAATAGGCAAAAGCTAGTCTCTGCCCTCAGGAAGCTTATGATCTAATAAGGGAGACAGCATGCAAACACATAAATTCAAAGTGAGTCGTACACAAGATAAATAGGAAATAATGGAGAGAGGGAAGGCACTGGAATTAAGTGGTTTGAGGCAAGCTTCCTGTAAAAAGTAGGAGGACATAAAGGGAAGTGGCCAGAGTGGAGCATTCCGGGCATAGGAAATAGTCAGGAAGCCAGGGCCACCAGATCAAAAAGGTAAGAGGGAGCAGGTCATAAAGGACCAAACAGGATTTTATGTTTGCCCTTGGAGTTTTCTGATTAGGGGTTCAGGCCTGAACTTTAGGACGATCACTTTGGTGGGTGAATGGAGGATGGGAAGGGTTTGCACCAGGCAAGGGGCAGCCTTGGAGCAAGCCTGTTCTAAACCCTGAAAAACCTGGCCCTCGAGGAAGGCAGCTTTCCATACTGCTCTCTCCCACCAGACTTGACTCACTCGCCCAGGCTTTCCCTCCCAAATCCCTGACCCTTTCTCTCAGTCCATCCCACCCCTCCTTTAGGCTCTCGTGGAGCTTTAGCTAATCACAGCAATTCCACGCTGCCTGAGCCCCACTTCTTGAACTCCTTTAGAATTAGCTGTCTGTTCCACACAATTAGAACATTATTATACACGGTTCTGGTCTCTAATTGTACGCTGCACAATTTAGTAATTTTTATTTGCATATAGGGCTGAAAAGTGACCATTTCATGCCTAGAACATTAGTCCTAAAGTTAGAACCTCATTTTCCTAAGGATAAGACCATTCTTAATCAGCTTATGAATTTACTTGGGTCAAACCAATCAGGACAGAGAAGAATGAGGACAGAGCCAAGCCCCAGTAAAACCTATAGGAGAAGGCCCACGAGGTCAGCACTGGGGCCAAGAGACAAGTGGCCTCCCCAAAGCAAGGGCCCGAGACCTGAAGATCCGTGTCGTCACTTAGGGAGCAGGTTCTAAAGGGAACAAAGAACCCCAAGCAGCCTTATCAACCCATATCAAATGTGCCTGGAAGTCTCGGACTTTGAACAAGTACCAAGCCAGGCCAGACAGGCACCTGGCAGTTGCCAGGGAAGAGCTAAAAAAGGCACCAGACTGAACTCTCTCTACCTGCTGACCCAGTGATCCCACTCCTGGGCATAATCCCTAAAGAGATGGAAGATAGAAAGAAGCCACAGATACTAAAAATGTTCTTGCTGATCAAACTGCACAGAAGGTCCTGAGAGCAGGGAGCTTAGCTAGTGCTTGATTACTGAAGGGAGGAGACCCCCTTGGGGCCTAAAGCAATAAATGAGAAATTTAGAGTCATGGTGAGACATCTAAAGGGGTGCAGGTGCCAGAGATAAGGACTATCATTCCAGTGACTACAGCAATGGAAACAAGAACCCTAAAAATAAAGGAGATGGCCATCCTCAAACTTAAGCTGGGCTCTCTGGTCAGGGAGGTTGGGGGCTCTTGGGTTGCAGTGCTGCATACAGAGCTTTCAGTCTTTCATTCAAAGGAGTTTGATTCTCCCCCCACCCTCCATCCCCAGTCCCACCACAACAGCACCTTGGGAAATGCCTGGTGCAGAAACCAAAAAGCCCTAATTAAGCAGGCTTTTAAAAGGTGGGGAGACCTCATGGAAGACCGTTCCTTACTGATAGACTGAATGCTCCTAGGGAACCAAAATTCAAGCTGAACAACAGGACAGAAGCGGGGAACCCTCCTTCTGGACTCAAATCAAAAGGTACGCCCCCCAAAGCCGGAATCTGAGAATACTCAGGGCTAAGGGGAAGGCAGAGCGAAGGTCCCAGAACCCCTCCCCCACAACCCAGAGAGCTGAGCCCCCAGCAGCAGCGGGAACCTCTGAGCGGGCAAAGGTGCTGGTTTGCAGGGTCTACCTTGGGAGCAGCGGGGCGCCAGGCTCGGAGCATCCAGCTTGGACAGCGGGGAGGAAGCCAGGAAGAAACAGGCAGTGGCTGGGTGGCTGGGTCCCTCCATCGGGCTCCAGTCTCACCGTTGCCTCGGGGCACATCCAGACCAATCCAGTTGAACCTAATCCCATCAGAACTCCTCAGAGTTTAGGGAGGCCGGCAAAGGCACTTGCAGACAGCTGAGAAGCAGCTGGAGAGAACTGGAGAGAGCCTGGGCGGCCCAACCTTCCAGGAGTCTTCAGAGCCTCAGAGCTTCATACCACATACAGCCCAACCCAATTGAACTCAATTCAATCAAAAGCCTCCAGAGGACAGGGAGGCTAACATTCCTCCCCTAGAGACTGTACCAAGAAATCTGACAAAGCAACCAGAGGGGAGACTGACAGCCCCAAAACCAAAACAAAATGAGAGGAACAAGAGCACAGCCAAATACGGGGAGCAAAGAAGGGGTAAACTCGAGCAAACAACAGAAAAAGAAAGAAATTATAATAGACAGCTTCTGCACAGGTAATGAGCAAAGAGCGAATGAAACAGAGGGGGAGGACCCAGCAAAGGAAAAATCAGAAGTCCCAGCGAATTGGATACAGGCTTTGGAAGAACTCAAAATGCAATTCAAAACACAATTAAGAGAGGCTGAAGACAATTGGGAAAAGAACTTAAAAACTAAGATAAGTCATCTGGAAACAGAAAATAGTGTCTTGAAAGCCAAAATCAACCAGCTGGAAAATGAGGCAAAGGAGATGAAAGATGAGGCAAAGCAGATGAAAGATGAGGTGAAGAAGATGAAAGATGACCTCCAAAGAAAATCCAACCAAAAGGAAAAGGACGACCAAAAAACTAAGGATGAAATCCTGTCTTTAAGAACCAGAATACAACAACTTGAATCGAGCGACCTCACAAGGCAGCAGGACACTATAAAACAAAACCAAAAGAATGAAAAAATTGAGGAAAACGTGAAGCATCTCATTCACAAAACAGAGAATTTAGAAAATCATTCAAGGAGAGACAATTTAAGAATTATTGGCCTATGGAATAATAAAGTGGAGAAGTTCCATGGAGACTGGAACAACCTCCAGGAAGTGATGCAGAGCGAGAGGAGCAGAACCAGGAGAACATTGTACACAGAGACTAATACACTGTGGTATAATCGAACGTAATGGACTTCTCCATTAGTGGCGGTGTAATGTCCCTGAACAACTTGTAGGGATCCAGGAGAAAAAAACACCATTCATAAGCAAAGGATAAACTATGGGAGTGGAAACACCGAGAAAAAGCAACTGCCTGAATACAGAGGTTAAGGGGACATGACAGAGGATAGACTCTAAATGAACACTCTAATGCAAATACTATCAACAAAGCAATGGGTTCAAATCAAGAAAACATCTAATGCCCAGTGGACTTATGCGTTGGCTATGGGGGGTGGGGGGGGGGGGGAGGAAAAGAAAATTATCTATGTCTTTAACGAATAATGCTTGGAAATGATCAAATAAAATATATTTAAAAAAAAAAAAAGAATTATTGGCCTACCAGAAGACCATGACAAAAGAAAAAGCCTAGACATTATTAAAGAAAACTGCCCCGAAATCCTTGAACAAGAGGGAAAAGTGGAGATTGATAGAATCCACAGATCACCTCCTGTACTTAGTCCCCAACTGACCACACCCAGGAATGTTATAGCCAAATTCAAGAACTATAAGACCACAGAAAAGATATTACAAGGTGCCAAGAAGAAGTCATTCAGATACCAAGGAACCACAGTGAGGATAACTCAGGATCTGGCTGCATCCACACTGAAAAAAAGAAAGGCATGGAATACGATATTCCGGAAAGCAAGGGAACTAGGTCTACAACCAAGAATCAACTACCCAGCAAAACTGACTATATTTTTACAGGGGAAAGTATGGTCATTCAACAAAATAGAAGAATTTCAAGAATTCGTAAAGAAAAGACCAGACCTGAACAGAAAATTTGATGTCCAAGCACAGAACTCAAGAGAATCATCAAAAGGTAATTAAAAAAGAGGGGGAAAAAAGAAAAACAAAAAAAAATTTTAAGAGACTCAATAAGTTAAAATGATATGTATCCCTATAAGAAAAGAGGTCATTGGTAACTCTTAAAAACTGTTGTTATTAGCTGGGCAGCAAAAAGAAGTATACTTAGAGGGAACAGCAACAAACTATAGGATGAAAGGACAAGACATAAATAGGTATATAGATATATGCATGCAAAAATACATATGTATGAGTATGCATATATATATAACTAGAGCTTAAAAATAGATTAATATTAAAAGAAATGGGAAAAGAAACAAATGGGGGTAAATTTATATGTCATAAAGAAGCTCATGGTGAGAGGGGGGAGAACATCAATACACTGGAAGGGTAAAGAGGTCAGAGACAGAAAATACTCAACTTTTACGTGCTTTGAAAGTGACTCAAAGAGGGAAAAACAATCCAATCCATTGGGGACAGAGAATAGATTTGCACCCTATAGGGGAGTAGAAGGGTAACAAACGGTCTGGTGGGAAGGGAAGCAGTACAAGAGAGGGACGGAGCGGGGGGGGGGGGGTTAATTTTAGAAAGACTACAGGGAAAATAAGGGGGGATAAATAGGGAGGGGGGTAGAAAGGGAAGTAAAATAAGGGTGGGAACAAGGGGGACTGTTCAAAAGCAAACATTGGTGTAGAAGGAAATAGTGAAAGAAGAAAAGGCAGGAAAAGGAGCAGAAATCAAAATGCTGGGAAATACACAGCTAGTAATCATAACTCTGAATGTGAATGGAATGAACTCACCCATAAAACGCAAGCGAATAGCAGAGTGGATTAGAGTCCAAAACCCCACCATATGCTGCCTACAAGAAACACATATGAGAAAGGTAGATACACATAGGGTGAAAGTAAGAGGGTGGAGCCAAATCTATTGGGCATCAACTGACAAAAAGAAGGAAAAAATGCAAAGGAAAGAGGACTTGCAGTCCCAGATCTCAAACTATACTATAAAGCAGTGGTTATCAAAACAATTTGGTACTGGCTAAGAGACAGAAAGGAGGATCAGTGGAATAGACTTGGCGTAAATGATCTCAGCAAGACAATTTATGACAAACCCAAAGACCCCAGCTTTTGGGACAAAAATCCATTATTTGATAAAAACTGCTGGGAAAATTGGAAGACAGTGTGGGAGAGATTAGGTTTGGATCAACACCTCACACCCTACACCAAGATAAATTCAGAATGGGTGAATGACTTGAACATAAAGAAGGAAACTATAAGTAAATTAGGTGAATACAGAATAGTATACCTGTTAGACCTTTCAGAAGGGAAAGATTTTAAAACCAAGCAAGACTTAGAAAGAGTCACAAAATGTAAAATAAATAATTTTGACTACATCAAATTAAAAAGTTTTTGTACAAACAAACCAATGTAACTAAAATCAGAAGGGTAGCAACAAATTGGGAAACAATCTTCATAAAAACCTCTGACAAAGGTTTAATTACTCAAATTTACAAAGAGCTAAATCAATTGTACAAAAAATCAAGCCATTCTCCAATTGATAAATGGGCAAGGGACATGAACAGGCAGTTCTCAGCCAAAGAAATCAAAACTATTAATAAGCACATGAAGAAGTGTTCTAAATCTCTTATAATCAGAGAGATGCAAATCAAAACAACTCTGAAGTATCACCTCACACCTAGCAGATTGGCTAACATAACAGCTATGGAAAGTAATGAATGCTGGAGGGGATGTGGCAAAGTAGGGACACTAATTAATTGCTGGTGGAGTTGTGAATTAATCCAACCATTCTGGAGGGCAATTTGGAACTATGCCCAAAGGGCGATAAAAGAATGTCTGCCCTTTGATCCAGCCATAGCACTGCTGGGCTTGTACCCCAAAGAGATAATAAGGAAAAAGACCTGTACAAGAATATTCATAGCTGCACTCTTTGTGGTGGCCAAAAATTGGAAAATGAGGGGATGCCCTTCAATTGGAGAATGGCTGAACAAATTGTGGTATATGTTGGTGATGGAATACTATTGTGCTAAAAGGAATAATAAAGTGGAGGAATTCCATGGGAACTGGAACAACCTCCAGGAAGTGATGCAGACCAAAAGGAGCAGAACCAGGAAAACATTGTACACAGAGACTGATACATTGTGGTACAATCGAAGGTGATGGACTTCTCCATTAGTGGCAATTCAATGTCCCTGAACAATCTGCAGGGATCTAAAAAACACTATCCACAAGCAGAAGAAAAACTGTGGGAGTAAAAACACCGATGAAAAGCAACTGCTTGACTACAGAGGTGGAGGGGATACAACTGAGGAGAGACTCTAAATGAACACTCTAATGCAAATACCAAAAACATGGAAATGGGTTTGAATCAAGAACACATGTGATACCCAGTGGAATTGCGCTTCGGCTATGGGAGAGGTGGTGGGAGGGAGGGGAGGGAAGAAAAGAAAATGATCTTTGTTTCCAATGAATAATGTTTGGAAATGACAAAAAAAAAAGAGTCTGCAAAAAAAATAAATAAATAAAAATAAAAGGTGGGGAGCTCCCTCTAGAGTTTCCCTGAAGACTGTGGTCATGAACTACAAGGATGGTTCATTTAAGTGTCTCCAAGCAGAAAGGAAAGGTATTTCAGAGACTCCGGAGCCAGGCAGGAAGCAGGGTACTGAGTGTTGAGTGGAGACCCTTGGGGTCCCCTGTGCTCTGATCTCAGGGATGCCCACTCATCCCTACTCTGGATTCCTGGAGCACTTCCTGTCAGTCCCTCCACAGCATCACCACGAATGCTCTATCCTTAGAACAGGGACCACAGTTCATGGCCATGTCCACAAGGCACTCAGCATATCATCTGGGTTGGCACGTCCCAGCTGATGGACACCAATCTCTCCTCCTTCAGTGCCAGGTCCAGGGGCTATTTGCCTCAGTTTCCTTAACTAAACAATGGGGTTCCTAAGAGCCCCTCCCTTGCAAGGTTGTGGTAAGGGTCCAATGAGAGAATACTTGTGAAGTATTCAGCACTGTTAGTCTCAAAGAGGGCCATGATATCCTCAAACCCATCAGGGCTGCTGGGGATGGGTTAGGGTTACCTGGACTTCTGGAGACTAGGGGCTTGTGGGCTTGGAAGGGCAGATTATATCTTTGTTTTCATCAAACTCTCCCTGAAATGTAACATTTCCTGTATTTACTAAAACAAAACAAACCCTAATTCTGGAAAGGGTTTGCAAGACTGTCCTGGCACAAAAGGACACCTGCTTTCCAGGGCCTGGAGCTTAGACTGAGAATTCCCATTCTCTCACTATTCCAAGCCCCCCCTCTCCCCCCGGCCCCCAAGACCAGGTCTGTTTTGTTGGGGTCAGTGCCGGGAGCTGGTAAAGGGATCTCCTTGGAATAACACGTATCAGTAAACAAAGGGGAAAAAATCAAGATGAAGAGCCCCCTCAAACACAGTGTGACCCCGTTTACAGGTCATCAGCCGGGCCTGCTCGGGGATATAATCCCTGGGATAGCCTTCCTAAAGCAGGGGGAGGGAAGCATTAAACACATAAACCAGACCAGACACCCTCAGATCATTTTCTGCTCTTCAATGACGGCCAAGGGGACAAAAAGGGGGCAAACTGAAACCACAAAAAATGAAATAAAGTCTATCAAACTTGATCCCAAGCACAAAAAGTCATCAATAACTTTTTAAAATTCCAAGTTGAAGAAGCCAACAAAATCCTTGCATCCTGGGGAAAGGGAAGTCTCAGGCATTCGTATTTCATGAAGTGTTCCTTCCACCTGTCCCAGCCCAAGTGGACCAGGAGCCTGCCGCCCCTTTACGGGTCCATGTCGTAGACAGCCCAGATTGCAGCCTCTGGCCAGCCACAGGGACCGTGGCACTGGGGGCCCCAGGCTGTATGCACATTGGTGGAGGAGAATGTACCTTTTCACACATTGGTCTTAAGAATGCGCGTTCCAAATAATTCCCCCGTGGAAGTCCCAAAGCCAGCATTCTCCTGAGCAGAGACCACGCACGCAGGCCTTTAATTCCTATCGGCCTCTGCAGCCTCAGACCTGTAGCCTTGCTGCTGAAGAGCTTGTGCCCAGGGAACGCCATGCAATCAGGAGTCAAAAGGAGTCCAGTCCAGACTAGCCCTATAGAAGAAGTTTCCCTGCACCAACAACCAATGAAATCCCTTCTGCTCCCTCAAGGTTTATCTTCTCTCAAGAGATCCTGGGTAAAAAAGTTTTCTTTCCATGTTTTTTCCCAACCAAAATACTTTAGGAATGTTAAACGAATCTCCCCAAACACACTTTCTGGCAGTTTCCTTTTCTGGTCCACTTCGCAGCCGGAGCATCCAAGCCTGGGCTGCCTCGGTCCAAGCGCCCAGCAAATGAGAGCCTTCTGACACAAACCCGGCTGAGTTTGCCTGCCCCTGGCCAGCCTGGTTCAAACTGGTAGATCACATTCTTTCCTAGTGAGGTGAACGCAAACTCAGGCCTTGTTTACGGGCAGAGAAGTCAACGAGCTGACCGCTGCCCCTTCCTATCTTCCCTGGTGAGGGAGGGTCGGCCCAGGGCCAGAGCCAGGAAGGAGCCCAACCCGAGGTCCGCTAGCCCGAGCCCTCAGAGCAGTGAGGACCCAATGCAAGCCCGGCCTTCTGGAACAGGAGAGGAGAGGAGCTCGTTCAGAGTCTGATAAGGCTACCTTAGTAACAAAGTGCATTCCAAAGCAAGCAAACAGTGCCCAGGGAAGGTCATTCGGTCCCTGTTCTGCCCTGGGCATGTTCTGGGTCAAATACCAGGCCTCGGGATGGTGCCGTCCATTTTTCTTCTTGTTCCCCAAATCGAGGCAGGCCTCCACTCCCCCAGGGACGGCGTCGGGCCAAGAGGGGCCAGAAAGGTGTTCCCGGGCCCTCTCCTCCCCCTGCGCGGGAAGCTGGGCCCAGGTTTTTCCATTTCAGCCATCCAAACTGGCTGGTAGAATAAGTGACCGTCTATCGGAGCACACCCGCTCCCAGTCCCAGCCAAACAAAGACAGACTCAAATCCTCTCTCGCCTGGTCAGAAGGCTTCAAACCCAATTCTGTGGATTTAGACGGAATAGCAGCGAAAAAGAGGGTCCACCTAAGGGACAGGCGCAGGGAGCAATGTCAGCGCAGCGGCTGTGGAGGCAGGAGAGGGAGGTTTTCTTGGAGTCCTCTCCCCCCAAGGGGAGCGGCCCAGAGCAGGCCTGGAACTAAGCCAGGGACCCCGGCCCTTCCGAGGGGAGCACCAGAAAGGGGGACAAAGAAGGGGAACCGAGCTGCACAGGTTCAAAAGCGTGAGAATCAAGTGTGGATGCTCTATCAACGGTTTCTATAGGTGGCCACACCAACAGGTTTTTCCAGCCTGTTCTATAGTGTTTGGCAGGCATGGCCACCAAACGTTAGAAGATTCTGTGCTTTGTTTAGCCGCCTTCACCAAGGAGAGTCCCCAAGTGGAGCCTCCTAAAACACAACTGCGCAAAAACCAGACTCTGGCGGGGCCAATGAAGAGGCATGAAGGGGCCAGGACCTCCCAGGGAAGAAGCAGGAATGGTCTGAGAACCGCCACGCCCTCCTGGCTGCACAGGTGGGGGCCTCCTGGGGCAGAACACTGCATACTGGGCACCATTCTGGGAGAAGGATCCTACCCGGAGAGGCCTGGGACAACACGAGAGCGCATGCGCTTCACTGGCACAGGGGTCCGGGCAGGGCAGCCAGGAAGCACGTGGGCTCGCCAGCTTCAGGGGTCAGAGTCTAGGCCATTACAAAACTTGGGCAGCTCTGGGCCTTCCCACCTGGCGATGCCCGGCGGCTCCCCAAACAAAGGGCAGGAACACTTACTCAGCATCTTCTCCCGGTGCCTCGGCTTCATCGCCCACACTTCTCCACTTTCCCGACCATATGTCCGCACAGGATCTGAAACACCGAGACGGGACGGCGGTGTTAGCAGGGGAAGTCAGGCCTGCGGGCAGGGGAGCGCAGGCTCCAGCCGCCTGGGAATCCTCTGTGCCCTTCGGGGGACCATCCCTCCGGTGGCAGCTAACTTCCTCCCTCGGGTGGGCGAGGCCCCACCCCCAAGCCCAGACCCAACTAGTTGAGACTGGGGTCAGTCCCACTGCCTCGCAGCCCGGCGGACACTTTCTCCCCCCACAGGAGAGCCCCGCTCTTGGGTCTTTATGGCGCTCGCCCCGCCTCATCCCCATGCACCTGCCCCCCGGGGACCAGCAGAGCGTGCCCAGCCTCTTCTCTTTCCACAAGAGGCAGCGATCAATGTCGCTGAAGTTTGTTCCGGATGGGAGATTGTTTGGGGGGGGGGGGCGTTGGGGGTGGTTAAAGACTCCAGGACATGCCCGGGTCACGAAGCCCGGCTCAGGAACCCCCCCCCGCCCCCCACCCAAGGACCAGTATTTCTGTATTTCCCGAGTAGAAGCGACCAGAGAGAACTCCACTTGCTGCCCCCATTCACCACACTCACTCACTTCCTTTCTCCCGGGCCCCCGGACCCCAGCCTGGCCCAGGCGGGCGAGCTCCCCCGGGGCAGGGGACCCCAAGGGATGCACCAACCCCTGCCGGCTGCCCTGGGGCCCACTGCGGGGTGCCCGGCACCGTCGGACTGCCGGACCGACCGACGGAAGGACGCCCCCTCCCCCACCCCTACCCCGGACGCCGAACGGGTCGGGCCGAGTCTGGGTCCGAGCGGGCTCGGTGGGGGACTGCCCACGGGGTCCCGACCCACCCCCCCCAGCGGGCGCCACCTCCCCGCGGCCCAGGGCAGCTGTCAAGGCGCCGGGCCGCGTGGCGGCCGGGCCGGGCCGGGTCGAAGCCGCAAACAATGGGGGCCCGGGGCCCCGGGGGAGGGGGGTTGGAAGCCCCCCCCACCCCCCGCCCCTCCCCCACTCACCTCCGCGGCGGTCTCCGGCCCCGGCCTCGGCCCGGCGGCCCGGCTGCAGGAGGCGGAGGAGGAGGAGGAGCAGCCGGATCCGGATCCCGGTCCCCATTCATTAGCGGCCGCTTTGTCTCGGCCCCCTCCCCCTCCCTCCCCGCTCCCTCCCTCCCTCCTCCGCCTCCTCCCCCGCCCCTCCCGCTCCGCTCCCACAGCGCGCGGGGCGCCCGCGGCTCCAGCTCCGGCGGCCAACCACGGTGGGGGAGGGCGGGGGAGGAGGCCCGGGAACGCGCACGCCCGGCCGCGTCCAGCCGGGGCCAGGAGCCGGCCGTCTTCGGGGGCGCGCACGATTGGGCCGAGGCGGAAAAGGCCATAGTAGGGGCGCGCACGCCTGGCCTCGGGGGAGGGGTTAGGGGGCGGGGCCCGAGATGGGAGCTCGGGCAGGAGCGCGCGCAGGGCTCCGGCCGCCTCAAGATGGCCGCTAGCAGCCTCTGCCGGGGCCTGCTGCGGGGCTCAGCTCGGCCCGTCCTCCTCCATAACTCTCTGCCATGGCAAGGGCGGGAGAAACACGGGGAGACGTGAAGCCAGCCACAGACCCAAAGGCTGCTTAGGTGAGGGTCACAGCAGCTTTGGGGACCGTCAAGAAACGCTAACGTGACGTAAATGACGTACATGTCGTCAGGCCGCCCCACGCTTACCCCCCCTTCCCCCCGCCCTTTCTGTGGCGGAGAATGACGGGAAGAGGCGTCTGGAGAGGGCCGGCGTGTCGTCATGCGACGCCCAGGACCTACGACGTGCGCATGCGCATTTCTCATCCTCGCGTAGGGGCGGGAGAAGGGTTAGAAACGGCCGTCGCGTGACGTCATGGGATAGCTGCCCCACCCAGGGCCATGATTGGTTGGGGAAGATGTGGGCATACACGCAAATTCCTGAGTCCGGAGCGGTTCTCCATCGGATCCTCAGCTTCTCCATCCCGGAAATGGGTTTAGCTGTCAAAGTCCAGACCGCTTCACCGCCGTCTTCTCCTAATTACCTCCCCACGCCCCGGCGGGTTAGCTTTAGGGGACGGGGCACACTCCCAGCACACATTTACACCCTAGAGGAGCCCATGCGGTGTGTTGCCCCCAGACCCACAATAAAACCCCATTTTACAGAAGATCTGAGGCTGAGTCTTCCGAGAACGACCCAGGATCAACTATTATCCCACATCATTTATTTGGTGGCCCATAAGGACACTGTTTTCGGCTCAGACTTAATCCATTTCCTTCTGACCCCCTTTCTTTCCTCTCATGCCTGCCACCTTCCAATACCGCGCACTCTTGGGGGAGGGGTGGGGAGGATTTGGCCTCTATGGCTGGCAAGTTCTTCACTGGCCTCTACGACTGGTAAGTTGCTCGAGCCAGAGGACATTCTGTGTGTTTTGCCACGGGACCCTGTGCTAGAGTTAGTCCTGAGGAAGGAAAAGGAAAGGTAAGCCTTCCTTGTTCTTTCTTGTGACTGGTGCCTCCCAGTACCCAGGAAGGTTGGGAGAAGAGCTGGGAGGAAAGACATAGGAACTAGGCTTTATTGGCTTTTCTATAGGTCAGTATCCCTCAATTCCCTGGGAATTCCTTTTGGGTTATTTCTGCATGTGTTTGGTGAAATTTGAGCCTGATGAGGCTCCTCACTTACTTGATGACTGATTCCTTTCTAACCAGCCTAGCGCTCCCATGGCCCCTCCAACCCTATCACTCGTATCTGAGGCTGGAGCCTGTTATATCTTAGTGAACCCACTGCTGCCCTGTTCTTCCTATCTAGGCCCAATTTTGAGCCCCTGGAATAGAAGTAGAAGCCCTTAACCTTCCTCAGAACCATGGAATTAGAAGTACAAGTTCCTTTCTCCATGACCAACCTCTCCCAAATCAAAGAGAAATTGGGGAGATATTCAGAGAACTCCACTAAATTTGTTGAGAATTTTAAGGTGATGGGTGGTCTTATAATTTGACCAACCTTGGGGCAATGTTAACATTCTTTCATCCTGTGGTACTATAGAGAAGAAGAAGAAAAAAGATATAGGTCTTGGTTCAAAAAATTGGGATTGACATGGCCGAGACCATCAAGCTGGTCTATACCTGCCTGAGGCAGTAGGGATTTTGTGGCTAATCCAGAATTAGTCTGTGGGAAACCACCATGGCAGGGGCAAAAGAAATCATTGGCTTACCTGTCTCATGGAGGAAATGAAAAAGGAGTGAAGAAACAAGAAAAACTTAAAGAGCTTACTGCCCGAACAAGAAAATTCTGCCCTTTTCCAAAGAAGACTAGTTAAAAAAATTAAAAGATGTTCTAACTTAGATCTCAAATCCCCTGAAGGTGCCACCATCCTGGGCATGTGCTTAATTGGCCAATTTGCCCCAGATATCAGAAAATAACTTGAAAATTGCCTATGGGACCTCAGATTCTACAATTTCAACTTTTAGAGACCACTTTCAGGGTGTTTAATAACAGGGGCTGAACCTTAGTAGAGCAAGGAACAGAGAACAGGCTTAAATTTTGGCTACCCTCATATCTAATGCCCAAAAGGGGGGCTTCTGCTTTAAATGTCATTGGTTTGAAGAGTGCCCACAAAAGAGGAATCTTCTGGGCCCTTGTCTAATGTGTGGTCAAGAAGGCCACTGGAGGAGAGAGTGCCATAAGAATGGCCACAAAATGAACCATTGATTTAAAGAGTACCCTCAGAGGAGGAAACCTCTGGGCCCCTGTCATTGGCCAAGAAGGGCACTAGAAGAAAAAGTGGATAATGAAGAGAAGTCTAAGAAATATCTTGAAACTCTCCCTTTGATTTGCCAACTTTTTTATTGGGGAGATATTTGATGAATTTTGAGGAGAGAACTGAAAAAAGTAAACTTTCCTATTAGATCCTAGGTGTCCTCAAAGTGCATCAACATACCTTCCTTCATAGAAGGATAGATATCCTGGAATAGTCAGAATAGGCAATGATGGTGCAAGGAAGTGTTCATTTATGTCTAGATTTTAAGGAGGGAAAAGAAGTCTTTTTAAAAAACTAATCAAATCTCTGATAACAACTCTTAATAAACTGTGTTTCAGAGAAGAGGTTATTGGCTTGTGTGAATGTAGTTCAAACTAATGAGTTTGTGTATTCTAACACCTGGAGGATTGTAACACACCTCTACAAAACCAGTGGAAGGTCCTTTTGGGGGAAGAAAGTCCTCCTGGCCCTCTTTAAGATGCCCCTCAAAGCCTCAGTCAAGCTTAGCCTTTTTTTTTTAAGGTTTATTTTTTTCCCATTTGAATAAGTTTATTTAGTCAATTTAGAACATTATTCCTTGGTTACAATAATCACATTATTTCCCTCCTTCCCCTCCACCCACTCTTCCCACAGCCAAAACACAATTTCATTGGGTATTACATGTGTCCTTGATCAGAACCCATCTCCATGTTGTTGTTTACACCAAGATGTTCATTTAGAATCTACATCCCCAATAATATGCCTTCAACACATGTATTCAAGCAGTTGTTTTTCTTCTGTGTTTCTACTCCCACAGTTTTTCCTCTGAATGTGGATAGTGATCTCGTAGATCCCTCCAAGTTGTTTGGATCACTGCATTGCCACTAATGGAGAAGTCCATTACGTTCGATTGTACCACAGTGTAGTTCTGCTCCTCTCACTCTGTATCACTTCCTGGAGGTTGTTCCAGTCTTCATGGAATTCCTCCACTTTATTATTCCTTTGAGCACAATAGTATCCCATCACCAACATATACCACCACAATTTGTTCAGCCATTCCCCAACTGAAGGGCATCCCCTCATTGTCCAATTTTTGGCCACCACAAAGAGCGCAGCTGTGAATATTCTTGTACAAGTCTTTCTCATTTCTTTGGGGTACAAACCCAGCAGTGTTATGGCTGGATCAAAGGGCAGATAGTCTTTTATTGCCCTTTGTGCATAGTTCCAGATTGCCCTCCAGAATGGTTGGATCAATTCACAACTCCACCAGCAGTGCATTAATGTCCCAACTTTGCCACATCCCCTCCAGCATTCATTACTTTCCTTTGCTGTCACATTAGCCAATCTTCTGGGTGTGAGGTGATACCTCAGTTGTTTTGATTTCAAGCTTAGCCTTCTTGAGTTGCTCTAAGGGATGTTCTTGTAGACCCAGAACAATTCCTTTGCAAACCAACATGCCATCTAATGCAGCTATGCAGGGGGCCTTACACAACCATGTTGATGCACATTTCCTCAAGCTTGACTCTCTTGGCCACCTAACTCCATACAAGGGGACCTTGTCTGTCTGGGAACCTGGAGGGCTGAGAGTGCAGAACAGTTCAGCCCAGGGTGGAAAGTGCATGGAGAGTGACAGAAATTAAGCTGGATGGCATATCTCTTTGCAAGATATCAACCTAGGAGATTGAGAAGAAAGGGACGACTCCTCACACATCCTTTGTAGGCTCTTACAGGCAAGGACCCTGACCTCTGACCAGTTAAACAGAGAAACATCTTTCCATGGATGCCCCCCACCACTGGGGAGAAGGCCCCAAATTCTGCCATGTTTTCTGCCTCCCTAGAACTCCCTACTCCATAGGGCATTAAGAACAGGTCGTGTACCCTCTAGGTGCTCAATAAAGACTTCATGCATGAATGTATCTGTCACTTCATAATATTTGAGTGTCCCCTTTCTAGAGCACGCTTTGTACCAGGAATGGGGGGATGAAAAGGGCCCTTCGCCCCTAAAATTCTCTGACTTTCACCTAATAATTCAACTCCAGTACTATGAAAGGAAAAAGTTTCCTATACAGTAACAGAATTGTCCAGGCCTATTCTATAGCCCAGTCATTTCAAATATCAAAGGATTTAAATAACAGAAAGCTTAATTAAATGTCTACTATGGGCTAGACCAGTGATGGCAAACCTTTTAGAGTCCAAGTACCCAAACTGCAAACTTAACACTGCATCTGAGTCCCCTGTCTTGCCTCAGACAGGGGAGGGAAGAAGCATTCTTTTTTTTTTTTTAAATAAAACCCTTACCTTCTGTCTTGGAGCCAAGGCAGAAGAGTGGTGAAGAAGCATTCTTATTGGGTTTCTAGGCAGAGGGGTGGGTGATGGGAGAAATGTCGTCAAGCTGAGTGTGGAAAGGGGGAGGGGAGCAGCCTCCTCCACCACGTGTGCCATAGGTTCACTAACACAGGGTTGGTCCGTATCTTAGGCACTAGGGATATGGATGGAACCCACTCAGGATCCTAGGCAGAAAGTGATGGGGCAACTAGATAGATGAGAAAACTCCAGGAGGGAGAGGTAGCAGAAAGGCAAGAGCGGAAGGTTTCCTGGAGATATCCTGATGTGGACTTTCAAGGCAAAGGACTATCTGGACAGCCTGGGATGCCAAATCTCCAGCCTAGGTAAGGCCCTAGAGGAATGTAGGGAGGCAGTGGAGTTGGAGGGGAAATCAAGGGACAGCCTGCAGTCCTGTTTGACAGGAATGTGGATTGTGCAAAGGGGAGTTCATATTTTGTCCTGTAAACTACAGGAGGCAATGGACAGTTTGAGTCTCTGGATAAGAAAGGTTAGTTTGGTTTTCCTGTAAAGGATGGATTAGGGAAGGGAGAAACTTAGAACCAGGCCACTTGGGAAGCAGATCTTATGGTCCTCTCCAGCTCCAGCTCCTCCCTTCCACATCTAAAATCATGAGAAAAACTCTGTTGGTGCTTCTGTTTCCTGCATTTACACACACACACATACACACATACACACACACACCTCCCATGGGGTTCTACTTGTTACCCCTAGACTGAAATTATCCCCTCTGAGATCACTTGTTGATCACCTCAGGCCCCTATTGGCAGATTCCTCTGCAGCCTTTGACACTGGCGCTTCCGTCCTTCTGGAATCTCTCCTCCTTGGGTTTTTTGGGACACTGCTCCATCATAGTTCTCCTACATGTCTGACTACACCAAAGACCCTTACATATCTTAAGTGTGAGCTACTCAAACTATCTTTGCTTTGTCCTTTGCAGGTACGAAAAAGTCTGCAGGCCCCAAATTTCTCCTCTGTAAAACCAAGGGACTTGGACTAGATGAGCAGCCTCTGATGACTGACCTTGTAGCTCTGTCATCATTGGCTCCAATTCTACATACAATCTTCCACAGCTCTGAATACATCTTTGTGTTCCTGGAAAACCTTCTGGTTCCCCATGGCTTCCTGAACCAAACAACTGCTGATTACAGTATCGTGAACTTTCAGCAAGGGCCAGACAGATTCACAAGTGAATTCTTTCAAACTTTTAAAGAATAATTAATCCCAATACTGTACAAGCTATTTGACAAAGTAAGAAATGAAGGAGTTTTACCAAATTCTTTTTATGACACAAATATGGTACTGATACCTAAGCCAGGAAGACTAAAAACAGAAAATTATAGTCCAATTTCTTTAATGTACATAGATGCAAAAATCTTAAATAAAATACCAGCAAAGAGACTACAGCAATATATGACAAGGATTATCCACAATGACCAGGTGGGATTTATAGTAGGAATGCAAAGCTGATTTAATATTAGGAAAACCATCTGCATAATTAACCATATCAACAACCAAGCTAACAGAAATCATATGATTATCTCAATAGATGCAGAAAAAGTCTTTGACAAAATATAACACAACACTCATTCCTATTGAAAACACTAGAAAGCATAGGAATAAAAGGGCCTTTACTCAAAATAATAAGTAGTATTTATCTAAAAACATCAGCAAGTACCATCTGCAATGGGGATAAGTTAGAAGCCTTCCCAGTAAGACCAGGAGTGAAGCAAGGATGCCCATTATCACCTCTACTATTTGACATTGTACTAGAAATGCTAGCTTTAGCAATTAGAGAAGAAAAAGAGATTGAAGGAATTAAAGAAGGCAATAAGGAAACAACTCACTCTTTCAGGATGGAATACTTAGAGAATCATAGAAAATCATCTATAAAGCTAATGGCCATAACTTTAGCAAAGTGAGAGGATACAAAATAAACCCACATAAATCATCAGCATCTCTATAGATTTCCAACAAATCTAGAGAACTTGTAGCAATCTCCCTCCTCCCAACCTTGCCAGCCTCATCACACAGCAGGGTTCACTCAGTCTGGGTGCCAGCCAAACTAGACTATCATCCTCTCATCTCTCAGTTCCATGCCTTTGCTTGGGCTTCCCCCCTTGGGCATGTGAGGGGGGTAGCACCCTGCCTTTAGCAGGTATAGTAGATGTAGACTATCCAGGGGCTCTTGCATGGCATTCAGGAGAAGCACTTCAGCCCTAGCTGGGAAAAGGTGACAATGATGGTGTCATTGACAGAAAGCTCCAGAGAGGGGTTTGATTCTGTCTTTTCTATAGTGTTATGCCCACCACCAAAGGGTGCCAGACCCCTGGTAGGCATCCTTCTGGGCTACTCCCCCAACTTTACACCCAAACTTGCAGGTTGGGTCCTCAGAGAGTAGCTGTCCCTATTAACAGCATACTTAGCTCATAGCAAAGGTGTTTACTAAGGTGGAATGGTAGAAACATTCCATCCCCAAGCCCACTCTCACAAATAGCTAGAGGGCCAATGGGGAAAGGCAGCTCAGACTTACCACTGGGCTCTAAGGAGCACGTCTTATCTACATTTTCTCAGGACAGGACCCATGTTACCTAAGAAGCACGGGCAGAATCAATACAAGGTCATTTGGGTAGGGAAGTGCTGATAATTGCCCTATAAAGGATGGAGCTTCTCATGAAAGCTGTGTCTATCTGTGGGAGAGTAAGTCCCACATTTGGGGGAGGAGGAGGGTTTGCTATCAACTGGCCCATGGAAGCAATAAAAGAGTTGGTCTCCGAGTCAGGAAAACCAAAGTTCAAGTTTTGCCTCTAGCAGACAAATCTTGGCCAGATGCCCTGACACCTCTCCAAAGGATTGGGTGCAGAGCAGGTGGGCCTGGACTTACACAGGTGGAGCAATGGTGGTTATTGTTTTATTGAACCCTACTTGTCATGAGGACAGGCTCAATGGGGAGGGCCTCAGGCTTCCATAAATCCACAGAGAATTCACACATTAGGGTCCTTCCTTGCTGCTCCTAATGTCTTGCTGCTAGTTTGACACTTGGACTGCTCATCTCTCACCTAATTACCAGCATAAGATTTCCCCATCACACAGCCTGGACAATGATTTTTCTGATGTCTCTGGCTCTTGCTCCTCACCCTCGGTGCTCCCATTGCCCTTCTGAGATCCCAAACGATTGCTGATGATCCCTAGTGTAAAAGGGTAAAATTTAGGGTTGAGACTGAATATATTTTTTAGTTGGTCACCAGGGATTTAAATCCCAATGAAATACTCAAGTCAGAATGGAATTTTATGGTGGTTTATTTATAATAGAAGGAAGAAATTAAGAATGAGGGAGAGAGAGGGAAAGGGGAAGAAGATCTGCTCTGACCCTGCCTGAGCCAGGGGGAGTTCAGAGGCCTCAGCCAAAAGGCCTTCCCAGAAGATTAAATCTAGCTCGGCTTCCAGCCGTGAGGCCTCCTCCAAGATGAGGGGCCTCCTTGGAGGCTGGTGCCTCCAGAAAGGTCAAGGAAAGGGGGAGTCAGCCTTAACACTCACCATGTGATTGTCTCAGGGAAGCAATCTCAGGCCTCATGCTAGAGCTCCTCCAAGTCAAGTTCCACTGCCCAATTTCCCTCTCACAGGAAGTGGCACAAAATATAAAGGCAGTTCTTTACATCACTTCCTGTGCCTTACATGTACCAATGGTGGCTTAAACTTGGCTTTAGACAGCCCAGGGGGTCAGTCAGTTGTTTTTGATTTGCCACTTGCTAGCACACAGGGGTCATAGATCTTCCTCCCCCACACTTAATCCTTAAGTGGGGGTGTCTACATTCCTTGTTGCTAAAATTCTGAAGACTAAGCAGGGTGGAGTAAATCTAAAATTCACACTAGTCATTTCAGTGTCAGTGACTGCTCTGAAGCAGGTCCCTGGCATCTCCCACTTAGGTGATCCCCATTGTACCAGCAATGATGGTAAGGGGACATGTCAATAAGGCCAGCATTCCTGGGAGGGAGGCAGTGGGGCAGGCAGGATCCAGTGCCCCTCAGAAGGTGAGCCAAGACTACCCCTCCATTTCTCTTCAATGTCCTCTCCTCATCCCCCTCCTCCTATCTTCTTTCACTTTTGTCTTCTTCCCTTACTCTTTTTTTTTCCCATTTTAGAAGCAGCTAGGTGCTTACTGGATACAGTGCTGGACCCCAAATGAGGATCAGAGCTCAAATCTTGCTTCAGATACTTACTAGCAGTGTGACCCTGGGCAAGTCATTTAACCATTGCGTGTCTCAGTTTCCCCATCTGTAAAATAGGGATAATAATAGCATCTATCCCAAAGGGTCAAGTGAGCTATGCAAAGTATTTTGCAAACTTTAAAGCACTATAGAAATACCAGTATTATTAAAAACCTAGTTGCAGGGGCCATGGTTAGGTGGAAGAAACATGCCAATTCCCTTTTCCCCCTCTTTCCCAGACAAGCCTTTCATAAGATTACAAGGCCTTCCATCACTCCTTCTAAGGAGCTCATTCATATTCATGACAAACTACCCAGGCTGGGACCTAGATATTAGCACAACTGATTCCCATGAACTTCTAGTGCCATCCAGGTGGTAGAAGGGGCAGCCAATAGAGAGCTAGTCTCAGAGGCAGGAAGACATTCTGGGTTCAGGTCGTTCCTGGGACACATCCAACCTCCAACCCTGAACTTTATGTGCCAAGCAGGATCTGATTTGCATTGGAAAAGCCAGGTCAGGGAGAGAAGCCTCCCGAGAGGCTGAAACATAAAAATCCTAACATGGAATCAAAGCATGGTCTCCCCAGGTCTTGCCAACCTTTAACCATGCAGACTCGCACAGTGTGATGTGGCAGGGACTACCCTGAGACTGCTCCTCAGTCGTCTGGAATGGGGTGGCTCAGGTCAAACTGACTGGGCAGCAGAACACCCAAGGGCTGCTCAAAGTGCCCCAGGTGGTCCTTAGCAGATACGGTGTGCCCTGGGGGGGGGGAGTAAGAGGCAGAAAGGGGCAGGGAGGGAGAACCCAGCACCCTTTTCCACAGACAGAATCACCTCCAGGCCATCCTCATAGGGTCCCCTCTCCTCTCTGATGCTGCAGGTTCCCGACTTTATTTCTAGCAGACTCTCGGCTTCTGTCCTGCACCAGTACTTCCCCACCAATCAATCCCACAGCATTGATAGACTGACCAGATGGCTAGAATCTGACTGAACCAAGATCATATTCTGGACTGAAAAAGGTAAGTATTTACACTCACTTACCAAAGGATGCTGGGGCCTGGGTATCCCATGTATGGCAGCAGCTTATCTAGATATCTTTCATACAGATGCTGCCCTCAGCCAGAAGCACTGACCATGTGAGGTCATCTTCACACAAGGAGAACACTAGCTCTGAAATTAAAGGACCCGAGTTCAAATTCCACCTCTGACAATAACCTCATGACCTTGTGCAAGTCACCTGGCCTCCCTCACTTTTCTCCCTTCTTAAATAAGGGGTTGTACTAGCTGGGGTCTATGAACTTGGTACACATATTTTAATATGTTTTAATATTTTAATAAACTATATTTCAACATGTTTCCTTTGTAACCCTATATATTTTGCTGTATAATTTAAAAACATGATTTGAAAAGGGGCCCTCAGTATTATCAGACAGCCAAAGTTTAAGACCCCCAAAAGGTTAAGAACCTTTGGACCAGTTGGTCTTTGAGATCCCTTCTGGCTCTATATCTCAGACCTCTCTTGTGTAATTTTATGAAACCCAGGAATTCTTCTCTTCTACACTGGGGCTACACTCCCCCCCCAATATATTTGTATTCCCTCTCACCCCACAAAGAGCAAGTCTTCCTGACCCTGTAGAAGTTGAATTTTCCTATCTCCATTCAGACCTGAAAATACTTGATAAATGATAAATTCATTCCTCTTCAGGTGAATGGCATGGACATGACCCTGAGTCCTGGGAGTGGACCATATGATTCAGTTTGCCAAATTGGGTAATATAGCAGCAAATTGAATCTCTACTCTCTGAGGTCCAGCTGGGCCAGTGGAGAAGATGTGACTCACATTGACTAGAGGGAATGAATAGTTGGGTTGCAACCACTGTCAAAGATTGTCTGCATAGAAGTGTACTGTAGGGAGGGAGAGATAAGAGTTCTCACCCAGAAAAAAAAAATCACAGATAATTGAAGGGTAGAATATTATTGTCCTTATTATTACTCTCTCCCAACCTCCATCAGCTGGAAACTCTAGCTCAAGATCATGAATGCCTTCTTCATCATGATAATTCTTCCTACCCAATCACAGACAATGCAATTTTCTATCCTCCTTACCCTTGTGTCAAGGGCTCTAAAGAATCTTTTTTTTTTAATTAGGAATATTGTCTTTAATTAGTTAATTAATTTTTAAATTTTAGATTATTTTCCCATGATTACATGATTCTTGTTCTCCCCCTTCTCTCTTCCCTCCCCACTCCCGGAGCTAACGAGCAATTCCACTAGGTTATACATTTATTATTGCTCAAAACCTATTTCCATATTTTTCTTATTTGTAATAGTGATTTTTAACACCAAAACCCCAATTATATGCCCATTGAACCACATGATAAATAATGTGTTTTTCTTCTGTGTTTCTACTCCCACAGTTCTTCCTCTGGATGTGGATAGCATTCTCTCTCACAAGTTCCTCGAAATTGTCCTGGATCTTTGCATTGCTATTAGTAGCAAAGTCTATTACATTTGATCATCCCACAATGTATCAGTTAATGTATACACCGTTCCCCTGGTTCTACTCATTTCACTCTGCATCAGTTCTTGGAGGTTCTTCCAGTTCATATAGAAATCAAGCAGATTTCTATTCCTTATAGCACAATAGTATTTCCATCACCATCAAATACCACAATTTGTTCAGCCATTTCCCAATCGAGGGAGGCCCCCTCATTTTTCAATTTTTGCCACCCCAAAATGTGCAGCTATAAAGGTTTTTGAACAAACATTTTTCATTATTATCTCTTTGAGGTACAAACCCAGTAGTGAGTAGCTGGATTGTAGGGCATTCAGTCACTTAAAGAAGGGCTCAGAAGAATCCAAGGACCAAAAAATGTTTCACCTAGAATATTAGAACACCATTATTTTTCTTCCTAAAAGTTCTCTTCCAAAAGTCCCTATTTCTCTAAAAGGCACCTTCATCCATCTAAGTTCCTATATTGCCAACCTAAGGGCAATCCTAGGCTCTTCCTCTCCCTGTCCCTTCATATCCAATCAGCTACCAAGTTATATTGATTTTATTTCCACACATCTCTTATCCATTTCCTTCTTTTTAAAATAGTTAATTTTGAGCAGAATTAACAGCAACACAATCAAACATTTCAGCACACAAAATACAGAAAAGATGATTGAACGAATCTGTGGATTTCTTAAAAAAAAACAACTTACCACCTGTTTTAGAATCAATGCTGTGTCTTGGTTCTAAGGCAGAAGAGCAATAAGGGCTAGGCAATGGGGGTTAAATGACTTGCCCAGGGTCACACAGCTAGGAAATGTCTGAGTTCTGATTTGAACCCAGAACCATCCGATCTCTAGGCTTGACTTTCCATCCTAGCTGCCCCCTGGATTGCTGTTCGTAATAAAAGTGCACTGTTTGCCTATATCTCCTTCTAAACCTTCTGCTCTCTCTCTCTCCCTCTCTCTCTCTCTCTCTCTCTCTCTCTCTCTCTCTCTCTCTCTCTCTCTCTCTCTCTCTCTCTCTCTCTCTCTCTCTCTCTCTTGTATTTTTAAGTGGTCCCTTGACATCATTTTCTTTCATTTTTTTCTTTTTGTGCCTTTCTCTTACTACACATAGAAGCTGTCTCTTGTAATAAATAAGTATAACATGGTACCCCTTTCGGATGGGGACAATTTTACTTGAGAAAGGGGCCAAAAATATAGGCAGCTCTGAAAGAACCTCAAAGAGAGCAGCCACTCAGGAAAAAAAAAAAGTACTTGGGAGAAACACAGCTTCGAGAGGGCCTGAAAGAAAGAAGCCCTTAGATCAAAACAAAACAAAACACCCAACACATCCTGAAGGCAAGGCTGTCTTTTTTAGCTAGGCTTTTTGGTTTGTTTGTTTTATGAGCCCCTCATGTAAGTAGGATTATTAAGAAGTTGATAGCTGGGAAGACCTGATAACTAGAACCTGTCGGTGATTCTGGGCCAACTGTACATGGCCTGTGTGTGGCACGACTGACAGAAATATGAATTTGTGGTTTCCTCTCCAAAGAGAGAGCTAGGTCACTTCCTACTTTAGACCCTGCAGGACGAAGGCAGGACTAAGAGCGAAGCTGAAAAAGACCAGAGAAGCCAAGTGAAGGAGGAAGAACTAAGTCTATGCACTTCTCCTTGGAGCAGCCAAGCTCCAACATGCTCAGCTGGGTAGGTGGTTCATAGAAAAGTCGCGGAAGCAGAGACTGAAGGAAGACGAGCTTTATATCTGCTGCCGGGAGCTGAACTGATTGAGGGAAAAGCTTCGCTCTTGGGAATGGAGTAGAACAAGAAATCTCTGTTGCTTACAGGAGCTGGCTGGGGAAAGAAGAGACCTGCTGCCTTACCCTTTCTACTCAGAACCTGAAATAGGGGAAACCCCAGGTTGTTTTTTTACCTGTCATTTTAGTCTTGATAATATTCCACTCACATTCTCCTTCAGTTATCATGGATCACCTCCTGTCCACTTAAAGGGCCTTAAAATGGGCTCCACTTCCCTGAACGACTGCAATCGCCTCTCTCTTGGCCCCCTTCCCCAGGTCTCTCCTCTCCCATTCCTCCCTGGTGCAGCTGCCAAAGGGATCTTTCTACAGTCTAGCTCTCACCACATTGCTCTCCTGTGACTCAAGTCCTCTCTCCACGAAGCCTCCTTGGGTCTCCCCTGGTGTCCCATGTAGAAATGGAGATTTGAACCCCAGACTTCAATGCCCAGAAGTCCTTAGTACTTCCCAGAATTCCCTATAATCTCACCTGAGTCCTCACCTGAGTGTGAGAACACAATTTAGTATTTAAAGGGCTCTTTGCCTCCCAAGAGCCTCTCTTCTTTCACTTCTAAGCACATGTGTCTCTCTACCTGGCATGCAAGTGCCTCTACAGCATGTAAGTGGCTGTGAATGGACCATTCAGCCCTAGGCATGTGCTTTTCTTATTTTGTATTTTCTTATTTCCTTGATTTCTAATAATCTTAATAAACCTCATAAAATATAATACTTTTAGTAGAGAAACTAATTTAATCTTTACACCTGGAAAGTGCACGACTCTTGACTGACAACTCTGAGGTACCACTTCACACCTAGCAGATTGGCCAATATGACAGTAAAGGAAAATGATAAATATTGGAGGGGTTGTGGCAAAATCGGGACACTAATGCATTGTTGGTGAAATTGTGAATGAATCCAGCCATTCTGGAAGGCAATTTGGAATTATGAGCAAAGGGCTTTAAAAGAATGCATACCCTTTAATCCAGCAATACCACTGCTAGGTTTGTACCCCAAAGAAAATAATAAGGAAAAATACTTGAAACTAATGGCAAGGTGTGAAGCTGGGCCCAACGGTAGACAGATTAAGTATCCATTGCCAGAAGATAAGTCTCGATAAGCACAGAAATACCCTTCAACAGAAAAATGTCCAAGGAGGGATGGAAAGAATAAGGGGAGGCTGGGATAATAGCAACTCAAGAAATCCATCTCCTGAGGGATGTATCTTTCCCAGTGAAGTCTAAGTTCCTTTCGGGGGGGGGGAATGACATTTTTAAGAAAATGATTCTATTCCCCCAAACTAGCATATAGTAGGTGCTTAATAAATGTTTGTTGAGTTGAAGAATTTACTGGGCCTCTACTCTGTATTGAAAAGTCATGTGCACTTATTAAGTGCTTGGAACCCCTCCTGGACCACTGCCCCATCATGGCGGAGAGGTGAGCTATGCCGAAGAGGGTTACCCAAGAAGGACAGGTAGAAGAGAGTCCTGACAAAAGGTAATCCCTTAAAGATAAGGCAATGGCAAACCACTCTGTCTTTGCCAAGAAAACCCCAGGGACAGTGTTAAAATGACAAAAGAGATGGCATCAGAAGATGAGCTCCTTGGGTCTTGTCCAACATGCTACTAGGGAAGAGTTACGGAGAAGCTCCAGGACTAATGAAGCAGCTGGGTTGACGTCCAAAGGAACCTCAACTGAGGATGTGGCTGGTGACAAAAGGAAGTCTGCTGTTGTGAAGATCAGTATTGCAGAGAATCCTGGAAGGCAAGATCTATGAGCTAAGATAAGCTGGATGTAGTTCAACGGGAGACAGAAAGATTAAGCATCAACATCTTGAGCATCAGTGAACCTAAATGGATGGAAATGGGTGAATTTAATTCAGGTGATCATTTCACATACTATGGGGGAAAGAATAAAAGGGTGAGGAAAAGCAGTACTGATGTCTCTGGGAAATTCCATGACTTGCCCAAGAACCCACAGCTAGTAAAGGCAGAACTAGGGTATGCGAAGCTGGGGAAAAGGTCTTGTGATGGAAACATCTGGATGGAATGACTTCTGTTTGAATATATTTCATTGAATAATGAACCTAATGAAAGTGGTAGAAACTTAACAAAAGCAAAAGAGATGAAAAAGAGGTGGCAAGAATACCCAAAAGAACTGGTCAAGAAAGATCTTAGCATCTCGGGTAGCTACAATGGTATGGTTACTGATCTAGAGCCAAACATTGTGAAGAATGAAGCTCCATGGGCCCTATTAAGGCTAGTGAGGATGATGGAACTCCAGCTGAGCTATTTAAAATCCTAAAAGATGGTGCTGTTAGATATGCAGCAAATTCAGAAAATTCAACCGTGGCCAGTGGATTGGAGATGATTAGTTTATGTCCCAGTCCTAAAGAAGGGCCATGCCAAAGAATGTGCAAATACCCAACAATTGTGTTTATTTCACATACCAGCAAGGTTATGCTTAAGATAAGAAGGGTCAGAGCCAGAATTTGACTCTGGCATCTTTGATTCCAAATTCTTTGCCCCTTCCAGGGTTCTACTCTGCCTACACAGTATTATTGATTCAGTAAGTCAATAACGAGAATGTTGACTAAAATGGAAAATGCGCCTTTTTAATGTAATATGGTGACGCTCACTGTCATACGTTGATTCCACCCCCATCTATCCACAAGGGAGACATGCTTAGGTTGCAATTGAAGTGATAGAAATGTGAATTACCCACCTGTCCAGTAAGCCCTAGAGATCATTCCTATGTTGAATCAGACGGTTCTACTCTAGTCAAACCACATTTGGAGGCCTTTATGGGCACAATGACTGACTAAAGACATTGATAAAATGGAATGCTTTCCCAGAAGTAGAGCAGGATGGGGAGAGCACTGGAGACCATATCGTACTACTGGAGCATCAAAGGAAGGAAACAGCTTGGAAAAGAAAAGGCTGAAGTATAGCACTTGGGTAATTCCACAGTGGAAAGGAAAACCCAAGTTCAAATCTAGTCTCAGATATTTACTATTTGTGTGACCCTGGGCAAGTTACTTAACCTCTGTTTGCCTCAGTTTCCTCATGTAAAATCGGGGATAGCAGCACCTACCTCCCAGAGTTGTTGTGAGGATCCAGTGTGATAATGTTTATTAAGCATGTAGCATAGTTCCTGGCATATAATAGGTGCTATATAAATGTTATTCCCTCCCATCCCCAATCCCTTTAAGAGTAGAAGATCTTAGAGCCAGAGCTCAAAGGGACACAGGAATCACCTGGTTTAATCTAGTTCACAGATGAGTAAACTGAGGCCCCAGGGATGGCAAGTGTGTACTAAAAGTCAGAACTGGGATTTGAGCCCAAGGTCCTCTGATTTCTACTCCATCATTTTTTCTGTTATGCCACATTGCTCTGGACTACTAAACATTTAACTCCAAGTTCAGCTCTCTTTCTATTCCGGATATGAGGACTAGCAAAAATTCTTCAAGCTAGTAAATTTTGTAGGGCTAAAATATGCAACTGGCAACCACAACCCCCTCTCCATATTTCCTGATCAGACCCTCCAGAGGCCATATCCATTTACTTGTTAAAAGACTTTTAACTAAACTGCATAATAAAATAAATATCAAGAGAAAGCCCTTCACCCACACCCGGTTACCCATACTGCTGCTGGAAGAGGGAACGCATGTGTATAGCATGGGAGAGGATACAAGCAAGGATCACACCTGGAAGGAGATAAGGAAGCTCCCTCTCCAAGATGATGTCCAGCTGTAGGCCCTCTGCCTCGGATGGGATGCTGTCCTTTATTTCCCCCTGGAGCCACCAAGGCTACCTACCAGTGCTGTGATAGCAGTGGCTTTATCTCCTGTTGCACATTGCTGGGGGCCTTTGGTGAGCCCTTCTTGCCCCTCTGCTGCCATCTGCTGGTGTTTGGCTCAGGTGCTTGCTCTTTGTAGAATCTCTGCTGGTTGGTTTAATGCAGAATTGAAGCTGCTATTTGGTTTATTTGGGGGATTTTTTTCCCCCATAGGGAAAAGTTTATCAGTTTGTTTTCCTTGCTTTTGTGATTCTGACTCCCAGCCATCCAGCTAGAGAAGTACAGAGATCTTAACTACTTTCTTTTGCTTCAGCTGCCACCCATGAAATTCTAGGTTAGAATAAGAAAAAATTAAGCTTACTTGATCTCCCATCATGCTCTGGCTACTCCATACAATCCATTCTCGGTATCTTCAAGACTGGAAGGACACACAGAACCTAGCAACTGTTGTCTTGCCTTGGTGCTAGCACCAAACTTCCTGCCCTCCCAAAGGCTGGAAAGTTGAGAGTTCTTTCAGAAAAAGGTCCATTTCCCTGGTTAGTTGCTTTGTAAATAGATCCTTGCCATCCCTATAATTCTGAGCCTTCTTAGGTGTATTTACAGCCATAGGAAGAGGAAAAATAACTATCTCCAAGGGCAACTAGATGCTTTAGAAGCCCTGGTCTGGAGTCAGAGGACCAGTATTTGAGTCCCAGCTTTGGTGTAGACACTTAAGGAAATCGCTTCTCTAGGACTTTACTTTCTTGACTTTGAAATGAGGGGGTTGGATTCAATCTCATATTGCGCTCTCCCTCCCTCCCTCCCTCTCTCTCTCTCTCTCTCTCTCTCTCTCTCTCTCTCTCTCTCTCTCTCTCTCTCTCTCTCTCTCTCTCTCTCTCTTTCTCTCTCTCTCTCTCTCTCTTTCTCTCTCTCTCTCTTTCTCTCTCTCTCTCTCTTTCTCTCTCTCTCTCTCTCTCTCTCTCTCTCTCTCTCTCTCTTTCTCTCTCTCTCTCTTTCTCTCTCTCTCTCTCTCTCTCTCTCTCTCTCTCTCTCTCTCTCTCTCTCTCTCACCCCTCCCCTCCTCTCTCTCTCTCTTTCTCTCTCTCTCTCTCTCTCTCACCCCTCCCCTCCTCTCTCTCTCTCTCTCTCTCTCTCTCTTCTCTCTTTCTCTCTCCATGTGCGCGTGTGTGTGAGATGATCGCCTATGACTGTTTCCTTCTAGAAAGGCTCAGGTGCCACCAGCAATCATTAACCTTTCCTGATTTCTCCAGGAGTGTGTGTTCACTGTCTCAACCAAATTACTTTGTGTATTGGATAGATATTTTCTCTTGGCTTAATTGTGTATATTTCTCCCCCTCCCAGTAGAATAGAAGCTCTTTGAGGTCAAGGACCTCTTTTTCTTTATATTTTTCATCCCCTAGAACAATGCCTGGTGGAAGACTTTTTTTAATTTTAATTTTAAAATTGTATTTAATTAAGAAAATTTTTCTGTGGTTACATGATTCATGTTCTTTCCTTTCCCTCCTCCCACCTCCCTCCTATAGCCAACACGCAATTCCAGTGGGTTTTACATGTATCATTGATCAAGACCTATTTCCATATTATTGATATTTGCACTGGGTTGATCGTTTAGAGTCTATATCCCCAATCTTATCCCCCTCGACCCATGTGATCCAGCAGTTGTTTTTCTTCTGTGTTTCTGCTCCCACAGTTCTTCCTCTGGATATGGTTAGCATCTTTCTCATCAGTCCCTCAGAATTGTCCTGGGTCACTGCATTGCTGCTAGTAGAGAAGTCCATTACATTCGATTGTGCCACAGTCTCTGTGTACAATGTTCTCCTGGTTCTGCTCTTCTCACTCTGCATCCATTCCTGGAGGTCGTTCTAGTGGAAGACTCTGCTGGTGCAAATGCTGGTTCAAAAATATAATAAAATAAATGCTGGCTGAGCTATTGAATTAAATTGAATTAAAGCTGTTAACATTAAAAAGCTGAATACCTTATGTTCATTGAGTGAGTTGCTTCTGAAAATCTATGGAATTTAACAAATTCTATACTGGAAAGAGCAATAAAGAATTAAGAAAACTACTAATGTTGGTAAAGCATTTTAATAACAAAATAATTAAATTGGACAATTAAATCAATATATACAGAAAAAGTATTTAATGAAATATAATATCCATTTTTGTTAAAAAACCTAAAAACTCTAGCAATCCTTACTTCATTTGATAATGTCTCCCTAAAACCAAGAGTCAGCATTATATACAATGCAGAATTGCTAAAGACTGTTACAATAAGATTATGGACAAAGTAAGAATATTCATTATCACCACTATTATTTGAAACAGTGTTAGAAATTCTGCCTATAAGGACAGCTAGGTAGCAGAGTAGATAGAATGCCAGGCCTGGAGTTTGGGGGAACTGGGTTCAAATGTGGCCTCAGATACTTCCTAGTGTTGTGACCCAGGGCAAGTCACTTAATCTTGACTGCCTAGCCCTTGCCCATCTATCTTAGAGTTGTTATTAAGACAGAAGGTAAGGGTTTTAGAAAAAAGAAAACAGAAATACTGGCTCTAGCAATAAAATGGGTGGGGGGCAGGCAGGCTGGGGGCGGGCATGGAAATGGAGAAACTAAGAAAAGGCAGAAGAGAAACTCAGTTATTACTTCTGTAAGTGGCCTGTGATGGTCTGATAGAGATTGAACTAAAATTAGCTTATATACTAGGAATAGTAGATACCTAATGTATTTTGACTTGTCTTCAATCAGCCATAGAATAAGAGTACAAAGCTCTAAAACCTTGTACGATTTTAATCATCACAGCAACTCAAGTTAGAGATCGCCTGGCATGGTGAGTAATAAGCATATTAGAAGCTGTTTTTATAGATCTTATCAATGTGGGCATTCCTTCAAGCAATGTCCCCCTTAAATCTTCCCTAGATCCTTTACAAAGTTCTGCTCTCCTTGTCTAATCATGGGATGACTTAAAACTTTAGTAAAATAACAGAGATATAAATTAAACCTACAAAAATGAGTAGTTTTGGGGGCGGAAGGGGGATATTGCCAATAAAATCCAGCAGGAAGAGCTCAGTAGAGAAAAATCCATCCTAAATAATTATACATTTTAGACTATATTTTAAAACCTATCAAGAAACATAGAGGACCTATATCAACACAACTACAAAATATTTTACAGAGATAAAAAATGACCTAAATAATTAAAAATATTAATTACTCATGGATGGACCATGCCAATGTAGCCAAAGAGTGGTGGGTCCCATATGTGGAGATGTCCACATGTTTCGAGAGCTTGTCATTGTGTGGCTTAAAGAGAACGAGCTTCTTTTTTTGCCTCCCCTTCTTAAGGGGCTGGGGCTAGACACCCTTATTCTGCTTTCCTCAGAGGAAGCTTGTCTAGAAGTATATCTATATGCTCCCTTAAATATTGTTTATATAGGTGATATGATCAGATTCCATCTGACTTCTGATCAATTTGACATTTTGGGGAAGAAGACCCCAAGCTCTATATCTAAGGCTTGACCCCATTTCCTACCTAATACCAGTTCCACAATGAACTTATATAGTAAATATCCCCAAAAATAATTTATCCAAATCATAGCAAAACAGAAATCAGAGAAGGTATATATAAATTGATTGATTGCTGATGTTGTGGCTGGCATTTAGTTGCTGGAATATAAAGGCAGGCCTGAGCTTACTGAGAGGGCTTTTGGTTTTAGCCTTTAAAGGGTTTTTTGCCTCTGGGATCTCTAGAGAGCTGGAGGTCTGTCTCATAGGCCAGGATCTGTTATCAGTTGGCTACTGACAGTTGGGCAGCTATAGAAAACTGATTGAAGTGAAGAAAACTGAGTGAGTGGTGACTGTCCACTATTTTAGGGAGTTAGGTAGTTAGTGAATCATTTATAGATAGTGTAAGTTAGATAGGCCTGGTATTTGCCAGGCAAGAAGAAGCTGTCCTCAGAAGACAGTTAAAGGTAGTTATGAGGAATTTTAGGTATATTTTTAGGGTATAAAATTCCTTCTTAAATTAAACAAAGTTTTTTTTTTATTAAACTGCTCCTCTCACTTTGTCAAAACCCTATTTTAACCCTTATAGAGAAGGAGCTCTCCTATTGGGAATGAGATAACTCAGCTTTACCAAGAGAAAGGGTCCTGGATCTTGCCCAAGGAGAAAACTACCAAACTCTAGCAAGCTGGGGCAGTTGACCAGCTCCAACTCATGTCCTCCTAGAGTGTGTTTTCCTTCAGCTTCCTGAAGGAATCATCCATAACTTTTCTTCTTAAAGATAGAAACTAGAGTGACTCAACGCTTGAAGAATCCTGAAGGCAGACTGTTCTTGAAGGATCCCAAAGGGAAGGCTGGACTTTTCTCACCTCTTTCCAGCTCTACTTCATCTTATTCCTCCCTTCTCCAAGGACAAGACATACATTTCTAGCAATAAGGAGAGAGCCACATACCAATGGGCTTTGGGACAGGGATCATATCAATATGATAAAAATGTCAGTGCCAGTGCCACACCAATCAAACTGCCAAAGAAAGGGCTATTTTGTTGAGCTAGAAACTTGAGCTAGAAATTGAGCTAAAACTAACAAAATTCATCTGGATGAATAAAATTCAAGAATACCAAGGGAACATGACAAAAAAAAATTGGCAGGGAAGGCAGCCTAGTAGTACAAGTACTCCAAATATACTACAAATCCATAATTATCGAAACAATTTGATAGTGCTCGAAAATAGAAAAGTTGATTTAAAAATGCCATTAGGTACCACATCATATTTAAAAAATGAACATAGCAGCCTAGCCTTTGATAAACTCAAAGATTTCAACTACTGAAATCAAGACTTACTTTTTTTTTTTAAACCATTACCTTCCATTTTAGAATCAATACTGTGTATTGGTTTCAAGGCAGAAAAGTGGTAAGTGATAGGCAATGGGGATTAAGTGATTTGCCCAGGGTCACACAGCTAAGAAGTATCTGAGGCCAGATTTGAACCTAGGACCTCCCATCTCTAGGCCTGGCTCTAAATTTACTAAGCCACCCAGCTTCCCCCAAGACTCACTTTTTGGTAAAAACTGCAAAACAGCCTAGGGATAAACTATGTGTAGATCAACTTCTTACATGATTGCCCACAACAACTTCCAAATGGATATTTGACTTATATATAGAAAATTACATCTTAAAAAACACTATCCACAAGCAGGGGACAAATTGTGGAAGTAAAAACACCGAGGAAAATCAACTGCTTGACTACAGGGGTTGAGGGGATATGACTGAGGAGAGACTCTAAATGAACACTCTGGTGCAAACACCAACAACATGGAAATGGGTTCAAATCAAGAACACTTGTGATACCCAGTGGAATCGCGCATCGGCTATGGGATAGGTGGGGGGGGGGGGAGAAAATGATCTTTGTCTCCAATGAATAATGCTCGGAAATGACCAAATAAAATAATGCTTAAAAAAATTTGCCTGTTTATATTCTTTGACCACTTTTCAATTGGGGAATAGCTCTTATTTTTATGAATAAGACCTTTATTGAGAAAATTATAGTAAAAAATTTTCTGTTTCTTGCTATTCTTCTCATTTTGGCTGTATTTGTGTTGTATGTGTGTATGCACTCACACATACATGTGTGCAAAAGTTTCATTGGTTATGATATTTTTAAGGAAAATATCCTTTCCCCTTATCATCTCTTTTATTTAGGTCTATTTTTGCCCCATGCTTTTTTGCATTTTTTAAAGATTTGGGTTCTAGAAATTATGAGTGAAGATTTATGTAGTTCATATATTACTATCAACACTGATAAGTAGATAGTATTGATATAACCCACTTCAGAACAGTTGTATTTATTTGTCAAAATGTAAATAAATCTGTGATATCACTGGTGTAAATTATAACTCAAAAAAAAAAGAAAATTACATCTTAAACAAATTTGAGGAGCAGGAAAGGAGATGTCATTCATAGCTAAATAGACAGGGGAACAGTTCTTGACCAAGCAAAGGGAAGTTTGCAGGAAATAAAAAAGGCCAATTTTCTGATTACATTGAAAGTCTTCTGCAAAAACAAAGTCAATGCAGTTAGTATTAGAAAGGAGTTAGCTGGCAAAAAAAAAAAGGCGCTATTCTTTTCAACTCTTGTAATCTGTGATCCTGTGAATAATCTTTGCAGTAAGCTTCTTTCATAAAGATCTAATAATCAAGATATATAGAAGGGGGCAAGAGGTGAGTTGAAGGACTCCTACTACCAGCTCCTGGTAAGAATGAATTCACATTTAAAGGGGTTCTCCCTAGCTGTGTGACCCTGGGCAAGTCACCTCCCCTCAGCCCCTAATGGAGATAGCCCAGAACCTAGAACAGAGGAGTCTTGAGAATAGCAATAGTTCCCAGATCTATTCCTAGCCCAGGTTCTGCAGCCATCATGGAGGAGTCTTGAGAACAGCAATAGTTCCCAGATCTATTCCTAGCCCAGGTTCTGCAGCCATCACGGAGGAGTCTTGAGAACAGCAATAGTTCCCAGATCTATTCCTAGCCCAGGTTCTGCAGCCATCACGGAGGAGTCTTGAGAACAGCAATAGTTCCCAGATCTATTCCTAGCCCAGGTTCTGCAGCCATCACGGAGGAGTCTTGAGAACAGCAATAGTTCCCAGATCTATTCCTAGCCCAGGTTCTGCAGCCATCATGGAGGAGTCTTGAAAACAGCAATAGTTCCCAGATCTATTCCTAGCCCAGGTTCTGCAGCCATCACGGAGGAGTCTTGAGAACAGCAATAGTTCCCAGATCTATTCCTAGCCCAGGTTCTGCAGCCATCACGGAGGAGTCTTGAGAACAGCAATAGTTCCCAGATCTATTCCTAGCCCAGGTTCTGCAGCCATCATGGAGGGTTAGGGTTACGGAACAATCACTGTGGAGAAAGAATCCACATTACTCACAACCAAAGGCTAACCAATGCCACTGACTGTTGGGTAAAGAAAGCCAAGAGCCTGGAAGTGGCAGCATGGTCCAGGTGTTTGATCTTACTTCCGTCTTAGTCTCTGAAGAAATAATTCCAGCAAGCAACCTCCCTGGAGATGCAACCTGGCCACTACCTTTGTGGATCTTGCAGCCATAGCCACTGAAGACCCAGAAGAAAAAACAAAAGTTCTTGCCAACAAAGTCCTTGGCAAAGGCAAATGGCTCAGTACGGGAAACTGATTAAGTGGAAATGACATGAAGACCATCTATAGAGGCTTTGCACCCAGGAGTCAGCAGCCTCTCCTCTTTGCTCCCGTGGCCCTCTTTTCTCATTGAGAGTCCCTCCATCTTGAGGAAAGAGCTAAACTATCAGTCTTGTTCTCTGGACTTTAATTCAATACCCTCCTCTCCTTACTTTCTGCTTTTCAGCACCTTTTATGTGGTGTTTCTCCCAGAATAGGAGCTCTTTGAGAGCAGGAACTACCTTTTCTAGCTGTATTCCCCCTGGTCAGCCTTGCACATACTAAGCCTAGCACTTTACAGCCTCTCATCCGGTCCTTCTTCCTCAGTGTAATCTTCAGTCCTCTGTTGTTGCCAGGCCTGTCCCTCCTGCACTAGCTACGCTGTCCTCCCTCCCCTAATACTCCCCTACACTATTCTCTCTTCTTGGTTCCTTGCCCCCTGACTCTATTAATGCTCATACCTTGCTAGCCCCAGGCTCAGACTACTCCCACAATCAGCCTCCTTCTCTCTTAGTCACATGCTATAGAACAGAGGCAGGAAAATACCCACGAAGCCCTGCTGACTGGTCCACTACAAAGTTATATCACATAATCTCAAATGAGTCCTCACTGTTGCAAGGCAACCCTTTTTACACTCCCTAATAATTTCTCTATCCTGATCACAGCTGCAGTTATTCCAAACATTTTTTATCCCTTCTGGAAACTCTCACTACACCTTCTCCCCATACCTTCTCAGCTAAGGATATTGTCCTTCATTGAAAAGATTGAAGCCATTTTCATGGTGTTCCTTTTTCTCCCCTTTTCCTCATCTCATATCACTCAGAGGTCTTCTCTTACTACTTCTTCTTTTTCTCCTTTCTCTGATGAAATGGCCTTTTTCCTTGCCAAGGCAAACTCCTCCCCAACCACCCCCACCCCATCCCTTCCTAATTTCTCTTTTGCATGTGGTCTCCCTGAAGTCAGGGACTTGGCCCTCTGACCACAGGTAAGAGAGGCTCTATGGCCTCTCCCCACCCAGGGCCCTACAACACTGCTGGGGGGTTGGGAGAAGGCTGAGGGGAGGCAATAAAGAGTGAGTTTTGGTTTGTGCTTTTTGCCTACCATTCAGTTCTGGCTTGCTAAGTAAAAGGCTGCCCCATCAATCAAAGAATGGGAAAGAAACACCTTAAATGAAAGTGCAGTTCTGTTCAGGTCACCCCTTATGCTAGTCAACTCCAAGATCAAACATAAACATCCTCAGTTTGGCTCTGTTCCAGGCTCTCTTCTCTTCTCCCTCCATGCTGTTTTGTCTTATATATCACATCAGCTCCCATGGCTTCAGTGATCCTCTGCATGGAGATGATTCCCATATTGATATAGCCAGCCCTTGCCTCTCTCTCTCTCTCTCTCAAGCTAGAATATGCCTTTTAGACATCTTAAACTCCCCATGTGTCAACCACATCTCCTTCTCTTTTCCCCCAAACAGTCTCTTCGTTGAAGGCACCTCCATCTTCCTTTCAGGCCTCCAGGCTTCCAAATTTAGGCTCACCCTCAACTTCTCACTTTCCCTCATTGCACATAGCCACTCTGTTACCAATACTTTTTTTTCTGTGTCCCCAACACCTCTCTCATATGTTGCCTTCTCTCGGATGCCACCCTGAATGAGGCCCTGCTCACCTAATGCCTCTACTGTAGCAATAGGCTGTTCATTGGAGTTTCTGCCTCAAGACTCTCTGCAGTTCAGGCCATTGGTCTTCCCAAAAGTCATCCCTCCTACTTAGTAAACTTCACTGGCTTTTTATTACCTCCAGGATCAGGCCAAGAAGCATTTATTAAGCACCTACAATATACTAGGCATTCTCTGAAGGCCAAAATAAATAAAAATCTCTGCTGTCAAGGAGCTCACAGTCTAGTGGAGAAATAAGTAAACAATGAAGTACAAACAAGCTAAAGATAGGACAAGTTAGAAATAATCCACAAAGGGGAAGTTCTAGCTAAAGGGACTCAGGAAAGGCTTCCTGTAGAAGGTGAGATTTTAGCTAGAACTTGAAGGAATCCAGGAAAGCCAAGATGTGGAGATGAGGAGGCAGAGAATTTGGGGAAGAGGAAACAGCCAGTAAAAATGACATAACTTAGAGGCAGCTAGGTGGCTCAATTGATAGAGCACCAGGCCAGGAGTTGGGAGGACCTGAGTTCAAATTTGCCCTTAGATACTTCCTAGTTGTGTGATCTTGGGTAAGTCACTTAGCCCTGACTGTAGAGCTCTTATTGCTCTTCTGTCTTATAATTGATATTTAGGAGGTAATAACTTTTTATTTATTTTTTTTAAAGAAAGAAAGTAAATGCCATGTCTTGTTTGAGGAATAGTAAGGCCAGTGTCACTGAATCATAGACCATGTGGGAATGTGTATAATGGAAGACCTGGAAAGGTGAGAGGAAGCCTGATTTTGAGGGGATTTAGAAGCCAAACAGAGGATTTTGGATCTGATGCTGGGCCACCCTGTATCACTTTGATCAGAGAAGGTCCCTTTGATAGCTGAATGGAGGTTGAACTGGACTGGGAGAGATGAGACAGGGAGACCAACCTGGCAAGAGGCCAGGTGTGGAGTGATAAGAGTGGTGGCAATGTGAGAGAAGAGGAAAATTCACTTGTATGGAGCCCCTGTCCCAAAGCCCACTGGTATGGGACTCTCCTTATTGGAAGAGATGAAGGTCCTGCCCTCCAGGAGGAGTAGGGCAGAGTTGCTGAGAGATGAGAGGGCTGCAGTTCTCAGTTTCCATCTCCATGGAGACTCTTCAAGTTTTAAGTTTTCTTTCTTTAACTTTTTCTTTACATCTTAGAATTGATACTACTCATCAGTTCGAAGGCAAAGGAGTGGTAAAGGCTAAGTGATAGAAGTTGTCACTTGCCCAGGGTCACACCATTAGGAAGTATTTGAAGTCAGGTTTGAACCCAGGACCTTCTGTCTCCAGGACTGACTACCAATCCGCTGAGCTACCTAGTTGCCCTTGGACAGGTTGTGGTATATGATAGTTATGGAATACTATTGTGCTATAAGAAATGACTAACAGGATAATTTCAGAAAAATCTGGAAAGACTTACATGAACTGATGCAAAGTGAAGTGAGCAGAACTAGAACACTGTATACATGGACAGCAATATTTCTTTTTTTTTTTTTAAATTTATTTGTTTAATTAATCAAGAATATTTTTCCATGGTTACATTCTTTCCCTCTTCTCCCCCCTCCTCCCTCCGGTAGCCAACAAGCAATTCCACTGGGTTTTATATTGTGAATTTTAAAATTACTCCACCCTAATTAGACATACTTTAGGTGAAGATAAAGTTGTAAACTACTGATTGAACAATGAAGGTACTTAACTCATACCTTTTTGTGAAGCTAAAATTTAAACTAAGTCTATTTTTAGATCTAATACAAAAAGGTGTTAAGTACCTACAAAGGTTAAATTAATCACAAAAAGGTCAAGTAACTCACAAAAGGTAAGCTTAACAAAGAAGTTTGAAGTACTCAAAAGATATAATCTAACTAGAGAAGGTGAGGACTAAAGAGTGGATAGTCCTGGAGAAAATCTAATCAAAGAAGGTGAGAACTAAAAAATAGGCAGTCCTGGAAAAAGCCTCTACTGTGATTGGTAAATGTGAAAATTGAGGCTAAAAAAAAATCAGTTCAGGCAATTCAGGAATTGAATTCAGTTTGGAGTGCAATTGAATTCGGAGTTCAGTTCAGGACTGGAACTCAGCCTGGAGGATCTCACTCAGACAGCTTCCTTGGAGATGGTCTCGTGCTGAGTGATAAGACTGACTCCCTTTCCCTTAGGTTCAGGGAGGCCACTTTGGCCTAGGCCTTTAACTACTGCCTGGCTCAGCCTGAGCCAGAGCAGTTTAAATAAATTCTCTCTCTCTCTCTCTCTCTCTCTCTCTCTCTCTCTCTCTCTCTCTCTCTCTCTCTCTCTCTCTCTCTCTCTCTCTCTCTTCCTTAATTCCTTTTCTCTATATTAATTAAAATCACCATAATTCCCAGCTGACTTGGGTATTTTATTATTTGGGAATTTTTCCTGGCAACCAATTATTTAGATTTTAAGTCACAAAGCTAAAATTATCCTTACAATATGTTTCATTGAGTAAGACCCATTTCCATATCATTAATATTTGTAATAGAGTAATCATTTAGAGTCCACATCCTCAATCATACCCCCATTGAACCATGTGATCAAGCAAATGTTTTTCTCCTGTGTTTCTGCTCCCACAGTTCTTTCTCTGGATGTGGATAGCTTCTTTCTCATAAGTCCCTCAGAATTGTCCTGGATCATTGTATTACTGCTAGTAGAGAAGTCCATTACATTCGATTGTGCCACAGCGTATCAGTCTCTGTACACAATGTTCTCCTGGTTCTGCTCCTCTCACTCTGCATCCATTCCTGGAGGTCATTCCAGTTTACACGGAATCCCTCCAGTTCATCATTCCTTTGAGCACAATAGTATTCCATCCCCAACAGATGCCACAATTTGTTTAGCCGTTCCCCAACTGATGACAGCAATATTTCTTGATGAACAACTGCTAATGATCTAGTTATTCTTAGCCACACAATGATCCAAGACAATCCCAGAGATTCATGATGAAAAATTCTATCTGTCCTTGGATAAAGAACTGATGGAGTCTGAATTAAAACATACTATATTTAATTTCCTTTCTTCTTTTTTAAATTTGAGATCTCTTCCACAAAATTACTAATATGGAAAAATGTTTTTACATGATTGCACTTAAAATCTATATCAGATGACTTAGGGAGGAGGAAGGGTACAGAGGGAGTGAGGGAGGAAGGATAAGAAGATGGGAGAGAATTTGGAACTCAAATCTTGAAAAAAAATGAATGTTAAAAAGTGTTTTTTTATACGTAATAGGAGAAAAAATAAAATATTTTTAAAAAAAGACTAAGCTTCAGTCTCACTTAATGCAAGAAGTCTTTCCTTTCTAAACACTTCCCAGTGTCTTCCCTCTGAAATGACCTATATCTGCCTCTTTTGTGTCTTTTGCATATCTATAGTTATTTACAAATCATTTCTCTTTTGCCTGTGGTCTCCCTGAAGTCAGGGACAGTGTTTTGACTTTTCTTTACATTCCCTGTGCTAAGTATGGTGCCTAGGACACAGAGATTAAGAAATACTTGTAGAAGAGGTGATATTAACTACTCCATTGCATAATCCCATAACTTTGACTTAAGAACTCTCATCAATGCACTGTCTGATGATGAATCCTGAGTATCATCCATGTGGCCGCCTGACAATCTTTGGGCAGAGAAGGGGGTAGACTTAGAGACATTTTCAGACTTGGCCAAAATGTAGGTTTGTTTTGCTTGATTGGGTTTATATATTTATGGGAGGTTTTATTTTTGTTAAATGGACGTGAGGTTTTGGGGGCAGCTAGGTGGCTCAGGGGATTGAAAGTCAGGCCCAAAGGTGGGAGATCCTAGGTTCAAATCTGGAATCAGACACTTCCTAGCTGTGTGACTCTGGGCAAGTCACTTAACCCCCATTGCATAGTTCTTACCACTCTTCTGCCTTAGGACTAATATATAGTATTGATTCTAAGATGGAAGGCAAGGGTTTAAAAACAATATGGGTGTGGGGTGGAAGATGGTCATAATAATGCTGCTTAAAAAAAGGAAAAGAAAGCAAAGAAGGTAGCTTGATCTAATGGAAAGATCTTGGACCTGGATTTAGAAAGTCTGAGTTCAAATCTTGGCTTGTTATTAACTCTGACCCTTACTCAAGTTTATTAAATACTTTTATTTATTTGACTGGATAGATGTCTGTATCGTTAGAGAAAGACAATGGCTAGAGAAAGAGGAGAGAGAACTGAGTTTAACTCTTATTATATGAATAAATAAAAAGACGATTCTTGACTTTGGAAGCTAACCAGAAAAGCTGAATGGTGACACTGTGCTTTGGAAGTGAAGTCAAAAATAGGAGCAATGCAATGGCTACAGAAGTCGATGGCTTGATTTTTCTCACAGCTAAAATTTTGCAAATAATTATTGGTCTGTCCTATTACTTGTTATCCTATTAAGAATTGAATAACTAAGCATTGATATTTATTTAAGTCTTAAGGAAAGACAGAAGAGAAAAAGAGAAAGAGAGAGAACTGCTTATGGGAAAATCAAGTTTTTAAAGTTTATATTGTTTAATTATTAAATATTATTTCTCTTATCAAATATTATTTCACAAACTTGAGAAACCTCTTTTCTCAAACCCATAATCTCCCATAAACTCCTTCTAGTTAAGGGCAGTTTAAAACCGACAGTTAAACTGTAACTGTTCAAGGTTCCAAAGTCTCCTAAAGTTACAGTAATAGTTTCTGTAGTCTTCGTGGGAGAGGTTATTGAAGTTGGGATTGCACATACAGAGAAAAGACAAAGCAGTTGTGAGGGAGGGAATCCCCAGGGAATTAACAGCTGGGGAGATGAAAATGGGTCTCCAGGAAGAGAAGGCTCTTGCTTGGTCTAAAGGGTCTGTAAAGCCGAGGTGAGACGGGAAAGTGGGCATTCTAGAAACGTTGGGCAAAGGAATAAAGGAGAATAAATATAGCACCTGTACGATGAAGTATAATTAACAAGGTAGAAGGAGATAGGAGATTCTGACTATGAGTCCTAGAAAGGGAATGAATGGAGAGTCCATTTTAGCTGTGGAAACTGTGAAAATGGAAAAGTCAGGTAGTGAGCAATTTAGAGGGGGTCTCAGAAAGTCATTTCAAAGAGGGAAAGAGCATTTGGACATATCAGCTCATTGGTATAGGGAACTCTCAGATGAGGAAACTCCTTCCAGTTCAGGTCAGCACCTTCCAATGATGTCAGAGGCAGAACTTGAACTGGTCTACTGTCTTCTTGATTCTAAGACAAACTCCCTATGCACTGTCTGTATGGTCCTATTGTTAATTTTTTCCTTTAAAAAAAACACAAAACATTTTTCTTTTATTTTTTGCTTTTAAAAAAAAGTTTTTATTTAATTAGATGATTTATAATAATTTTCCATGGTTACAAGACTCATGTTCTTTCACTTCCCTCCCTTTATTCTTTTCCCATATCTGATGTGCAATTCCACTGAGTTTAATATGTATCACTGATCAAGACCTATTTCCATGTTATTATTTGCACTAGGGTGATTCTTTAGAGCCTACATCCCCAATCATATCCCCTCGAACCATGTATTCTAGCAGTTGTTTTTCTACTGTGTTTCTACTCCCACAGTTCTTTCTCTGAATGTTGATAGTGTTCTTTCTCATAAGTCCCTCAGAATTGTCCTGTATCATTGCACTGCTGCTAGTAGAGAAGTCCATTACATTCGATTGTGCCACAGTGTATCTGTCTCTGTGTACAATGTTCTCCTGGTTCTACTCCTTTCACTCTGCATCCATTCCTGGAGGTTGTCCCAGTTTAAATGGAATTCCTCCAGTTCATTATTCCTTTGAGCACAATAGTATTCCATCACCAACAGATACCACAAATTGCTCAACCATTCCTCAATCGAAGGGCATCCCCTCATTTTCCTGTTTTTTGCCACCACAAAGAGCACAGCTATGAATATTCTTGTACAAGTCTGTTTCCTTATCTCTGGGGTACAAACCCAGCAGTGCTATGGCTGGATCAAAGGGCAGACAGTCTTTTAGTGCCCTTTGGGTATAGTTCCAAAGTGCCTTCCAGAATGGCTGGATCAATTCACAACTTTACCAGCAATGCATTAATGTCTCAATTTTGCCACAATCCCTCCAACATTCATTATTTTCCTTTGCTGTCATGTTAGCCAATCTGCTAGGTGTGAGGTGATGCCTCAGAGTTGTTTTGATTTGCATCTCTCTGATTATAAGAGATTTAGAACACTTCTTCATGTGCTTATTAATAGTTTTGATTTCTTTGTCTGAGAATTGCCTATTCATGTCCCTTGCCCATTTATCAATTGGAGAATGGCTTGATTTTTGTGTTCAATTGATTTAGCTCTTTGCAAATTTGAGTAATTAGACTTTTGTCAGAGGTTTTTGTTCTGAAGATTGTTTCCCAATTTGTTGCTTCCCTTATAATTTTGATTGCATTGGGATTTTTTGGACAAAAACATTTTTATTTAATGTAATCAAAATTATTTATTTTACATTTTGTGATTTTTTTCTAACTCTTGCCTGGTCTTAAAATCTTTCCTTTCCCAAAGATCTGACATGTATACTATTCTGTGTTCATCTAATTTACTTATAGTTTCCTTCTTTATATTCAAGCCATTCACCAATTCTGAGTTTATCTTGGTGAAGGGTGTGAGATGTTGATCTAGACCTAATCTCTCCCATACTGTTTTCTAATTTTCTCAGAAGTTTTTGTCAAATAGTGGATCTTTGTTCCCAAAGCTGGGATCATTGGGTTTATCATAGGCTGTCTTGCTGAGGTTACTTACTCTAAGTCTATTCCACTGATCTAAGTCTATTCCACTGATTTCAAAGCCACATGAGGGTACATCAATAGATGATAATGCACAAAGACAATTGTCATTCTCGGTAACCAAGAGAGTACCACTATACTATTCCACTGATCCTCCTTTCTGTCTCTTAGCCAGTACCATATTGTTTTGATGACCACTGCTTTATAGTACATTTTAAGATCTGGTACTGCAAGGCCTCCTTCTTTTGCATTTTTTTTCCCATTATTTCCCTGGGTATTCTTGATCTTTTGTTTTTCCAAATAAACTTTGTTATTTTTTTTTTAATTCAGTAAAAATTTTTTTTTGGTAGTTTGATGGGTATGGCACTAAATAAGTAAATTAGTTTGGTTATTATTGTCATTTTTATTATGTTGGCTCATCCCACCCATGAGCAATCAATGTTTTTCCAATTGTTTAGATCTAGTTTTAATTGTGTAGAGAGTGTTTTGTAGTGTTCATATAGTTCCTGTGTTTGTCTTGGCAGATAGATTCCTATTTTATATTGTCTAGGGTGATTTTAAAGGGAATTTCTCTTTCTAACTCTTGCTGCTGGGATGAGTTGGAAATATATTGAAATGCTGATGATTTGTGTGGGTTTATTTTGTATCCTGCAACTTTGCTAAAGTTGTTGATTATTTCCACTAGCTTTTTGGTGGATTCTCTCTAGGATTCTTTTAAGTAGACCATCATATCATCTGCAAAGAGTGATAGCTTGGCCTCCTCATTGCCAATTTTAATACCTTCAATTTCTTTTTCTTCTCTAATTGCCACAGCTAGTGTTTCTAATACAATGTTAAATAATAGAGGTGATAATGGGCATCCTTGTTTCACTCCTGATCTTATTGGGAATGCTTCTAGTTTATCCCCATTGCAGATGATGTTTGCTGATGGTTTTAGATATATGCTGTTTATTATTTTTAGGAAAGGCCCTTCTATTCCTATACTTTCTAGTGTTTTCAATAGGAATGGGTATTGTATTTTGTCAAAGACTTTTTTCTGCGTCTATTGAGATAATCATGTGAGTTTTGTAGGTTTGTTTGTTGATATGGTCAATTATGTGGATGGTTTTCCTGATATTGAACCATCCTTGCATTCCTGGTATAAATCCCACCTGATCATAATGAATAACCCTTGTGATGACTTGCTGGAGTCTTTTTGCTAGTATTCTATTTAAGATTTTTGCATCTATGTTCATTAAGGAGATTGGTCTGTAATTTTCTTTCTCTGTTTTTGATCTATTTTTTTGCTCTTATATTACTAAATTTCTCCATGTATTGCTCCTTCTCCCTGCTCTCAATCAACCCCTAAAGCAAAGAATTCTTAAAAAAACATTTTTTTAGGGGGCAGCTGGGTGGCTCTGGGGATTGAGAGCTAGGCCCAGAGAGTTTTCTAAGACCAGATTTGGGTTCAAATCTGGTCTCAGACAACTTCCTTGCTGTGTGACCTTGGGTAATCATTTGATCCCCATTGCCTAGCCCTTATCACTCTTCTGCCTTAGAACCAATACACAGTATACACAACTCTGAGGTATCATCTTACAGCCAGCAGATTGGCCAACATGACAGCAAAGGAAAGTAATGAATGCTGGAGGGGATGTGGCAAAGTCGGACATTAATGCATTGCTGGTGGAGTTGTGAATGGATCCAACCATTCTGGAGGGCAATTTGGAACTATGCCCAAAGGGTGATAAAAGACTGTGTGCCCTTTGATCCAGCCATAGCACTGCTGGGTTTGTACCCCAAAGAGATAATAAGGAAAAAGACTTGTACAAGAATATTCACAGCTGCACTCTTTGTGGTGGTCAAAAGTTGGAAAATGAGGGGATGCCCTTCAATTGGAGAATGGCTGAACAAATTGTGGTATCTTTTGGTGATGGAATACTATTGTGCTCAAAGGAATAATAAAGTGGAGGAATTCCATGGAGACTGGAACAACCTCCAGGAAGTGATGCAGAATGAGAGGAGCAGAACCAGGAGAACATTGTACACAGAGACCGATACATTGTGGTACAATCAAACGTAATGGGCTTCTCCATTAATGGCTTTATAATGTCCCTGAACAATCTGCAGGGATGTATGAGAAAAAAAAAACTATCCTCAAGCAGAGGAAAAACTGAGGGAGTAAAAACACTGAGGAAAAGCAACTGCTTTGCTTGACTACAGAGGTTGAGGGGAAATGATCGAGGAGAGACTCTAAATGAACACTCTAATGCAAATACCAACAACAAGGAAATGGGTTCAGAGCAAGGACACATGTGATACCCAGAGGAATCGTGCGTCGGTTGGGGGGGTGGCAGGGGGGGAGGAAAAGAAAATGATCTTTGTTTCCAATGAATAATGTATGAAAATTACCAAATAAAATAATGTTTTAAAAACTAATATATATATATATATATATATTCTAAGATAGAAGGTACGGATTTAAAAAATATTTTTAAAATCCTCATAACCTAATTTTTCTATTGATAGAATTTATTCACAAGGGTCTCAATCCCTTCTTCCTCTTTCCACACGATAGAAGGTACTATCCAGAGTAGACAAGTATGTATATATATATATATATATATATATATATATATATATATATATATAAAATTATGTTTTTCATCACCAAAACATTTTAGTAATCCAAAAAAGTTCCACAGCTCTAGGCCCTCTATCCTTGCAGAGGAGTTGGGCAAAGTGTCTTCTTATATCTCTTTTTTGGAGTCATGTTCATTATAAGCCATGTTCCCTTGAATTATTTGTTCCTATTTACATTGTTGTGGTTTTTGAATATATTCTTTCCCTAACTCAACTTATTTCACTCTACATCACTTCACATAAATCTTTCCATGCTTTTCTGAATATATCATATGTCTTTTTTGTAGCAGAGGAATATTCCATTGTATTCCTGTACCATGATTTGTCTAGCCATTCTCCCAATGATGACCTTAAAATAACTGGCAGAGATACATCAAGGACATGGATCTTCTTGCTCCTAATGTGGGGTGAGCTTGGGAAAGGGGACAGGAAGATAAGGTCAAAGGAAGAAAAAAGTCAGAAAAAATTTTTAACTATATGTCTTGATAAGGTAGATCAGAGCTTTACAACTTTCAGAGTGCTTTCTAGGATTAAAAAAAAAATGTAATTAATATGCTTAGACCAGTATTTCTTATTTTTAGTCCATTCTCAGAAATTTTTTCATTAAGACTAAATATCTTCCTCAAATAATAATGCACAACTAATTTCAGTTTAGTGAGATCTGTATGGAGTCTCTCTTTTTTTTGGTGGCAGAAGTATGGAGCTTGGTATCTCTCTCTCTCTCTCTCTCTCTCTCTCTCTCTCTCTCTCAGAGATGTTGGGTTTGACTATCGGTGTGGCTCGTGGCAGTGTTTTGGTGTTGGCTGGGTCTTCCCTGAGCTCTCTCAGACCTTTTTTTCCCTTTACCATTCCTAAAACACTATCCTCCTAGGAGGCCCCTCATCTCAACTGGAAGGGCTCTGAACTCCCCTTGGCTCAGGCTAGGCCGGAGAAATCCTATACCCTTTTCTCTCTCTCTTCTTAATACCTTCCCTCTATATTAATTAAACCACCATAAAATTCCCAAGCTGACTTGAGTATTTTTATTGGGATTGAATTAAATCCCTGGTGACCATAGTATATTAGTAAAAAAATCCCTAAATTTACCCCTTACAGGATATAACATGGGGCAGGTAGGTGGCACAGTAGTGTAAGAATTAAATAATAGTTCTACCCAGATATATATTTTATAAAGTTTATTGGAAATGGTAGACAACCATTCCTATAAGTAACCTGACCATGTGGTGCCTAGCCTGCCAGTCTCTTTCCTCTTTCCTCCCCTCACCTGCCTCCTCTGTTCTCTTCTCCCATCTCCCCCATTCTCTCCTGATTCTCCAGCTCAGAAGCCCCAAACCTTGACCTTTATTGACGCACAGTAAGTAGAAGGATGCAAAACTGTGATATGTCAGGAATGTTTGATAGACGTGTAAAGCTCCTCAGGAGGGGGTGGGGATAAACGTCCTTGACACAGTAGATAGAGTTCTGAGTTCAAATTTGATCTCATACACTTACTAGCTGCATGACTCTAGCCAAGTCACTTAAATCTGATTGCCTCAGTCTCTCCATCTTTAATATGAGCTTGAGAAGGAAATGGCAAACCACTTCAGTATCTCTGCCAAGAAAACCCCAAATGGGATCATGAAGAGTTGGATATGATTGAAGAGAATTACTAACAATATGGACATAACATCTTGGAATGGGCATAGGCAATGAAATTTAACACTTTGGTTTTTGAGGTGAAGAAACTGTGACTTGGGAGTTTCACCCAATTCATAATTATAAATTAATGGTAGACACAAGAATAGAATGTACCTCGGGGCCTCTGACACCTCATTCTAAGATATTTATCATTATAACATTTCAAAGATTCACAGAGGACCTGTGTTGGAATTGACCTTGGCAAAAACAACTCCCTACAACTTACCTGGCATGTGGGCCTTTAACTTTTGCTTGAAGACTTCAAATGAGGGAGAGCTCCATTTTTTCGTAGTGATTTGGAAGTTGTTCCTTACATCGTCTACGTTTAATGCAACTTTCCCCCGTTGTTCCCATTTCTGTCCTTTGGGGCCAGCAGAACAAGTCCAATACATTTTCCACATGACAGTCTTGCAAATCATCTCTCCTGTTCTACCTCAGGCTTCTCTTCTACAGGCTCGAAGGTTCTGTTTCCTTACATGAGCTTAAGGCAGTTGGTCAGGTCATCCTAGTTGTCCTATGGATACTCTCTTGCTTATCAATTAGTGGCATTTATTTATTTTTTATTTTTAAAATTTTTATTTGGTCAATTTCAAACATTATTCCATGGTTACAAAAATCATATTCTATTGCTCCTTCCCCTCCCCTCCCCTTCCTGTAGCTGATGCACAATTCCACTGGGTATTGCGTGTCCTTGATCAGAACCCTTTTCCACATTGTTGGTGTTTGCATTAGGATGTTCATTTAGAGTTTATATCCCCAACCACATGCCCGCAACCCATGTATTCAAGCAGTTGTTTTTCTTCTGTGTTTCTGCTCCCACAGTGTTTCCTCTGAATGTGGATAGTGTTCTTTCTCATAGATCCCTCCAGGTTGTTCAGGAACACGGCATTGTAGAGGCATTTAGAATTGAGCATGGTGCCCCAGGTTTGGTTAACTCCAGGATGCTGGTTTAAAGGCAGAAGAATGATAAGGGCTAGGGGCTTGGAGTTGTGGTGACTTGCTCCCAGGATCACACAGATAGGAAGAATCTGAGGCCAAATTTGAGATTTATTCTTAATGAGATTTGTCCTTAAATTTGTATCATTTTGATTTCTAATACTGCTCTTTACCATTGCATTTTTCAAATCCTTTCTTCATTCCTTTGTCCTGACAGACCTAGGAATGTACCTTACATTCTTCAGAGCATCCTCTAAAATTGGGATAATTAAGATAGAGAATCTTTGATTCATCTTTTCCAGGAAACAAATCTTGCTCCAACCAAGTATATTAGCGAGTGTGGGACATGTCCATGTCCTTGATTTCCCCATTAGGTTGAAGGATGGAAGTCAAACCTAACTGGACATAATTTGATATCTCCATCTAAATCAGGAAGGATATTGTAATTCTGTGATCAGACATGTGACCCCACCCATCATCATTAGAGAATTAGAGAGGGACTGGAAAATATTAGCCCACCTTCTCATTAGGCATTTACCAATTAGAGATGTTTTGGGCTGTCTAAGGGTGGGCTGAATAATGAACTTTCGAAATTGTATTTAAATGATCAAGACTCTGAATGAATCATCTTTGATCTAACAGAGAGATCATGGACCAGTTAATTTATTGGCTATTGCTAGCCTAATCAATAAAGTGAATTGTCTTACCCAGAACTCAGTCTCTTGGAATTTATATTTAACACAGAACATAGTGGACACAATAGTAATAAATGCTTATTGATTGACTATAGTTTACAGAATCTATTCTCTTCCTTTTTTTGGCAACAAACCTTTTGACTTTCCTAGTGCTGCTGCACCTCTCCCATTCTCCAGTCTTTCTGTTTTAAATTGATTAAAAATTACTTAAGATACCCAGCTGTGTGAACCTGGGCAAGTCACTTGACCCCCATTGCCTAGCCCTTACCACTCTTCTGCCTTGGAGCCAATACACAGTAAGGGTTTTTAAAAAATACTTAAGATAAATTTTTATTGATATATTTTTTACATAGTTTGAATTTCTCTGCAACCTTCCCCTCCCAGAGGAGGAGAGAAAGCAGGAGAAGCATTTTAAAGAAAAAAGAGAAAGAAAAAATCAGGAAAAAGATCTGTATATTAGACAAAATCGGTCATCTGCATTGTTTCACACTCTTGCATGCTCTCCACAATTATTGAATTATGCTCTCCACAATTTTGTTCCACTAACAAAAATGGTTCAACAAGTAATGAAAAAAGTATTTGTTAGACCATTCCAGCCCTAGGCTGGGGGTGAAATGTAGGGGATTAAACTACAAAAAGGAAGACTGGTCTTGTCCTTAAGGAGTTTACATTCTACTAAGGGAAGACAGTATTGAGTTAGAGTGGTGGCAGGAGGAGGATTTTTTTCCTGATGTTGAATGAAGCCAAGGAACAATTGATTGGTTGGTCCTTCCAAGGAATATTTGTGTTGACTTGATTACGTGTTCCAAAGACAGAGATGAAAAGTGGAGTGGGGGACATCAAAGCAGGGTAATTGGCAACACTGAATGAAGATGGCAGGAGGGTAGTATGGGAGTTCTGGGTCTAGGTCACATGGTGAATTCTCACCAACTCACCAACATTTCTTAAAAACAGTTCTTGCTGCTTGAGGCTCTCACTGTCTCCTTTTGCTGATTTTCTCCTAACCATTTTTTAATTCCTTATTTCCAGGCCAAAGGTCACTCTTTGTCTAGGAAAATAGAAGTTAAAGCAAAAGATTTCCTAGTCTTTGTGCAATTTCATGTATTAGTAACAAAGAACTTTTTTTGACCTTGGAGAAAGATCACTTGAAAAAGTGACAAAAAGATCTGGACACATTGGGTATTTAGTGAGGGTTTTTTTGGGGGGGGGCAGAGGGGGAGAGATTAGTAATTGTTTATATCTTTTCTGTAGAAAAATGATTCTAGCATAAGCATTCTTATTATGTACTGTTAATATTTCTTTGTTCTGTTTATCCCATCAAACTGGGACTTCCCTAGAGAGCCATGTCTTCCTCATCAGCCCTGGAGGGATCACCCAAAGAGAGGAGCCAAGTTTTTTTCTCATTAGATTATGACTCTCAAGGGCAGGGGTTATGTTCTCCTATCACATTGGGACTCTCCAAAAGCAGGGCTATCATATTCCTCAATTTGTGGTCACTGAGGGAGTAGTGATGAACTCCCTATGGGAGGGCAAGATGTGGTCTCCACCATCAGACTACAGGACCAGGTTTCTCCTCTCAGATGACAGCAATTTGAGAGCAGGTTTGTTCCCAGTAAGTCCCATACTCCCGGAGCAGGTGCCATTCCCCACTCCCCATGGCTTTCCTTTCCCCAACTTGTGTCCCCATCTCCCTTTACTCTGAAGCCTTGGTGGCCCATTGATGCCCTCCTTTAACTAGGGCAACCTGTCGCCCCTGCTACAAACAGGACTGCATGTTTTCTGTCTTCCAGAAAAAGCTTTCTGGACGGCTTTCCTCATGGCCCTCCTGCCCCCCGGGTTTCTGACGACCTGGGCCAGTGCAAGGGCCTCTTCCTGGTGCTCATCCTGGCCTTGACCCCTGCGGGTCTCAGATACTGGCTGCAGGGCTGCCAGGTCGGATGCTCCCCAGGTCCTTCCCGCTGCTACTTGGGGGTTTTCTGCCTTGAACCATGTATCCCGTCGCTGCTGCTGCTGCTGCGCGCCCCCTCCCTTCTCCTGTCCGTGTCCCACATGCCCATCTCATCTGGGAAGCTCCACGAGCAGATTCCAGGGCAAGGGTCTTTGGCCTTGGTCAGTGTCCAGGGTTTGGCATCCAGGCTTTCTCTGCCTCCAACCCTCCTGGGCTAATCAAGGCCGCGCAGTCCCTCTTGGAATGGAGGCGCCCGGGGTTTCAGTGGGCGGGAGGCGTGGGGGGCTTCGAGTCTTCTACAAGCCCAGGCGAAGGGCAGCGCGGCGCATGCGCGCTGAGTATCTAGGGAGGCGGAGGGGTGTGATGGTATGTTTGTGTGTGTGTTCCTTCATGCTTTCGGGGAGGGTTGGTCTGGATCAGACGGCGGGGGGCGCGCTCGGGGCGGGGAAACGCACGGGGAAGCTTCATAAGCTCTCCGGCTCCCCCGGCCTTCTCGGCAGCGACTCCCGGCAGCCCCTGCGCGAGGGGCGGGGCGGGGCGAGGCAGCGTCGGCGCAATGTGAGGGGCGCGCGGGGGAGGGGTGACGGCGGGTGCGTCGGGGCGTGCCCGGGCGTGGCGGCATCACGCAGCGCGGCCGGGCGGAGCGCCGCCGCATTGTTTGTTTCACGGGGGGGAGCGAGCGAGGAGCGAGCGAGCGAGCGGAGGAGGAGCGCCGCGGAGCAGGGAGCGAGGAGCGAGGAGCGAGCAGCGAGCGGACAGCGGACAGGAGCCGAGCGGAGCGAGCGAGCGAGTGAGCGCCGGAGCCGAGCCTAGCCGAGTCCGCTGCCCCCGCCGCCCCGGCTCTGGCCCTGGAGAGCGGCGCCCCGCAGCGCGGCCGGCCCGGCCCGGGCCCCCCCACGAGCCGGGGCCTCGCGTGAGGAGCCGCCCCGCCGCCCCGCCGCCTTCGCTGGGCCAGGCCCGCCGCGCAGGCCCCGGCTCCGGCCCCGGCCCGGCCCCGCCCGGGCCCCGCGCGTCCCCGAGGCCGCCGCGGCCGTTGGCGCCCCCAGCGCCGCCCCCGGAGCCGTCCGAGCCCCGGAGCCAGGTGGGTGAAGGCCGGGGGGAGGTCCGGGAGGGGCGGCCGGGGCGGCGGCGGCGGCGGCGCCATGTTTGCGGCCGCAGCTTTGTCCGCTCGGCCCGGGCGGCGCGGGCAGCGCGGCGGGAGGCCGGGCCAGGCCGCTGGCCCCGATGTCTGTCCGTCAGCCTGCCTGTCGCCGCGGCCCCGAGCCTTATTCATCGCGGAGGAGCCTGCGGGCATTAGCGGCGGATCCCGGGTGTAGTAGGGGGTGGGGGCGGCTCCGGGTCAGAGGCTGCGGCCATGGCTTTGACCCCTGTGCCAGGCCAGGAGAGGAGGGGGCTGCCGCGCCCGCTGCTTCCCGGTTCCTCCGACAGCCTCGCTTAACGTCCTGGCAGCCTTCGCTTTACCAAATGCAGGGGCAAACCATGGGAAAGGGGGGCCCTCCGGATGGGCACAACAACCAGGGCTGAGGGGCCCAAGTTGGGCCCGTCTCGAAAGCCCTGGGGCTGACCAGGAAGTGAAGCGCCTAGAAAAGTTGTTGGCCCCGAGACTGCAGAGAGATGCTTTCTTACAGTATTGCTGAGAACCCTCATTGCCTAATTGACTCGAGGAAAGTCGCAGAGCTAGGACAAGGACGATTCTGCACTTTGGGGTTCACATTTGGAATACTTTGGTTCATAAATCATTATTTCCAAATCACTCTGCCTCACTGTTGTAAAATGGGGCCTTGTGAGCTTTGTTGGTTCTGGCTAAATAAGTGGTTCAGCCAAAAAAACCCAAGTCTTGGGGGACAGGTCAATAATTGGAAATTCAGCGAAGCATCTTTATTTAAAAGGAAAACCACAGCCTTTTAACTATGTACTCCTGTTTCCTTGTTGGCAAGTGTCCATTGAAAATGGTAGCACAGCCATCACCACTCTGTCATGGACTTGGAATAGTCCTACAACTTGCTTGTTGAAATGTTGGTGCTGCCATGCCTGTCACTAAAATGATGTCATTCTTCAGGTTGGACCGGACCTAGAGTTAGCTACCTGATCTCCTGCCCTGACAGGTTGTTGGGGGGGGGATCCCTGGCACTGATAGCCTGATGCAAAATACTCCTTTTTGGGAGGTGACCCAGGTAGGAAGAGATGGAGGCAGGCATGTGTGTCCCTTTGTAAGACTCAGGATATCTAGTGTCGGTTGTATCAGAGGAATTTAGAGTTGATTGTTGGTCATTAGACTGACCTGACAGTGATGCTTTGAAGCAAGGTTTACTGAAGTCACCTCAAAGCTTGGCTCCTTGTGGTTACTGGGTTTGTTACTGGGAGGCAAGGAGGTGTTAAATCCATGGATTGGGTTTTCTGAGTACAAAAGCTTGTTATTTGTGACCAAATCCTGCCCTGATTTCATATCTTGCAAAGAGATGCTTAGCAGTTTCCTGGTGTCAATCCTATGTCTTTTTTAAAGCTTGTAAGGAAATGAAAAACTATCAAACAAACAAAAACCCAGAAGAAATCATTTAGCCCAAGGGGTGTGATGCTACAGCAGAGAAAGGATGTGCAGGGGAGAGTGTCCTTGCTGTTAATGGTCAGGCACAAATCCCAAACCTAGCAGATGATTATTCTTTTAGGGTATATGAAGTCCTGGAAAGGAAGACTAATTCCTGTCGTAGAGACTGACAGTGTTGAATCTGTCATGGAAAAGAGGGAGTCTATTTAAACTTTGTTCTCCATCTTTTCTGGGTTGGTTTACCCTGATGCCCTGCCTGCTCTTTCCTTTCTCCTCTAAGCAACTTGGGGAAACTTTTCACACAGTGGTTGTCAGTGTGGCTCCTCTTCTCTGGGACTTTTCACAATAATCTTTCTGACTGGGCTTTGGTTGACTTAACCATAAGCCACAGGGGTGGGGAAAGAAGGAAAAGATGAACTGGAGTAGGAGGGGACTCTTGGTTAAGTTAATAAGTTAATTTGCTCAGACCTCAAACAAAACTGATTGGTGCAGGTCCTCACTGTTGCTTCCTTGTTGGTGCAACTGGAAAAGCACTTGGCCAAGGACAGTCATTAGTTGTGATTATGATGATAACATGGGCTGCACGAACTAGATCCTACTTCCCCCCAAGATGGCTTTCTGTCTCTCTGTCATGTCATTCGCCACCATGGAATCAGATTTTGAGTTGGAAAGGGGGATCCCTTCTACAGATCAGTCCTTTAAAACACAAAGTCAAATCAAGCAAGGCTTTCCTGTTGTGTACCTTGTTATCTGAGGATGACTGATTGACAATGAATTTTGCATAGTCTTTTAGAAAACATGAAATACTTTTATTATGATCTTGATAGTCAATGGACAAAAATATTTACACATGAAAAAGACATAAAACATTGATTTATGTATAGCTTTAAAAATTGTTTTCATGTAGGACATTATTGTCTGGATACCCTTTTGAACTTTCTTGTAAACTTATTCTCTCTTTTTTGACATTTTTATGACTCTCTTCCCCTTTTTGTTAGAAACCCTTTATCTTCATTTGATTATATTCCTGTTTCAAGTAAGACTATCCTTCATTATCACCTCTTCCTAGTACCTCCTGTTTTGCCTCATCCTCAGCAACTCAGAAATCTCATTTCTTCTGTGGAGAAGAGAGCAATGGGTCCTGGGAGTAATTTGAGACTTAATCTTCTGAGCTGAATGAATTTGCAAAACCTTAGCTTCTTAGGAATGGTTAGGAATAAGCATTTAAATATAGTATCCACCATATGCCAGGCATACAACCAGGCAAGGTTGGTGCCATTGTCATTATTCCCCTTTTCCATTTGAGGAGGCTGAGGCAGACAGATTTTGTGATTTGCCCACCCAGCCCAGTAAGCATTTGAGGCAAGATTTGAACTCACAAGTCCTGACTTCAGGCCTGTGCTATTGGCTGCCTCTCAGCTGTCTTAGGACGTGGTTTGCGTGTGTGTCTTGTTTTGATTTAGCTGGGTTGACTCTTGGATTTTTTGCAAACATTTTGTCACAGGAAAGCCTTACCTTGAACTTTGCTTGTAATTTCAGGTAATCATTGCCAAATGAGGAGGAAAGGACGATGTCATCGAGTATCTTCGACCAGGCCCTCTTCTTCCCCATGCAGTATTAAGCACTCCCCTACTAGAGAGACCCTGACATATGCACAAGCTCAGAGAATGGTTGAGATAGAGATTGAAGGCCGCCTTCATAGGATCAGTATTTTTGACCCTTTGGAGATCATCTTAGAAGATGACCTCACAGCTCAGGAGCTGAGCGAATGTAACAGCAATAAAGAAAACAGTGAGAGGCCCCCGGTCTGTCTGCGAACTAAGCGGCATAAGAACAACAAGGTGAAGAAGAAGAATGATGCTCTCCCCGGCGCCCACGGTGCCCCAGCCGCCGCCAGCCCCCTTCCTGAGCCCCGCGTGCGGATCGTTGAATACAGCCCGCCCTCGGCACCGAGGCGGCCGCCAGTCTACTACAAGTTTATTGAGAAGTCAGCTGAAGAGCTCGACCATGAGGTGGAGTATGACATGGACGAGGAAGATTACGCCTGGCTAGAGATCATGAACGAGAGGCGGAAAGCTGATGGTGTTTCGGTGGTATCCCAGAACATGTTCGAGTTCCTCATGGACCGCTTTGAGAAGGAGTCCTACTGCGAGAACCAGAAGCAGGGCGACCCCCAGTCTCTGATCGACGAGGACGCCGTGTGCTGCATTTGCATGGATGGGGAGTGCCAGAACAGCAATGTCATTCTGTTCTGTGACCTGTGCAACTTAGCTGTTCACCAGGAGTGTTACGGGGTGCCCTACATCCCCGAGGGCCAGTGGCTCTGCCGACACTGCCTGCAGTCCCGCGCCCGGCCCGTCGACTGTGTGCTGTGCCCCAACAAGGGGGGGGCCTTCAAAAAGACGGACGATGACCGCTGGGGCCACGTGGTCTGTGCCTTGTGGATTCCGGAGGTGGGATTTGCCAACACGGTTTTCATTGAACCCATTGATGGAGTGCGGAACATCCCCCCGGCCCGGTGGAAACTCACATGCTACCTCTGTAAGCAGAAGGGGGTCGGTGCCTGTATCCAGTGCCACAAAGCCAATTGCTACACAGCATTCCATGTGACATGTGCCCAGAAGGCTGGCCTCTATATGAAAATGGAGCCTGTGAAGGAGGTGACAGGCAGTGGCACCACCTTCTCTGTCAAAAAGACTGCTTACTGTGATGCGCACACTCCTCCGGGCTGCATCCGCAGGCCTCTCAATATTTATGGGGACGTTGAGATGAAAAATGGGGTTTGCCGGAAGGAGGGAGCTGTCAAAACTGTCAGGTCAACGTCCAAAGTTAGGAAGAAAACAAAAAAGGCTAAGAAAACTTTGGCTGAGCCCTGTACAGTTATGCCCACAGTGTCCGCTCCTTATATTCCCCCTCAGAGGTAAGCAAGCTTAAGGAATGGCACAGGAGCAGATCTTTACCGGGGAAATGTGAAAGTGGATGGGGGTAGGATCTTTGCTCATTCAGCACAAGCCAGATGCAGAAGAGGGCTCTTCCTCACTCCTGGGCTTGTGCACTTGCTTGTGGAGCTCTTTATGGGGACCTAATAGTCTGCCAAAGAAGGGTCCCCACATTTATTCTAGCACAAAGTAGATGCAACAGTCAAAGGTCTCCCAGCTTACCCAGGATTCTTCTTTTCTTTCTGGTAGTGTTTAATGCAACCAAGTTCTGTTAGAGCAAAATAATATGTTTAGGTTCCTGGGAGATCCTAAAGTCATAGATTTAGACCTGGAAGGGAGGTTGGAGGGTGTCAGAAAAGTAGACGGACTCAGAGAGCTTGAGTGACTTTTCTCAGACTCAGGTAGTTACTGGCAGAAGCTGGATTCAAAACCACGTCTCTAATGCCAAATCAGGCTCTTCTGATGTCATTGGTGTCATTGTTCTAGTGGGAGCTGCTGCAGACACATGTGCAAATTGGGACCATGTGATTGCTAGGCTGTTTCCTGATGTTCGGTCTCTGCAGCACATTTGATGTAATAATTAAATATCTCATGCGCCCATTTAATTAATGTGACTGACATTAATTAGTGCCTAACCCCCCCCCCCCCTTTTGGATCCTATGCCTTCCTTTTTGTTTCCAGTTTTGCCTTTTATTCTAAGGTAAGTGACGTGAAAAGGAAGGGAAGGGTCCAGGTAGATTCTTCTGTAAAGGTTACCCAGCACTGCACGGACTGTTAAACAAGTCACACATTCCCAAGACTTGAGGTTTTCCTGACTCTTTAGAATAATTAAGTAATAAAGCCCAGCAGAATGTAGCTTTGATCACTTTTTGTTGCTCTCTTTTAATGGCAGTCATATTTTTGGGGAAAATTGGCTGAGTAGACACTAACTTTGAGAATTCACTAAATTTTTTTTTAATACCCTTTTATCCAGATAGACATTTGGGGTTAAATGACTTGCCCAGGGTCACACAACTAGGAAGTATCTAGGGCTACAGTTGAACCCAAGACCTCTCATCTCTAGACCTGGCTCTCTATCCATTGAGCCACCTAACTTCCCCTCTGTGTGTGTGTTAAAAAAATTTTTTTTAACCCTTACCTTCTGTCTTGGTATCAGTTCTGTGTTTTCCTCATCTGTAACATGGGAATAATAGTCACACCTCCTGAGATACCCTATTATGTGTGTGTGAGATAGTCTCTAAATTAATCTAAGCTCTTTAAATGTCTTAGAATTGCACACGCCCAATGTATTAAACTGCTTTGTGGCTTCTCAGATTGCTTTTAGCTGTAAGGATTTTTAAGAGTAAAACATGGAGACAATTGAAAGATTTGAAATGAGGAAAAGAAAGACTAAAATACCAGGTCTCAGAGAGGTTACAGTCTAGTAGTAGGGGAAGCCACATGGAAATATCAAAGAACATGCAAGATACAGACACACATAAATACAGTATACTGAAAATAGTCTGAAAGGGGAAGGCATTTGTATCTGGGGGAATGACAACAACCAGGAAAAGCATGGCCAAGGTGAGGTTTGAGCTGAGACTAAAGGCAGGGAGAAGACTGGAGAGCATCCCTGGCAGGCATGAGGAGCTGGAGATGGTGAGGAAGTGCCCTTGGTTTTATGTAGCTGCTTCATGTGTTAGGAGACTTGAAAAGAAGGAGGAAGGTATTTGTTTGGGCTTGAGGGGAGGAGAGAGGAGATAACTAGGTGTTGCCATGGTCAGACACAGAGAAATCATCGTGGCCCCTGAATGTGAGATGGTTTGGAGCCAGAGAATTTGACTCAGAAGCCACTTCCACTTCGAAGTCTGTTGCTGGAGTCCAGTGAGGAGGGGGCCATAGGCATGGAGAGAAGGGCTTGGGGACATGTGGATTGGGCGTGTGGCTGGGGGAAGATTACACTGAAATTGTGAACTCCAAGGAAGATTAGATTAGGGAAAGTTAGGGAGGAGAGAGAGTTTGGAGGAAAAGTTCATGCACCCTGTTTTAGGGACATCCAGTTTGAGATGTACAAGGGACATCGTGCTTGGGCAATTGCAGTTTAGAAGAGACCAGGATGGGAATCATCTGCCTGGAGATAATGACAGAGTGAGATAGAGAAAAGAAAGAGGTCTCAGCTTTGGGCGATACTGTGGTTCAAGCATGTGACTGGAGGCTTGGGGCAACGGTCAGACAATGGCAAGCCCTAGACAGTATTGTCATGAAAACTTAGACTCTAGGAAAAGGAGGAGGTGATAGATGAGGAATTAAGAGATGGCTGGTTACTTTCTCAGAACTAGCCTGATGGCTCAGGGTATAGAAGAAAACCTAGATGGCTTTCTCCAGGAATTGAGCTGAGAAGGGGAGGAGAGATGGAAATGATAATAGCTATCACTACAGTGCACTTTGAGTTTGGCACACCTGTGGTTTGCATCTCATCTGAGTCTCCTGGTAACTATGAGACAAGGGCTTTTATAATCTCATTTTACAAATAAACTGAGGCAGACGGTGGGGAAGGGACTTGGCCAGGGTCACCCAGTGAGGACATTTCTATGGCTGGATTCCAGACCCCACCCACTCCTCTGTCTAAAGATAAAGGGTATTACACGCAGTGATGGTTGTGGTATCAAATGAAGGGTTTTTAAGGACAAGGGAGAGAGAGACATGGGCATGGAGCCAATAGATGAGGCGTGACTGAAGGATTTATACCTCCCACCTGATAGGGAGGGGAATCTCCTTGGCAGGGGGAATAGGGCCACTTATTTCTGAGATTGGAGTGAAGAGAATGGTAGATGAGGATGAGGATGAGGAGGGGAGAGAAAGAGCTCCCTGTGTTTGGGAAGTGAGGTCACTGCGTTCCTAAGAGGGAAGGTTGAGGAGGGTGTGGAGGAGAGGAGGTTTGGAATGAAGTGGGGCAGAAGAAATCCTTGGGTTTACTGCTTTCTGGGAGGACATCAGATTGTGGAGGCCCAGAAGTCTTCATTCTGTCACTTTCTCCAGTTCTGCTCTACACCAGTTGGAGAAGGGATGGAGTCTGTGGCTGTGAGTTCCAGAGAACATAGATCCTCGTTGGGAATAGTGGTTCTTGGGTAAAGGTGATTGAGGGAGAGTCTCGAAGGGCTGTAGGAGATGGAGTGTACTTTCTCTGTATTGTAGAAAGCTGGGGTCAGAGAATGAAAAGCCAGAGAGAAAGAGGGCCAGGATGAGAGGTTTGCCAGGTTGGGTGCAGGCATTCCAGAGGGCACAATCCCTTGACTGGTAGATCTTGAGTTGGACATGAAGGGGGGAGGCTTGAGGGAGAGCCTACTCCAGAACAGCTCCTGGGGTTCAGGATCACTGGGATGTGGTCTGCATGCTAGCAAGCCTAGACTAAGTATCAGTGATTGGAGAGGGGGGGTGCCGAGGAAGGCCTGAGATGTGGCAATGTGAAGTCCTCTGTCTGGTGGATGGAGACCTGCTGCAGGTAGGCCAGACAGAGGGATGAGAGCTTGGATAAAAGGCCAGGGCACCTTGCTTGTCCTGCAGAGGGTCTTGGGGGCCCCAGATGGAGGAGGTATCCTCCACAGAGCAGTCCAGCAGCAAAGATCCTGGACCCCCTTATTTGATAAATGAACAACCTGAGGCCTAGAGCTGGGAATTGGCTGGCTTACGATCAGATTTAGCAAAGGAGGCTGGAGGCTTTGGTTCGTTCTTGAGGTCTGTGTTGGTCTGGAAGATAGCAAAGATTTTCTGTGTAATCCTAGGATCCTTTTGGAAGAGGAGGGGGTGAAGGAGGAGGGACTTAATGGGATGCAGTCCCTAGAGTCCAATATCTGAAGTACTCTTCTGGAGAGGAAGGATTAGGTGGAGTTCATTTCCTCTTGAAGGGCAGAATCTGGATGAAAGTAGCAGGGAGGCAAGTTTTACCTTGTATAAAGAAACGAATCATGTGGGCGTCCATAAATGGAATGCATTGATTTTGTAGGGGGTGAATTCCCGGTTACTGGAGTGATTTTAACAGAGGCAGTTTGACCTCTTGTCAGAGATGTCATAGACAGAGGATTCCTAATTCAAGTAGGGCTCAAAGTCTTAGATGACTTCAGAGACCTTCCTGTTTTAATTAGCCAATAGGTAATAAATGTTTGGGCATGTCAGTGGATAGGAAGAGGGGCCAGAGATGCCCTTGCCCTTGAGAAGCAAAGGCAACATAGCACTGCATATAAGCAAGCAGTAGTCAGGACAATAGGAAATAGCAGACAATGAGGGGCTCCGTTATTAAGGGAGGTTGGGGAAAAAACTTCCTGTAGAGGGTGGCATCTCAGTAGTCAGAGAAGCTGGAAAGTGAAGAGGGAAAGGATTTCAGGCTTGAGAAATGAAAACACTGGTAGAGAGCCAGGCCTGGAGTTGGGAGGACCTCGGTTCAAATTTGGCCTCAGACCCTTCCTAGCTGTGTGACCCTGGGCAAGTCACTTAACTCTAATTGCCTCCCCCTTAGCTCTCTTCTGCCTTGGAGTCGATACTTAGTATTGATCCTAAGATAGAAGGTAAGGATTAAAAAAAACCTTTAAAATAAATAAAATTAATAATATGAATCATAAACATCTGAAATAAATCTTGAGCATAAGTTTTAGAGTAACCAAGTCAGCCTGAACAAAGGAGCTAATGTGGAGGTGAAGGACTTTGGGGACCTCAGGTCTCTGCTGGAGTGCCAGTGGTTGACTCCTGGGGTGCTCTGAGTAAAGCTCTTTATAAACTGAAAAGCTCTGTCTTCTTGTGAGCTGCCATTATAAATATGGGCACAGGTGGAGAGTTCTTGAATTTGTTGGTTTTGGTAATGCTCCAAACTTGACTATTTACTACAAAATCATTCCCACTGGGATGATGGACAACTTTATTTTTCCCTTAGCAGTCTTGGTTCCCCACCAAAGCAATTTCTGTCCACTTTGTAGGGACAGTCACAGTTCTTTCTCTTGGAAGCACATTTCTTACAGGTTCATTCGTCTCTGTCCTGAGCCTCCTGCAGAAAACAAGCTTAGAGGCAGAAACCTGGGAGGAAATTCTGAGGTTGTCTTCTCAATATTTACAGACTAGAAGGTAACGAGAGTGTGTCGTTGGGAGAGGTTAAGACCATGATTTGATGTATCTCTGCATTTGCATTTACCGCCCCAGCTCAAGGTTCCATTTGTTGACATGGCTAGTTTTTGGTCAGGGTTCCTCAGCCGCACTGGACCATGGCTCTCTCAGAGCCCCGTTAGTACCTCCTGGTTTGTGTTTGGGCCCAAGAGGCTACAGAACCAGAAAAGGGGCCTGGATGTTGCCAAGCAGCTGGTCCTTGTGGTTCTGGGGGTTTTACTTTGGAGATGGGGAAGGAAGACTGATACGGGGTGGAGCAGGATTTTTAAGCCTTGTGGAATACCCTGCCCTGGCCATCTGCATTTGCTCAGGTGCCTCCAGGTCTCTCTACCCAGGTGTGTAGCCTTCTACCCTGGGGATGGCAGGCCACTTGAGGCCAGAGAGTATCATATGGACCACTGGGGAATGGCTATGGCTGAGGCTTTGTTCTTAAGGGGTCACTTCAGTCATTGTGCATCACTTCTAACATCGTCTAAGAAGCACTTGTTTTTCCAGGATTGTTAGCAGAGACAAGAGTCCTCATAGTATGACCAGAGGCCATGCAGGGCCCACCAAGTGCCAGATTAAGCCCCAAACTTGAGTTGAGGAATCGGGAGGCTTTTTGAGACCATGTTCTGTGTCAGAGTGGGTAAGGCCCGCTTCCAAGGATGGTGAAGGACGGGAAAGGGGATGGGGGAGCAAGTGAAGCAAGATCTGAAACAACTCATAGATTGATCCTTCAGTCAGCCAGGCTGTTCCCAGCAGAATATCCCTCAGTCTTTGCCTCCCAGCTGCTCATTATTGGAATGCTTATCCTTTAACCTCCCCCATGCCCCTTTCCAGCTCTTCTTATAGTTTCTTCTGATGCTACTTCTAGACTTGAAGTCTGGGGGCCTAGCGAGCAGGGACCCATGGGGTGAGGGGTAGGGAGACTTTCATTGACTGGGTCCTCGTTCTGCCTAGAGGAGGAATAAACTGGGCTTGTTTACCTTGAAGTTTATGAAAATGCATGAATGTGAACTCTGAGAAATAGTTGCCTTCCTATGGGAGACAAAGGGAAAGAGTATGCGTTTGCTTTGGGTGTCAGGCACAGAAATCCTTTTCTGAAGATGACTGGGCTCTCTGCTTTTTCATGTAGTAAATGAGACGTGGAGCCAGGGCTCTCCTGAGGTCTTCGGTGTCAGACAAACATCTGTAAAAGGGGAGGTGTCCAGTCAGAATGTCTTTGGACTTGGTGTCAGGGCAGTGGAACAGGATAATACCCACAGATAGAATCATTCAAGTAGGTCTTTAAAACTAAAAGACTCTTAGCTTTAATGAAATTAACACTAGGACTAAAGTTGATGCAGAAATCTTAAGAATTTTTATTTGGAAATAAAAATGTTCACTTCATCCTGCTATCTGCTTTATGGATTAAAAAAAATGCTTTGTGTCAACTGAAGCAGCTTCATTCTTGGAGGCATTAAATTCGGAGACATCTGATGTTAACCACCTTCAAAAAAGGCCTCACAACTCCACTTGTAGACCCCAGTTTTTGAGATGGGCCATTCCAAAAGTTAATTTGTAACTCTCTTTGAAACTTGGAATCCCTTTTCCCCATGGAAACAGTGTTGTAAGTGGTAGTTACATATCTTATACATACTTATCCATGTACATGTGTTGTCTCCCATTGGAGGCAGGACCTGGCCTTGGAAAAAGAGTTAATTTGTCTTGGACACTTTCTCACCTCCCCTTCTATACCCTTGCCCCATCCTCCAGAGATGACCAGTGTCTTAATGCTGTCATCAATTCTCCATGGATCTTTTTACACTGCCATCCCTTCCTGATCCTCCAGAGAATTCAAGGGTCCCAGATGCTTTCCATTTCCTCCAAATCAGAACTCTTGACTTGTTGGTATAGCAAGTCTCAATCAAGTATTAGGTAAAAAGCAACCTGATGGAATTAATTCCCACCATGTTTGATCCAGTGGCTCCTTTACCCCAGAGAGGCATTTTGAGAAAAGGATGCTTATTAACTCAAATGAATCTCTTTTCACTAGTAGATTTCAGGCAGTGAAGAAACCTGCCGGGATATTTTGGGCAAAATCACCTTGCCCAGATCTTCTCTTGGGCTTATGAGCTTTCCTTTCCAGCTGCTTTTCTACCTCTTCTTAGGACCTTACGACACAGATTCTATAAAAGAGGGCGATTTTTCAGGAGCACAGTGATAACTTTGTAGTTTTGGGGGAGGTTCATGTGCCATTTGGATGGATGGATTAGTTTATCGAGGTGGTGGTAAACCTAGACCTGCCTATGTTGTCATAAATGCAAATATCGAACAATGCCTGATGTCTTCAGATGGGAGATGGAGAGAATTGCTGCCTCATTGCAGGATCAAAAGAAGTGACCTTCTTTGGCATCCCATCAGAGCAGGAAAGTCTTGGGACTTGATGGCTGTTTGGTCATTGCCATTGAATGTGGGCTGAGAAATTTAACCAGAAAAAGGGAGTTGGAGTAGGGGTGTTCTGTCATTTTCAGGGCCTGACTCCATATCCTGGAGTGTGGTCATTTTCATCCAGGAATTTCCTCCAGTTGAGGTTGAATAAAAAACATCTGGTGAGCAGATTTGTTTGGGTAGAGAGAGAATTGCAAGGAATAAAAATAGTACTGGGAAAGTGATCTGTACCAGATGGGAGCCAGCCCATTAGCCAGAGTATTTTCTGCAGGTCAGTAGTGTTTTAAGATGATCAATTTTAAAGTAGAATTATGAGCTTGAGATAGTTTAGGAAACAGGAAAATGGTTCTGAATTTTGCTGCTCATTTACTAGTTCGGTAGTAGTATCTCATTGCTATGGGGTGTGTGTATGTGTGCACGTGTTTACTCTTCCATGTAACTGCCATTTCTTCAAGTGCTTCCAAGGCTGAGCACAGGGCTGGGAGGGTGGGGCCCCGGGAGGGACTGGTCACTGAGCTGAGTTCAGAGCGTTGTCGCCAGAGGCCTGACCACCAGGAGATGATCAGTGCTTTTTGGCTGTGATGACAGAGGAGGACAGTTGGCCAACGTTGGATGGTTTGAGGTCTTGCTGAAGACCCAGGGCCTGAAAGTGTTGCCTTGGTGGTGGTGATCTCCCTCTCCCCCAGTCTGGAAAGTATGATTGATGTGTGAGGGACCGTGTCTGTCAGGTGGGAGAAAACATCTTAAAAGTCTGGGACTCTAATCGAGGGTTTAGGTGAATATTGTTAGTGATCAAGTTACTTTGTTCAGACTGATTTGGTTATTCTAAAAATTATATTAAAGACACTACAGGTGCTCCTAGTTCATATGATTAGTTTTATGTAGTTTTATTTATTCTTAAAAACGCTTACCTTCTGCCTTAGAATTGATTCCAAGGCAGAAAAGAAGTAAGGGGGAGGCAGTTGGGGCTAAGTGACTTGTCCAGAGCCGCACAGCTAGGAAATAAGACCAGATTTGAACCCCGGACTTCCCAACTCCAGGACTTGTTCTCTCTCTACTGTACTATCTAGCTGCTCCCATGTGATTAATATAAAAAATAAGTTTATTTTTTTGGTGTGTGTTTACATTAGGAATTTCTTAAGGTCTGTCCCTTGTAACAAAGACAAAATTTAAGCAAAGCCAGTCAACGTTTTGTACCTCTAGTGACCCCACTCTCCCCCCAAAAGATGTATTTCTCCAACTCTTTTCTGAGATCATGATTGGTAGTTGTGGTTAATCTAAATTCAGCATTTCAGCTGCTTGCCTGGCACTACTGACTTTATACAAATCTTCCTAAGCTCTTCTCAAATCATCATATCTATTCTTCATGACTGAGTTACATTAGTGGACAACAAATGATTCAGATGTTTCCCAACCAAAAGACACCCACAGTGTCCTGGTTTGTAGGCGTTAGGCCTGGAAGGCTTCTTGGTGATAGACTCATCTTGTTTAGAGAGGAAACTGGGCCCTGTCAGAGGTCACACAGGCAGGAAATAGCCCAGTACGGCCACTGACTCAGGGAGCTCTGGGTTCAAGTTGCAAGTGGCAGCCTCCTCTTTGGGCCTTCAGGGAGAGTAGCAGAGACTGGATACAGTTGTGCCATGGTTCTGAATTTGGGAAGGTGTTGATGTTAAAAAGCAATTAGGATCTGTTTTAGTTGTTTAAATTTAAACTTAATGATCAAAAATGTAGATGCACAAGTGAGCAAAGAAAAATTGTGTGTGGAACCTTCAAAATTGAGTCTTCAGTTTGTGGGAAAAAAGTGCCTATTCACTTGTTGAACAAGCTCAGCACTAAATGTCCTCGTTTCCTGTGTCTTGTTCTAAATGTTGCCTCTCTCACCCCTGAAGTGGTCTCATTATTTGAAGTCAGACTTCTTATTTCCTTTGGGCTGGGACTAATTGCCATGTTTTATGTAATTATAACTTTGAATTATAATTGGGAATTGGAATATATGTGACTACTGCAGGGGCCTCATTATCCGCACTAATTGAGACTCAGCTGTAGTTTTCTTGATTTTGTTCCCATCATTATTTACCTAATTGCAAGGGGCACGCCATTTTTTGTCTTTGAATCATCTTTCCACATTTCTTCATGATTGTCATTGCTTTCAAGCTAACTTCAAGCTAACAACAGCCTTTTGTGAGGCACTGTGTTAAGTACTGAGGCTATAAAGGCAGAAGACAGTCCCTGCCCTCTGGCAGCCACCAATCTAATGGGGGAGACACTATGCAAATAACTATGTCCAGAGAAGATAGAGAGAGGCTGCATGGGAGAAAATGCAGAGAAGAAAGGCCCTAAGCACTAAGTGGGATCAGGAAAATCTTCCTATGAGAAGGCGGGATTGTAGCTGGGACTAGAAGGGAGCCAGGAGGCAGGATTGAGGGACAGCCACATGCAGAAAGCACACTTGTGGCACCCGCTCCTCACCCGTGGCTTTTTGTTCTTATAAATCATGCTGCTGTGAATAATAACAGTTATGTTGGTGAGATTTGCCATGCACTTGGAGGTGTCTAGCTTAGAAGCCTGTGAGGTAGGTGCTGTAGTTAATCTGCATTTTACAGATGAAGAAACCGAGGCTATTAAGTGACTTTCGCAGGTCTTCTTGAAGCCCCCCCCCCCATTAGTAACCCCATTAGTAACCTCCTAAAGGGGTATAATAGGACTTAAAAACATCTTTTATGAGCATTTGGTGTGCCTGTGACCAGTCAACAAGCAGTAAATTAGTGTGTGCTCAACAGCCAATGTGACTCTTCTTTTTGCTGAAGAGATCCAGATGGGTTGACTGTTGCTTTTGTATGCAAAGCAGCTTGACTTTCATTCTTTCTTGGCTCTTCCTCCCCCTTTCCCCATGCTCAGTACCTGAGGTGACCCATGGGTGCAGAGCTCTCTTCTGGGCTGGACCGGAGCAGGTGTGGTCAGCCGGTAATGGAAGTGCTCCTCTCTGATTTCTTTTGCCCTGTTCTGACACTGATATTTCCCTTCCATTTTCTTCCTTTTCTTCTTAGAGGTTGGTTATAGATGCCACTTGTGAAGAGTATGAAACTTGGGGTGCTTATCAGGAGCTTTTATTCCTGCTCCTTTCTCTGAAGAATGGAACAGCTCAGTTCACAAGGCATTAAGTGCTTCCTCCTCTCTGTTAGGCATCCCTGAAAACGGTAAAGCTGGTGATCTTTGCTAGTCTGAAAATAAAGAGGAATGTAAATAGGACAAAGCAGGAGCCCAAGGACTCAAGGGAAAGGAGCTTTGAATCCCTAAATTCGCCTTTCAAAGATCATGGCTGACATTTATAGCTTGCATTTTGTGGGCATGATCTTATTTGAGCCGCCTTATAGGGAAGCCTCAAGGTACATAGTCTTTGCACCCATATCTTGTAGATGATGGAAGTGAGTGTTTCAGTGAGGTTTTGGAGACGCATCTTAGCTCATTTCAAATCCATCTGGTACAAGTCTTTCTGGCAAATTAAAAAAAAAAAGTCTTTTATGTTGGCCTTAAATATCTATCAAGAAAGACAAGAATACAAAGAAGATTGTATACCAAGCTTAGAATGTCAGTATGAAATTTAATGTTAAAAGGCGTATATTAAATTTAGCAGTGGTAGTGACTTTTGTATACTTCTTCTGTACTCTAGGAAAATATGAGGAGAGGCCACTCTCAGCTGAAGGGGTCAGGGAGGGTTTTATGGAGGAGATGGAACCTGAACTTGGCCTTGAAGGTGGAGACCAACATTTTCCATGGTGAGATGGAACAGCCCAAGAAGACCTTGGGAGCCCTGCTGCCCAAAGCGTCAGTGTATGAGGAGAGATGGTCGAACTTGGCCAGATTGTGGGGGGCCTTGGAGGCTGCTTTGAAGGCTAAGAAATTAGATATTATTCTGTCTGGCCATTTCTCTGGAAGATCTCTATGGTGATAAGGATTGGGACCTAGAGATAGTGAGAGCAGTGAGGTTGGAGATTATTATGGGAGTTCTGGGAGTAGGTCAAGAATCCTGGGAGTGCAGAATCCAGGAATATCCACAGAGCTTGGTGACTTCTTCCAAAAAGTGCACACAGACAGAATATGTGTTGGCCACTTCGGGGAATACCTGCACCTCTGAGCCTCTTGGGCTTATTTTTCATCTCTCTGCCCTAAGGGTCATGATAAATATTTATATCGAAATCTCAGAAATCAACTGTTATGAAATTGATAGGAAAATAATTTTTAAAACATTGCTGTGCTTTTAAGTTCCACAGTTTAATTTGCCAGGCATGTGTCCCATTTTCTCTATTTCTTATCCAGTGGATAATGTAAAGAAATGGCTTTCTGTCAAGGCCAGTGTCTTTGGTGGTATCTGGCCATCCATTTCTACGTACTGGAAAAGAGAATCAAGCAGCAGTCTGTCCTAGTGGGCTCCTTAGGAAATCAGGGATGTTTCTTGCTTGTAAGTGTGAGGGTTGTGTGTGCTTGGGTTAGAGAAGGAAGAAGTATTGGGTCATCAGGTGTTCAAAAAGATTTATAAAATGGGTCTGGGGCAAAAATCAGCACAGAGTCCCTTCCTGAGTGAGTAGTTTGGAAGCAAATGAATTGGTGCTTCTGAGTACGTGCTGGTGTAATGGGGTTGCAAACCAGAGCTCATTTTACCATTCTAGTGACCAATTGCCACACATGTTTGTGTTTTCCTGGGCCTTCCTTAGGGAGGCCCAAATCCATCCAATCCTCTTGGCCAGTGCTTGAGCTAACATTAGGGTTTATAGATTGTTCTTCTTTCAGGAACTCTGGGTAAAATTCATCTCCATTTTACAGATAAAGATACTTAGTCACCAGGAAGCCACAGAACCAGCAGGGCTTTGGATTCTTGAACTAGGGGCTTCTTTGGTTACCCCATCCTTTGTGGATTGGGGAGCCAGCAGGCCTTTGAGTTAGGCCTGCAACCTGCCCAGGGAAGAGAGTTGAGGGCTCTGAGCCTGTGGAGTGGGACTTGGGTTTTTCTAGAACTGGCTGTTTTAAAAGGCTTATTGATAATCAGTCATTTTATTTGGTTTCTTTGTCCTGGTTGTCTTTTGTTTCCCCTGAATAATTCAGAAACTGCTTTTTAAATTTCTAAACCGAAATATTTATATAATTCTCCCTTCTGCTTTTCCTGGGGTCTTCCTTCTGTCCCTTTGAAATAGGATATTTAAGTGTTTAATCAGGAATACAGTGATATCTGGAAAACTTGGGCGTTAGATGGGAAAAGCTTATGATCGCTAGATTTAAAAAGACATCCCTCTGGACCCCAAGGACCTCCAATCTCACTGCAATGTATCCTGCCTTCTAGGAAACCTTGACCTATTTTTTTTGGGGGGGGGGGTTAATTTCATTTATTTATTTATTTATTTATTGGGAAATTTTATTTAGTCAATTTAGAACATTATTCCTTGGTTACAAGAATCATATTCTTTACCTCCCTTCCTTTCCCCCACTCCTTCCTGTAGCTGATGTGCTACTCTGGGTTTTACATTTATCCTTGATCAGAACCTATTTCCATGTTGTTGATATTTGCACTAGGATGATCATTTAGAGTCTCCATCCCCAATCCTATCCCCATTGACCCATATGATCAAGCAGTTGTTTTTCTTCTGTGTTTTTGCTCCCACAGTTTTTCCTCTGAATGTGGATAATATTTTTTCTCATAGATCCCTCCAAGTTGTTCAGGATCACTGCGTTGCCATTAATGGAGAAATTCAATATATTTGATTGTACCACAGTGCGTCAGTCTCTGTGCACGATGTTCTCCTGGTTCTGCTCCTCTCACTCTGCATCACTTCCTGGAGGTCGTTCCAGTCTCCATGGAATTCCTCCACTTTATTATTCCTTTTAGCACAGTAGTATTCCATCACCAACATATACCACAATTTGTTCAGCCATTCCCCAATTGAAGGGCATCCCCTCATTTTTCAATTTTTGGCCACCACAAAGAGCGCAGCTATGAATATTCTTATACAAGTCTTTTTCCTTATTATCTCTTTGGGGTTCAAACCCAGCAGTGCTATGGCTGGATCAAAGGGCAGACATTCTTTTATCGCCCTTTGGGCATAGTTCCAAATTTTGGCCTATGTTCTTGACACTTCCCTGAGCCCAGTGGTGGCAGGAAAGTCACTGGGATCAGGTTGGCATGCCTTGCCTTTTTTGGGGAATCTGACTTAGCTACTTAAAGTATTTCTTGGGGAAGAGTTGCTGTATCAGAACCACCTGAGAGTCTGAATCTGAGTGATGTCATTGGCTTAGGAAGCTCACAGATGAACCAACTCCCTCCAGTGCAGCTTGGCTTCCTCTCTGCAGTGTAGCCAATCTCAGAGAACTGTCTAGGGTACTTGCAATTTACATGGCTTGTCTAGGGTCACATAACCAGGATGTGGGATTTGAACCTAGGTCTTCTGGCTTCAGGCCATGCCTACACTGTGCTACACTATTTGGGAGACTTGGATGGAAAGGAGATCTTTGGAAAGTAAGTGGGAACTAAGTATGTCTGGTTGGAGAAACAAATCAATTGTGTGGAATGGAACAGCAGTGTGGTTGTATTCTCTGATGATCTAGGAAGCAGCTAAAGAGAGAAGCTGATTACTCTTTTGGTTCTTTGCATGAGTTTGTGAAAGATGGAGGGAGGGAGGGAGGGAAAGAAGAGTGCAAGAGTGAGAGCATACCTGGTCAGAACCTAGAATTCTCTTAACTGCATCTCAGAAATGTTTACTTTTCTGTGAGTAAAAAAGGGAAATTTAAAAATCTGTATACTTTTTGTGTACTTTTCAAAGTAGTTATCACTCTGCTATGTCCATAAGAAGCAAATATGCAAAACAATCCCTTTTTAGTTCAACATATCAAGGATGCCAACCAGCAGAGAAGTGTAGGCCTTTTTGATCTACTATTTCAAGGCTATAACTTTCTCTACGAATAAATTTTAGTCCCAGGAAATTTTTAGACTTTTTTAAAAGACTCATTTTATGAATTTTGAATATATTTAACCATCTTTATTTGAAGAGAAATGAGTTACTTCAGAGTATTTGCCAGATTTAAAGACTATTTAAAAAATGGTATTTTTCAAAAAGTTAAATGACTTGTTTCTTTTATTAAATTTCTGTGAATGTACATAATTTAAAATAATTGTTAGCACAAAAGATATGTTACATTTGATTGAGGTCAACTTGTTTAAAGAAGACATAAGTGAAAAATGATAAAGCTATATGTAGGTTCTAACATTACTTTTCTTCAAATCATAAAAAAATTTTAGATAGTTATGGGCAGCTTTGTAGGTAAATTGTAAATCATGACTTAAAATCAGCATTCAAATGTGGTGGTGATTATGATGGGGAGGGATGTATCATTGCCAGTTTGGTTTTAAGTTTGAAATAAAAATAGAATATTGCCACAAGATTTTTCCTGATTTCCATAATCAAAAGCCTCTCTTTGATATGTTACTTCAAAAATTAAACTTTGAGTTTTTCCATATTTTAGATTAAATAAGATTATGACTCAGGTGGCCGTTCAGCGGAAGAAGCAGTTTGTTGAGAGAGCTCACAGTTACTGGTTACTAAAAAGGCTGTCTAGGAATGGCGTGCCCTTGTTGAGGAGGCTGCAGTCCAGTTCACAGTCCCAAAGAAATACACAACAGGTATGTGGTGCTTCTTTCTTTTAATTAAAAAAAAAAATCCTTTCGTGTCCATCAGTTTATAAAATGTCTTTTCTGGCCCCTCCCCCTCCCCCCAGTTATAATAAAACAGAAGAAGCCTGAAGAGCAGAGGATTTAATTTAGGGTTAATGTTAGGGGTGGTTCTGGGGATTGACCTTGTCACTCATCATCTTCAGATGAAGTTCAGTCTTAGACTGAGACTTTTCATGGAAGTGATTGTCTTCTCCCTGCCCTGAAGGGAACAGAAGCATACTGTCATTTGGAAACTTGCATTTAATAGTGAATTGGAAGAGTAGAAAATAGTTTGTTTTTCCAAGTTGTCACCTGAGCTTGTTAAAAATTGGGAAACATTTTGGTCAACTGATGTGTAATCCGGGCAGCAGTTGGGGCCTGGCATTCAGTGGACTCTTAGATTGAATGGTCTCTAAGTTGTCTTCCTTTATATACGTGGAGACTCCATTCAGAAGTTGCCCTCTTTGAACCCACTCTTTGTCTGCTGCTTCATTAATGGAACATTTCCTGCCCGAAGTTCAGAGATGAGAGGGAGGGAAGCAAAGGGGAATAAGAACCTCTGTGTTAGTGATTTGGTATAATTCCTGCTGGTAACCCCCTGGGTTGGCTTGCAAATTCAGCTGGACTGGTTGAGAAGGACCTCATCCCTTGGGTCCCTCCTAGCCCTGGGCACAAAGTGTAGACAAGGAGTCTTGTCATTGTGAAGATCAGAGGCCAAAGAGAGCAAACATCCCAATAAGACCAGTCCTGGGTATTTCTATTAAGCTGTGCTTGATAGGTCAAAGGCAATCCTCTTGGTCAAGTGCAGATTTTCAGAGCTTTCAGGAGAGATTTTTGGTTTGTTCAAAACTGCTCACCTGGCTCTTACTCTGGATGACCTCTGCCCCATAACCCTGTGACCTCACATGTCTTTTGTATATATGGATGGATGGAGGGGCATGTTGTTGCCTCCTCCCTGAGGGCAGGGCCTGTTAAGCTTCATCTGCCTGGCACCCAGGAGGCATCTGGTAGCTTAGCCCACTCTTGTCCTTTTCATTGCATTGTTGATAACCTGCTTTGTATGTGTTCAGGGTTTGAAGAGAGGATCAGTCCTAATGGGGGGAAAGGCACCCAGGTCTTTCCAGGCACTGCCCAAGGAGTTCTCCTTTGGGGCTCAGTGATTCTCCCTCCTCCCTGGTGATCCCATGACCCACTTATTTTTCTCTTAGCAGTAGTCCTGGTGTCAAGGAGCCCAAGTCTCTCTTTGAAGGTCTGCTTAAATGTTTGTTGTTTTTTTCTCTGTATCCTGGAAGCCTCCTTTTGGTGTGCTATTTGTTCTTTTTACCTTCACTGGCATGCCCCATTGCATGTCTAGTATGTGCATCAGAGTGTCATTAATCACCCTGTGGATCTGTCAACACAAAGTAACGAGTGAGGCCATACAGCCTTTGGGGAAGAAGCCGGATGAGGGGTCTTTGAGTCATAGGTCCCTTGGCCCAGTCACCTTACCTCACAGTCTTGTTCCTTATCCTTATGCCATCTCTGTGTTAAGGTTATTGGGAAGACTCTTGGGAGACTATGGCTAAGGGATCTGGGATGTCATCAGGATGTGGTGATTTCCTAAGGCCTAGAGCAGCGAAATGAAATCTCCCCCTTGCCCCCCAGCCCTGAGAAGTGGCAGAGGTCAGGGTTTAGTCCTGTCTAGTCCTCTATCCACTCCCCTCGGTATCATCGAGTGTGAGGACAGTGCTGCTTCGTCAGCCATGAAAGGGAAGGTCATGGTGTGGCCTCCGCTCTGTTTCAAGCAGCCTTCTTTACTTGGATCCTGGTGAGAAGCTGGGGGGTGCGGGCACATTTTGAATACACATGCCTGCTTTGCAAATGTAGCCGTCCAGGCCACTTTCTAGATGGACCTAATGGCCTTTTCTGCCAGTGTGGAAATAGATGAGAATTCTGATCAGTGGAACCCATGCAAAGTGCTTTGCAAACACCATGACCTCCTGTCACAGTGTTTTTCCTTTGCACTGATAACTTGTGCATATCGCTCTCATAAGCATCCTTTTCACTTAACTCATTTTGTACACTCATACTAGTGTGGCTAATTTTTTTTATTATTAAAGAAATTTAAAATTAAATTTAAAAATAGATGATGATTAAAAAATGCCAAAGTAAAGGCTTTGGCAGCAAGATGCATCAATGACAGTGCCACAAAGGGCATTCTGCCCATCATTTCATTAGCTTTTCTTCCAGTAGCCCTGGTAGGTAGATAGCCCTGGACTAGGGCTCAGGAAAGACTAGGAATCCTGACTGTTGTCTCCTTGACCATGGCAGAATCACTGGGTTGGGCTGACTCTGGGTCCTCACCTCCCAAGGGGATAGTATATTGGCAGACTCCTTCCCTCGAGGGCTCTTGGGAGACAGTATGTGATCACCTTGAGAGGCCTGTAGAAGTGGAACTTATAATTTTATTAATTCATTTTAAGGTATTTGAAAAGCAGGAAGAGGGCATTGTAACTTGATTAGAAAGCATTTGAAAATATTTTTGCTAACTTGGAAATTTGTGAAAAAGTTGATAGCAACTTATGACTTCATTGAGTTGGTATGCCCTGAGCTAAAGGGGGAAGGGGCTGAAGATAAAGTAAGAAGAGAAGGGGACTAGAAATGGGAAAGGGGTTGAGCCAGATTGGCTGGCCAGCTGGAGGAGGGTATCTGGAGTGTGGCATCTAATCTTGAGCTAGTGAGCTAGAGAGGAGAAGCCAAGCTGGCGCTGTCTTTATGTCTTGCTTTTGGTGGCTTTCTTTTTTCTTTTTTTCAGTTTCCTCATTTGTGAAAAGAGGTTCCTTGTGTGTGTGTGTGTGTGTAATACGAGATATAATAGAGAGAAGCAGTCTGTTGGGAGAGGAATGTTAATTGTTTGTGGTTCTATTGCTTTTGGAGAATACAGTGATATTAGAATGAGGAACCTCCGAGGGCAAAAGACCCTCCCCAAAGGTTCTGTGGGAAATGGAGATGGAGCTAACTATTGATTTTAGGAGTATTCAGTTTGCCTGGTTTTTAAGAATAAAATTGCAGGGACAGTCTGTTTTTCTACTATAGATGGAAATAAACCCTGAAAATATGAAAAGGCTCCCTTCAACTGATCATGTTGGGTCATTTGTTGTGAAAACTATCGCCCCAGCTTGGCTTGTTGTTAGGAACTTGGCTTCAGCTTGGCTTGTTGTTAGGTGGCACCTGTTTGCCAGGCCAATCCTGGCAACCCCCCCCCCCCCCCCCGAAACCAGTTAACTCGAAATGTAGCTCCTGCTTTCACCATAGGAGCGGATCCATGTCAGAGTGACTGGCCTGGTACTACTTGTGGAGTATTCTGGGACCATTCTGACTTTCCTGCCTTGGTCACACTAGCCAATGGCCCTGGATTTCAGGCAGCTAATTTAATTTCAGAAATTAAAGAATAGGTTGGAAATCTCAGTCTGCATGGGGGCATGGTGATGGTCGTGTGTTTTCTCATTTGCATGCAGATAAATAGAATCTTACTATGTTGGAGGGTCTGCTATGGGATGGTTGACATAAGAGGAGGTGATGAGGGAGATTCCTGGATCAGGGTCAGAGATTAAACAGACCAGAAACTAGTGATTTGCCTCCGTGACTGGTTTAAAAGATCATTCATATCCCCTGCTTGAACATTGGCAGTATTGGCAGCCTCACTACTTGACAGTTGGCCTATTTAATTTTTGGATAGGTCTAGTTTTCAAAAGGCTTTTCTTGATAACGTCAGAAATGACTTCTGTGTGTGTAGCCTCGTGCTAGGCACTGAGGAAAACACTCATTTTAGCCAAGATGTGGTTTCTACCCTTAAAGTTACAATTTGGTTTTGACAGTGAACCTCAGACTTGGATCATTTCCAATATTGCTTGGTAAGTTAGCAAGGTGCCATATGCATAGGCTGTCTTGGAACCCTTTGGGGGCTTTGCATAGGCTTCCTAGAGAAGGTGGCAGCGAGGTCAGTTTGAAAGGATGGAGTTAATCCTTTGAGGGAAGGGAGAGGTGTCAGCAAAAGGGAGCAAGGGTTCAGGACATGCTCGGGGAATTGAGATTGATAATGGGAGGCAGAGCAGGAGAGAGGCCTGAAGTACATTGAGAAGGGACCCCCAGGGCAAAGGCAGGGGGGACTTTACTGTCCAATTAGAGAAGCAGTGGCAAGATGGCCACCAGCAAGATTATTCCATCAGTAGGACGAAGGATGAACTTGTTTAAAATAAGGCTGAACATTCAAACTACAGCTCTGCTCCCTGACCTGGGACAAGTTACATTTCTTAGGCATTTGCTGTGTACCAAGGATTGTGTTAAGTGCTGAGCATATAAAGAAAGGGCCAAAGCAGCCCTTGTCCTCAAGGAGCTCCCATTCTAATGCAGGAGGTGGCATGTAGACAGCCTGGGCAGGCAATACAGAAACAGTGCAGAGATCATCTCTGTAGAGGGAAGGCACTAGCAGTTCTGGCTGTGAGAAATGGGACAGACTTCTTGCAGAAGATGGAATGGGAACTGACACTTAGAGGAAATCAGGAGATAGAAATGATGGAGCATTCCTGGCATCAAGGGACAGACAGTGACGATGGTGTAAGGGAGTGGAGAGATTGTGTTTGAGGAATGGCCAGGAGGTCCATCTATCTCTGGATGGAAGAATGTGGGAGGGGAAGGAAGAAGCAAAGAGACCAGAGAAGGGAGGAGAAGGGACTTTAGAGGCAATCAGAAATTTTCTATTTAATCCCAGAGGTTAAGATAGGGAATCTCTGGAATTGGTTGAGTTAGTTTCTTCATCTGAAAGATGAGAGGGTCTGATTAGGTGAGCCAGGCCATGGCCCCATGCTGATGGGCACAGAAGAGACTTTGGTTTTTTTTCTTTAAATTTTTTTTAATTTTTAAAAGATTTTTTTCATGTTTCCATGATTAATTTTCTCTCCCCCTCCCCCCAAGCCAACAAGCAGTTCCACTGGATTGTACAAATATTATCCCTTGATACCTATTTCCATATTATTCATTTTTGCTATAAAGCAATCTGCTCATTTTATGCTGCATCAGTTCATTAAGGTTCTTCCTTATAGCATGATAGTATTCACATCACCATCATATACAACAATCTGTTCAGCCATTCCCCAATCGAGGGACAACCCTTCCCTTCATTTTCCAATTTTTTTGCCACTACAAAGAGGACAGCTATGAATATTTTTGTACAAATATTTTTCATTACTATCTCTTTGGGATACAAACCCAGTAGTGGATCAAAGGGCATGCAATTTTTTAAAGCCCTTTGGGCATAATCCAAAACTACCTTCCAGAATGGTTGGATCAATTCACAACTCTACCAGCAATGTATTAGTGTCCTGATTTTGCCACATCCCCTCCACATTTATTACTTTCCTTTGCTGCCATATTGGCCACTCTGCTAGAATTGTTTTGATTTGCATTTCTCTAATTAGGTGGGATTTAGAACACTTTCATGTGATTATTGATAGTTTTGATTTCTCATAGAAGAGACTTTAGAAGGGGATTGATCTTTTTGTTTTACATTTGCCTCATATCATTCCACATAGCCACAGTCTTTGACTGCTTTTTTTCCTTCACAAAGAATATTATGAAATTCAGATCTTTATTCTTTTTTCACATTAACTTTCTAAATGTTACTGATACTGAGTTTAAACATTTTGTATTTTTTGTATCAATTTGACATCATATCTCTCTGCACTGGAGCATGATACTTCACATTTATACTATTTTTATGGAGGAAAATATCTGAGAAGGGAGATTAGGAACCAGAAAAGTGATGATAATATCCAGGTTTTGATTTTTGGGGTGAAGATTCGTGACTTTTAGTGTATCTTTGTAGGTGACAGTCAAGGGTCATGATAAAAAATTCCATTTAGTTTAATTTAACAAACCACCTTGCTCCTCAGGAATCTCATTCTGCCGAGGTGAGGTAAGAAAGGGATTTGGAGCAGCCTGGTAGAGATGGTTTTTGATCTGCCTGGAAAGAAAGCAGTCATTATGACATTGGGGGCTAAAGAGAGGGAGGATGGTTTCTGCTAATTTGGGGAGGTGGGGAGGGTGGTAAAGTTGTGGGAATCAAGATTAGAGAGATTAAAGCCAGATTTGGGGGGGAGCAGTTTAAGAGACTCCTTAGCCTGGTGTTGTTATTGTTGATAGGGAAGTGGTTGGTTGTGGTGGTGGGGGATTATTATCATTGTCCTCCTTGTTCACTATATTTCTCATCTGTAGGGAGCTATAAGCAGGGGAATGGCATGATCAGACTTGGGCCTTAGATATATTATGGCAGCCTTGTGGATGACAGACTGGAGAAGGAAGGAAAGAAAGAAGGAAGGAAAGGAGACCAATCAGAATTACTGATCTTAGCTAGAAAGGACTTCACAGGCCATTATTTTAGAGATCAGGACCCTAAGGCTGAGGAGTGTGTCCAATGGCCATTCAGAGGATAGAAATTGGAATTGGAATTGGAATTGGAACACAGGTCTTAGGACTCCAGAACCAGTGTCTACTCTGTCTGCTCCACTGTGGTGCCTCAGGGCAACCTTTGGGGCTTCTGAGAGATGGTGAGATCCTTCCTTACCTCTGAATAGAGCGGAAGCAAGAAGAGGAACCTTTTGGGGGAGGAAGGGGCTGTCTGTGCAGCAGTGCAAGAATCTGAGAGATTACTAGGGCTCCCTCCATTATTCTTGGAGATATTGGAAGAGAAAAGAGGACTTGAACAAATCTATGGAATTGGATGAGCTCACCAAAGGCAGGAATGTAGGAACTGGAACAAAGCTTTAGGGGATGATGGAGAACTGAAGAGATAAACCCTAACCTCTGGAATAGGCTTGATTTCCCTTTGGGCAATCTTCAGAGTTGGGTCTCTTTCTCAATCCACTTTTTGGATTGCTGTCACCAGATCTGTTCATGCCACCTCATTGCTTCCAGAGGGGAGAATTCCTGAATTCCAATCTCTAGGAATGATAGGAATGATATCCCTTCTGAATTACAAGCAAGGATTTGCAAATACTTCCTGGGACTCTGGGTTTCCAGCCTATAGCTTATCCCCAGCAGAACTCATTGTCTTTCCTCTGCAGTCTTCTGTCCTTCATGACTTCCTAGGTGCCCTCATTGTCCCAGGTTTCCCTAGAATCGATCTTGACTCTGACCTAGCCTTTCCTCCCATATTTGGTCACTTCTCTTTCCTTGTCAGTTCTGTCCCTGAACTAATTTCTATGTCTACAGGTTTCTGTTTCCTTCCCACCAAAAGTCATTGTATCACAGGCAGTGCTTCCATATCTAGTTAGGATCAGTGGACTTGCTGTGTGCCAGCTTGAGAACATTGCTCAATCTGTTGCCAATCCTCTTTCAGCCTCTGTTGCCTCATTGGTAAAAAAAAGTGGTCTAGGCAGTGTTGACGTACCATTCTATAGCATCACCTTGCTAGGTTAAGTGGACTAATAGAGAATGTTACTCTGGTCACTAGCCTGCTCAGCCCATGCCCAACTGGAGCCTCCCTGTGCATCAAGCCATGTGCTGTTTTGCTTTGTATATGTTTGTATACACTTCTCATTTCCTTTGCTAGATTGTAAACTCTTCTAGAATAGGGTAGGGCCTTGTTTTACCTGTTTTTTGTGTTGTGAGACAACTGGGACAGTGCCTCCTAGGTGGCCTCCGGAATGTTTGGAGTCGTGAATAGAACAGGTGATTAGCCTTGACTAATTAAGGATCAGCAGGAGTGGTCTGCCACCGTCCTTTGTCTGTAGGCCTTTGGCCAAATCATGTTTGTGTTTATGTAGGATCAGTCTTAAGACCTCCTTTCTGCCGAGCACTTAGGGTGCACGTGCCGCCCTGCATTCAGAACAGTTGTTCTGACCCTGGTAGTTAGGGGAGAGGTAGAGGTCACAGTGGCAGGAGCTAGCAGGGCTCTTCTGGTAGATCTTAGTGGAGGAAAAGGGGCTGCTGTGTTTGTTGCCCACCCTTCTAGTTTGCCGTGAACAAATCTCGGCAAAAGAATGGGCTCAATTATGTGTTCACTTCACTCGTTGAAGTTCAGCAGGTTGAGCAGCATTCTTTCATACAGCTCACCTTGTTATTTTTGGCTTTTTAAGAAGCTTCATGCTGTCCTAATTCTTAACAAGAGTTCACACTGGCTTCCATTGTTTCTGATGGGCCAGTATTGACTTGTGTCAAGTCATTGCTGTAATCTCAGCCCTGCCTTGGATGGTAGTGTTAATTGGAAGCCATGTCGTTTAAAGGTCGGAATATGACCTGCCTCAGCAATCAGGGGTGCAGAGTCCTGGCTTCACCCTGGCCTCCATGGCCTTGGACCCAGGACTTGTAACCTACTTGGGGCTCGTTGTTCATTGTTTGTGAAGGTGGAGATGGAGTGGGAAACACTGGCCCCCCTCCTCCTCCCTGGGCAGATACTTGATGTCAGTCATGAGAGTTAAACTGCATGATGCCTTCAGTTCAGAATTTATGAAGCTTGAGTACTAAGAGATCCTTCCTCCTGGAGATCTGTAGGAGTGCTCAAGAAGGCTGGCTCTGGGTCTTAGGTGTCCCTGATCGACCCTCAGGGTGGGAGAGAAGGACAGCCTTCAAGGAGGGATTAAGGAGATTCAAGCTGGGCCTCTCAGTTCTCTTTCTGTCCTTGGAAGATCTCAGCAGCCTTTGGCTCTTTGTCTACACCCTCTAATAATGGTTTGCCCACCTCCCAGGAGGGGCTTCAGAGCCTGGGCTCCTGCCCTACCCTGGGCAGTAGAACATTGTCAGGTTTGCCTTTTTCTTGTCATGTTAGTTTTGAGCTTTTGTGTTAGTAGAGGTGGAGAAACCAGTCTCTGATTTTGGTCCTCTTGTGTCAAAGCTTGGGTACTCTTACTAGATGATGGCATTCACTGGTTTGATACTGGCCCTCTCCAGATTGCAAATGTCTCCAGACTCTGTCTGGTTCCCGGGGAAGCCTGGAGGTTTGGGTTCCAGGTTCATATTGTGCTTTCAGTGACTACTGAATGAGAGGAAAGAGCGCTCAGTCTGCTGACTGGAGCAACTTTGGGCTCAGCTTGACCTTGAGAAAGACTTCTGGCTTTCTCTCCTTTTCAAACGGGGCCTCCTGGTTCCCATCTGTGAACTGGAACTCACTTGCTAGCCAAGACTTGGACACTAGATGGTGAGCCCTCAGGATGGCCCCTGTCTGAGAGCGCCAGGAATTGGTTGTAGCAAATGGCTTTGATTGAGAGCTTGGATCCTGCTGCTCTCAGGAGAGAAGATGTTCTGTGACTCCAAGAGACAGTTAGTTACTGCATATTTATTTGGAGTTTTCTAGAGTCATCTGGCAAAGGGAAATGGATCTAATTTGCCCAAAGTTGACTTTGATTCAACCATAGGTACTCCTGCTGTTCCATGCCCTTTGAGCCTGCACAATTAAGCTTAAACTATGCACATACCTGTTTGTTTGAGGTTCCCAGAGGGGTTCCAGTCCTGTCCATCTCATTTATCTAGGAATTCCTCTTGCTTTCATTGGGTGAGGGAGGGGACTCAAAAACCTTCTCATTGGAGCTGTTGAACCTGATCGGAATAGGTCAAGGAGAGATCCTTGTGACAGCAATGTGTGCCTAGTAAGGTTTGACCTCTTTCTCAGTGATCTCCATCGTTTCCTTTGTCCATCGATCTTGACTTTCTCTTGGGGCTTCATTCAGCTTTGCCGTTGGCTGATGCTTGACTCTATTTGATCTGCTAAAACTCTTCCCTGGAAACCCAGTCAAGCCCTTCCCTGCTCACACAACTAATGTTGTTTCTTCCTGTATAGAAGGTAAACCTGAAGGGGTGATTATCAGACTGCTCAGAATTCCTCCTGCCTCCCATGTTGCTGTGCCTGGTAGAATTTGCTGCACTCCCCCCGGAAGGGAGCTCTTTCATCCTTTTTGATCCAAAGCAATTCATGGAGCTCTCTATTTTTATAAAATTTTTTATTTATAAAAACCCATATCTTTTTAGAGTCAATACCATGTATTGATTCCAATGAAAAAGAGCACTAAGGGCTAGGCAATGGTGCAAATAACTTGTTCAGGGTCACACAGCCAGTGTTTGAGCTTATAAGCCCAGTAATGGAATCTGTGGTTCAGGAAGGACCCTCTAAGTCCGGACAGTCAATAGCTTGTGTTCCTTACACAGAATAGAAACATTTGAGAAGAAATTAAAACTTTTGAAAAGTAGGTTAGATTGGAAATATCTACCCAATGGTTAGAATTCATTTCAGCAAAACTGAAATGTTTCCGCCTTTATTTCAAACATTGTGTGAGGCATCCGAATATTTGGGGATAGCAGCCCCTGTGCAAGATGGCTGGTCTGGTGTTCTGGAGGTCAGTGCTGCCCATACGTTCCTGCCAGTTTCAAGTCTTCGCCTTTAGTTTCCACCTTAATGGCACTCTCACATCTCAGCAACAGTATGGACTGGTTCTCTTTGTGTATAAATGCTGTTGATTAAGAGTATATTTTTTAATAGTCATCAAGAAAACCACAAATAAACTTAAAAAAGACTGGCCAAGTTTTAGACAAAACCCTCACTTAAGAAGCCAGACCTGGCAGAGCTTAGCAAATGAAAGTTCAGCTTGTTTTGTGCCCTCTTCTGAAGGTCTGAATCTGCCCTGATTTCCTTCTTTATTTTTTTCTAAAAAATGTTTTTTATTATATTTTTAGTTTGTGTAATCACTGTGTAATGTCCCATCTATCCTTCCCCATCCCTTCCCAGAGTACCATCTCATAGGACAAAGTGTGTATTTTGGAGGGAAAAAAAGGCAGCAGCCCTTCTTCCCCTTTCCTACAGGCCTCCCAGCTGTCTCTACTGAAGGGTGGGTTGGGGTTGTCTTCTCCTCCCTGTTTGTGACGTGCTTGGTCTTCATAATTTTGTTCCACTCCCTTCTGGTTTTCTGGTGTGTTGTCCTCAGTGTGTAGTGTTTTTTTGACTGCTCACTTCTCTGTATCGCTTCATGTAGTTCTAACCAGACTTTTCTGACTCCACCACCCACATTTTTTCTCATAGTGTAGTAGCAGTCTTATCACACTTCATGGACCACAAGTTGTTTAGTCATTCCCCAGTTGAGGGGCAGCTACTTTGTTTCCAGTTCTTTGCTCTCACAAAAAGTGTTGCTATAAATGTTTTGGAGTATGTAGGAACTTTTTTTTCTTATTTGATGGATTCCTTGTTAAAAGCTCAGTAATGGAGTCTGTGGTTCAGAGATTATGGGTATTTTAGTCATTTTTATTTGCATAATTCCTAATTGATTTCCAAAATGGTTGTACCATTTTACAGCTCCACTGATAATGTATTAATAGGCCTATTATCCTTCTACAACTTCCCAACATTGACTATTTCCATTTTTTGGTTATTTTTTTCCAGTTTGCAGGGTATGAGGCAAACCTCAGGGTGGTTTTGATTTGCATTTCTCTTTAGTTTTGGGGATTTGGAGCATTTTTTTCATGTGATGGTGAATTGTTTGCAATTCCTCTTTTGAAAACCATTTGTTTATATCCTTTGACCACTTGCTCTATTATTTTTCCATGTTGATGATATAGCTGGGATGGATGTTCAGTCTTATCAGAGAAATATGATATAAAGATCCCCTCTTCCCCCATTTTGACGGCTTCCTTCTTGTTCCGGTGCGTTAAGGTTGTCTAGGCAGAAGCCTTTCTATTTCAGATCTTAGTTGCCTCATTCTTGAGTTTTCTTTTTAAATGGGCCCAGTCAGTGTGTATGTGTAGTTACACCTTATTTATTTCACTTGGCATCACCTCTTGCCCCTTTCCTTATGTGCTTCATCATGATCTGTCTTCTGCTTTCTGTGCCTCCAATAGACTTCCCTGGTAATTTTGAAGAAGCCTCCTTTTCTTTGTTTGTGACTGTGGGGGGAGGTGGGTGATCTTTGCATCAGAGTCCAAGGAAGCTTTGGGTCCAGGAGAGGTTGATGGGCCTCAACAAGGGTCACATGGTGAATAAATGTTGCTGCTGACATTTGAATTGAGTGCAGAAGCTCAGTCTTCCAGACCTCCTGTCAGGGACTGCTTCTGCCTTTGTGGGGCCAGCTGCCCTTAGAAAAGGTGTATGGGGGTATTTGAAAGGTATTACACCAACTTTGGCAGGAAGAGGGAGAACCAGAGTGTAGGGGGAGGGAAAACAAGAAATAACCATCATTCAGTATCCGAATTAAGTAAGCAACAAAGTGGAAATGCAAACCTCCTTATGGGATGGATTTTGTTTTATTCTGCATCTTCAGAAAGAAATTTTTATGGACACGTGTAAAGAAAGAGAGGAGAGGAAGAAGGATGGGAAGAGATTGAAAGGCCTCTCTGGAGCATACCAGTGCTAGCTTTTAAAGTGGCGTTACCAGCCCACCTCCCCTGTATTGTCATGTTGATCTGCAGGTCAAGAGCACCTGGGGCAGGAGGCTTTGGAAGAGCAGGTTTTCAAAAAAACTTTAGGGTTTTTTGAAGTTCCTCAATTATAGTTGCCCTTGTGAAGGAGCTGATGAAGGTGGGACATCTCCCCAAGTTGAGCCTCTTGGCTCTTTCTTATTAGTTCGCCAGAGGTGCAGTCAAAGACTATACACAACCTAGGAAAGTTCTTGTGAAAGATGCTGACAAGTCACACCAGATGCCAGGATTCCATTGGTGACTCTTACACTGTGACCTTTACATCAGTAGCCACTTTAGGAAATAGAGCTGAGGACTTGATGAGTGGCATTTTGGGGCAGACTGCTTTATGTCTTCTATTAAAAACTTTTCATTTGCTTCTTTAGAGAGAAGATGATGAAGAAATCCAAGCTTTGAAAGAGAAGTTAAAGTATTGGCAAAGGCTACGACATGATCTGGAGAGAGCAAGGCTGCTGGTCGAGCTTATCCGGAAACGGGAAAAATTGAAGCGAGAACAGGTGAGGAAGGGTAGTTTCTCTGGGAATCCTGAGAATCTACAGCCAGAATGGTGACTCAAGGGCTTTTCTTCTGGTGCCTTGTTGAGCATCCTCCCTGATGGGTTGGGGGGAGGACCCTTTCCCCTTCCCTGGGCAGACGTCTGACCCACAGGCATTTGCACAGACCAATGGCCAATCAGATTTCTCAACCATCAGATATAAACCCTCTATGGGCCGACCAGAGAGGAGTCTTACTGCTCACCATTACGTGCTTGCTTGGCTGGTCTGTCTCTGTTCTTGACCCTCCTCTGCTCCTGTAGGTGAAGGTGGAACAAGTCGCCTTGGAGCTGCAGCTGACACCGTTCACAGTTCTTTTACGATCAGTCCTGGACCAGCTGCAAGAGAAAGACCCTGCACGCATCTTTGCTCAGCCAGTGAATCTGAAAGAGGTGTGTACCTGCCTTTCTTGCCTGTTCTGTTGTCCCATCATCCGATAGTCTTGTCATAGAATGATGTTGGCCACTGGCCACAGTTGATAGAATTTCAGTCTTAATTCTAAATTCCTTTTGCATATCCTTTCAGTTAAAATGCTCAAAAGCCTAAGTAGTTAATTGCCTGCTGATTTTCCATCATGAGGTATAAGATTTAAAATTAATATCCATTAACTCCAGGTATTACATTTTATAATATTTATTAATAGTCACGTGAAGTAGAAGAATAAAAGGAACAAAAGCAAAAACCTGAGTCCAGAAAAGTTTTCCCAGCCACCTTCTCGGGAAAAGAGAGCAAGGGACAGGGTTACACACAAACTTTTATCTCTAAAACATAAGGATGTGATGTGGAAAGGAACGTGAGAAGCTGGGATTTTGAGTGCTGGGGAGCAGATTCCAATTACACAGAGGATAGGTTAAAGTTGCTTGTATTTTGAAACATTCCAACCAAACTTTCATTTTTGGTTGGTCCTTTTTGTGAGTTGTTTCTGCCCTTTGGTTCTCTGAGTGGCTTATTTTTAAATCTTTAATATTTATTAAAGCTTTCTTGGAGAGTGATTTGTTCCTTAAAATCATTTGTACCCTAAAAAATTTTTTTTTTTTAGTTTCTGCTTCTTGGACAATACATTTAGCTTTAAATTTATTTTTTTTGCTTGATTCTGTGACTGACTTGAGGCTTAATGTATGTTCTTTGTTATAGGGGAAAAACCTGTATGTTGCTTTCTCCTTGTTTTTTGTTTTAGCTGATTTTATTATTTTTTTTTCCTTTCTAAATCTCTACTCCAGGTTCCAGATTATTTGGATCACATTAAGCATCCTATGGACTTTGCCACAATGAGGAAACGTCTTGATGCTCAAGGATACAGAGACCTCAAGGAATTTGAAGAAGACTTTCATCTCATAATAGATAATTGTATGAAGTACAATGCCAAGGATACCATATTTTATAGAGCAGCCGTGCGGCTGAGAGACCAGGGTGGGCTTGTCCTGAGGCAGACGCGACGGGATGCTGAAGGGGTTGGTTTCGATTATGAAACAGGAATGCACTTACCTGAAAGGCCACAGTTGGAGCCTCCTCGGCCCTTTTCTTGGGAAGATGGTAAGAATTTATGTCAGATTGAATATTTTTTTTTTCAAGCTCATAAACTTGATAGACTCGTAGAAGCGAGAGGAAAAGGCCTGGGCCCAGCTTCAATGGATGCAGCAAATTTCATGATGGATGCCCCAGAGTGCCATTGGTGATCTCTGCCTTGTGTCCTGGATGAGCAAAGGGGTGGCCCTGTTTTCCTTCCCATGACCATGAGTAAATCACACCTGGAGCATGGTGGGCAGGGGCATTTGGCTTTAGAAAGGATTTGGACAAGTGTAACTCAGTGGAGGGATTTGAAAACAAGTTATGTGAAGGTTGCTTAAAGAAATTAGAAATATTTTGGCTGAAAAAGAGGGACCAGAAGTGAATACTAAAGGGCAAGGGATGATGTGATTGCTGCTGCCTTAGATATCTGAATGGCTGGCCTTGGGAACGTGGACTTGTTTGGCTCACCCAGGGAGAAGAGAAGGAAGAGCATTGTGGATGTTACAGAGATGCAGATTTTTTTCCCAGTAATGCATCAGACTTTGCTAAGTTGTAATTCTTGTGGTTGAAGGTTTTTAAGCAGGGACTGAACAACCACAAGGGACCATCAGAATAGGGATTCCTAATGAAATGTGGATTGGGCTGAGGGCTCTCTGGACATATTAATTTGGACTTTTAGGATTCAAATTAATTTATATTCCATGCCTATAGGATACTTTCCCTTTTGCTTTTTTTAATTTTTGTTTTTAAAATGTTTTAAGATGTAGTCCCTTTTCCATTGGGCAGGTAGGTGGGACAGTGGCTAGAGTACCAGGCTTGGAGTTAGGAAGATTCATCTTTCTGAGTTCAAACCTTGCTTCAGATGCTTCCTAGCTGTGTGACCCTAAGCATGTCACTTAACCCTATTTGCCTCAGTTTCCTGATCTGTAAAATGAGTTGGAGAAGGAAATAGCAAACTGTTCCAGTATCTTTGCCAAGAAATGGGATTATGAATTGGACATAAATGACCACCACCACCATTTTAATTGGAGGTTTATTTTGGCCCCCTGGCACATCTGATTGTGTGGTTCTTGGTCCAGGTTGTAGCTGATTTAGGGGATGGTTACTTGAATCGTGCATGAAGGTTGAGTTCCTCATGCCATTTCAGCAAACTAAAGGAGAACTATGAGTTTCTGAGGAGAATGTAGGAGCTTTGATTTACCTGAGAGAGGGGATCTGGTAGGGCCATCTTAATCCAAGCCGGTCTTTGACATATAATACTCTTAACTAGGAGACATTTCAGTGAAAAGGATTGGATAGGGAGAATGAATACTTACTGCTGATGCTAAACTCCATCCCTTCAGATACACTAAGAAGGAACTAAAAATTCAGGAAAGGAATCAGCAAGAAAACTCATAACCTTGTTGTCCCCCAGGGCATGGGTACTAAGGACACGACCTCTAGGCTTTCACATACTGCCAGTCGGACCTCCTTGGTAATGGGGACGGCAGTCTGGATCTGCAAGGAGAGACCATAGCCCAAAGGTGTATGTTCAAGAGATGTATGCTCCTGTGCGGGAATTGAGGGGAAGAAGGGTGGTTGAGGGCACTTGGGGGGCAAGACAGTGGGTCTGCAAGAGAGTTCCTGTGGCCCTTGACAAGAACAGATGATCAGATCTCCGGCCCAGCGTGGAGTTGTGATTGGAAACCTTCCTCGGGCTGGCATTTGTTGGAGCTCTTCACCCACTGCCAGACTAGAAACAGCAAAGACAGAGTATTCCGTAGGACCGTTTATCCCTCATAGGGGCCTTTGCAGCCTCTTTGTCTGACCCTCTCTTGACAGTTAAGGGAACTGAGTGCCATCAGAGTTAAGCCCCTTGCCCTAGGACACAGGCACTTGTTGAGGACAGAGGTGGGTTTTGAATTTAGGTCAAGTATTTCAGCTTTTTCACCGGTGTCAGCTCCTTATAGCCTCCCACGATGAAGGCCCGTGTGATGAACGTCTGCACCTGATTCTAGTTCCCTCGGAAGGACTGGTTCTTGGGGCGGAGGAAGGGTGTGGGGTATGGGGTCATGTGATAAAGGAGAGGCCATCTGAGCAGACCCTGGCGTCTCTAGAGAGCACGTTTCCTTGGGTGCAGAGACGAGAGTCTGGATCTTTTACAGTTCAGATGGATGGGGAAACGATCTGAGCCAGAAGAAACACGGGGAGTGGCTTCAAGACTAGTCTGGGTCCCCAAGACCATTCATCAGCCCGAAGAGGTTTCAGAAAGACGCTCATGAGTGAGCTGGGCTCAGAGCAAGGGGATGCTCCAAGAGGGGCCGAGAGTGACTTCTTGGCTTGGTGATGACCAAGAGGAATCGTGCTCTTCTCTGACAAGGGCAGCCTTGAAACGATGAAGAATGGAGCAAGAGCAATGACAGCAGCAGCTGCCATGCCTGGAGCTCTGGAGGTGCCAGGCTTGGGGAGAAGCCCTGCAGAGCCACTCTCTCGTCGGACTGCATGGCAACCCCAGGAGAGGTGCTCTCAGGAGAGGTGAAGTGACTTCCCAGGGCCCCCCAGCTCCCGAGCGTCTGAGGCCACGGGGGAGTCGAGCGCTTCCTGAGCCCTTGGTGCCCAGCCCAGACCAGGGGGCTGCTGGGTGTGATAGGTGAGGAAGAAAGAAGAATCGGAGCTGGGGAACGTCTGGCCGCAATTGCTGGGAGAAATGGGAAGGGCACCGGAGGAAGAATGATCCCAAGCCGGCAGCCCCAGCAGCTCCCTCCCGCTCTGGCTTTTGGACTTGCTTCGTGGCCTGGTCCCCCTGGGCAGTGGGCAGGCCGCAGACGGACGGTCCCTGCGCCGTTGCCAGAAGTCTGTGGTGCTGCCCTGCTGGACAAGAGGAGAGGAATGGGCTGGGTGAGGCCATTCAGCCCCCCCCCCCCCGGGCAGTCCTGGAGGCTTGGGCGACAGCCATCTTCGTGGCTGATGACAGGGAAGGGGGATGTCTAGAGCTTAGAATCCCGGGCTGAACCTAACAGGACGCCAACCGAAAGGTAAGCCCTGGAGAGGCTGAGGCTGGGGGAGCTGGGCGGCGGGTTAGTCGCCATTGCTTGGAAAGAGATGACTGCCCCAAGCAGCTAAAGCCAGGCCGAGGATCTGGGCCCGGCCTCCCATTGCTGGCAGAGCTGGTTTACGTGGAAGAGTAACTCCACTCACCTTGCTTTGCCCTGGAAACAGGTGATTGCGAAGGTGCTTCGAAAATGATCCGAGGTCCACCCATGTAGGTACATCCTGACCCAGCCCTGGGAGAGAGCTTTGTCAGCCAGCGCCTGCCTGGACGTGCCCTCCTCCGGGCTGGCCCGGCCCGGCCGGTTTGGGCTCATTAGGGGTAGCAGACAGATCAGTGCCAGATAGGCTCTGTTGGGGGCATCCCACCGGGAGGTGGTGAGATCAGGACACGTCTGGCTCCTAACCCGGAGGTGAGGGGATCGCCCTTCCTCCGCTCGGATTCTCGGCTCCTGTCCAGGCAGCCTGGGCTCCATGGTCTGAAATTTGACTGCTCAGGAATGCCTTCTCTTTTCTAAAACTGCCGTCGCGGACCTCCCACTCTAGGCTCCCTTGTTGGTTTGCACCTCTGGCTGCCTCCTTGGTCCCTCTGGGGTGACTCCGTACCTAGCCAGCTTACAGTTCAGACTGTGCTCTCTTCATTTCACTGCCAGTAAATACTGCATTCACGTTTTAAGCAAACCCAAAGTACTGACCACATTCAGGACACCCGCCAGACCTGCTGACCGAGGGGAAGCCCTCAGGCAAGGCCCCTTGGCTACCCTAGCTTGGGTATGAGTTCCTGGAGTTTGGGCCACAGCAGGGAAGGCCCTGACTGCATCTCATGCCTCAGAGAACAGAGTGAGGCTGCTGGAGGACTTTGCAGAAGCACCGTCAACAATGGCTTTTTACTTTCTGAAACCCGGGTGCTTTGCAGGACGAGAAGACAAGCTGAATAATTATTTTTCTCAAATTTGCATCGTCAACTATTTGGATAAATAGAATCTTGTCTCCGTTGGGAAAGTCAGGCCTGGTGGAAGGGCCCAAAGCGAGTATTGCCTGGCTCTGCTCCCTCATCTCAGTCACTTGGGATGAAGTCTCTCGCTCCTTCCTCTGATAGACCGACCGACCTCTGAGGATGGGTCGCTGTCTGGCTCGGCCTCCGTGGTTGCGTCTTCTCCCACCCCCATCTGATTTGACTTGATTTCCTCAAGCGCTAAATGGGAGAGGAAGGTTAATGGCGAAGGGCAGACTGACTTGGGGCCCGTGTGTTTAGAGCGTGGTTCTGGAGTGTATGTGAGACAATAGGCCTGGCTTTCCTGTTTAAGGCTGGGGTAGTGGCTGGCAGAGCTTGATTTTTCACATTTGATTTGTAGACCGGACCCTAATGAATCTTTGTTTTATGTGCGGACCTCTCTTTGGGCTTTTGCCCGTAGTCTGTAAGCTGTTCTAGAGCTTTATCTGATGGTCTTCCCGAGTCCTTAGAGGGAGAAAAATGGAGCTGAGCTTTTAACGAGTCGTATCTTCTCTGTGTTGGCTCGTGTGCCAGGCAGTGCAGTGCTTTAACAGCTTGACTACTGTTCTTAGAGGGCAGACACTCACTCTGTGTGCGTACACGAGTACACAATGTGTCATTGTGGTAGAATACGTGTGATTTTGTAGCTGCTTCATTGGCTTATGGTAGCTTTGGCTACACAGCCTCCTCTAAAACAAAACAAGAAACCCCTTCCTGCTTATCTTAGAATGACTACTAAGTATCGATTCCAAAGCAAAAGAGCCATAAGGGCTAGGCAGTGGGGGTAAAGGGACTTGGCCAGGGTTACATGGCTAGGAAGTGTCAAGGTCACATTTAAACCCAGAACCTCCTGTCTTCAGGCCTGGCTCTGTCCACCGAGCCACCCAGCTGTCCTATCCATTTGGTACAAAAGCAGAAAAACTCTGTGTGTGTGTGTGTGTGTGTGTGTGTGTGTGTGTGTGTGTGTGTGTGAGTGTGTGTGTGTGTGTGTGAGTGTGTGTGAGAGAGTGTGTGAGTGTGTGTGTGTGAGTGTGAGTGTGAGTGTGTGAGTGTGTGATTTCTTGTGCTTATTTACGATACTGGTACACAAACAATGGTTAATAAAATACCCTCAACCTTTTTTTTTTAGTGGATCGGTTACTCAATCCAGCTAACCGAGCACACATGTCCTTGGAAGAACAACTAAAAGAGTTATTGGACAAACTGGATCTGACATGCTCAATGAAATCCAGTGGGTCAAGAAGTAAACGAGCTAAGTTGTTAAAAAAAGAAATCGCTGTTATTCGAAACAAGCTAAGTCAGCCAAACAGCCAACCCCCTCCACTGGAGTCAGGTATTGGGAGCTTTGAAGAGGAAGGGGCGCCATTAGAACAGGAAGCAGAAGAGGAAGGTAAGGAGAGCAGAACCCGCCAGAACCAACATGGGTTTGGGGCTTGTTTATCCATTGTGTGTATTGTTTTAGAGGAAAGCCCATATCTTGATACTGAATACATTTTGATCATTAATTATTGAGACATTTTGTCCAAAGCTAGAATTCTGATCAGAAGGCTTCCTATGAAAATGTCTTTGCTTTTAGAAATTAAGTTTGTATATAAGTTACATTTGATGTCTGAAAAATCATGTTTATAAAATCTACATGTAAATGACTAATTTTAAAAATTGATTACAATCTTAACAGGTGAGCAAAGGAAGCATAAACCCTGGTAAATCTTAAGAGACCGTTTCAGGAGGTAGAAGCAAAGGACTTGGCGAAGATGCTTTTTCTTCCTTGTCCCCAGCCAGGGTTGCCTTTCCCTTGTTTTCCTAATTCGGGTCATTGTGCCTATGGGAACTGCTAGGTTTTCTCCACAGAATTGGACAGCGGAGAAAGATGGTGTCAGGCTGATTCTGGTGGAACTTTGGCCTGAGAGCTCTGATGTCCTGGTGCTGGATTTAGGAGAATCGGGGATGCTCCACAGGGTCCACAGCCCATACAGTCTTAGCTGTCGGGTGGGGGGGGAGAAGGGGATGTCACCGGAGGCTTGTCCCCAGGACCTGGCAGGAGGACCAGGTGGAATCTCCGTTTCCCTGGGACTGCTGATCTCAGACATTTTAAGCCGCCTTCTCTGTGGAATCAAAGTTGTGAGAGCAGGTACCGGAGGCAGGTCGTGCTGCCGGACCCAGAACAGGGAGTTCTTGCTGTCTCTGGGCTCTGACCATGGCCAGCCTCCTGGTGTGTGCACATGCACGTGTCCATGGCTACACAGAAGCGTGTGTGCACACATGTATCACATGGATGTACACGTGTGGGTGTATAGCTATAGTTCCCCACATGCACACGCTGCTGTCTGGCAGTGGACCTGGGTGTATCTGCACATGCATTGTGGTTGTGTGTGTGGATAGTAGATGACAGACACGTTGATACTGGTAGCGCATTTGGAACGCTGAGGATACGATGAAAGGAGTTTTATTTGGAAGAAAGTCACAGATGGAGCTCTAACACGCAGCCAAAGAAAGAGCCCACAGATCTCTAAAACGATCCCTTCGTTCCCTCTGCTGCTGCCCCATTGTCTGTGGAGTGGCCCAGGGACCAGCATTTCTGGGCGCTGTGTAGACTCCGGCGAGGACTGGCATTCCCAGGGTCCTGAGGCTGCTTTTCCTTGGGGCTCTGTGAGGGCTTGACTGGCTTTTAGAGGCCAGAGAATGGGCCTCTTTTTCTGCGTCTCCTTTCGTTTGCACTGATCCTGGATTGGCTTCTTCCTTTGCATTTGTTTGGTTGGCGAGAAGGTCAGCACTTGAACAACCCTCTATTGGGTGGAAAAGAACCTCTGGGAATGGGCTGTAAGCAGAAGGGAAAGCTGAAGTTTCTCCATGTAAAAAGCCTCCATCCTTTTCTTTCCACGAGCCCTTCTTTGAGAACTCATATCTTCATGAGAGTCCCTCCTGTCCCCCAGAGTAGGCTCTCCCTCCCTCACACCAGAAAATTTGGATGCCAAAAGCAAAAAGGTTTTCTTTAAAAAGCCAGAAGAGAAAATACTCAAAAATAAATCAACACTTAGACCCTATTGGTCCCACACCCTCTGTTGCTCCCTGGCCTCTCTAACCAACAGGGAGCCTGGTCTCCTTGCATCTCTGCTATGAATCTAGAAGGACAGGCTCCCAAGCCCCATGAGCAGTGTATCTCTCCGGAGGAGTTTGGGGGGAGGCTTGACATCCCAGAGGGGGGAGGGGCCAAGGCTCCTATGGTCCACGTGCCTGTCCCATTTGACTTCCTGCAGTATTGCCAGAGTGCTTGTTCTCTGTGCATCCCCTGAAGGAGCAGGGCTTGACTGACGAGGGAGGGAGCTTCCAACCCCACCAAGACCTCCTGCCCGGGACAGAGGCCATAGAGCCCTTCTGGGGGCTTGCTGTGGGCTCCCCTATCTCCTTTGCCCCTGGGGAGGTTATCGCTGTCCTGCCTCAGGCTCTAGAGAAGTGGAGAATGAGGATTTCTTATCGGAAATCAGCTTACCCATGATAGTCTGGGAAAAGAGACTTTCCCTTTAGAAGTTATTTTCTCCTATCATCAGCCAATCAATATTTGTTAAGCATTTACTAGGTTGCAGGCACTGCATTAATGTGTGGTGATGTTCGAAACCATCTCTGGTCTTACAGACTGATTGCTGCAGCTTTAACCCTTTCCTCCTCATCGGACTCTTGCTGGAGCTAGATGGCAGCAGTCGGGGTCACTCCAGCCAAACCCTCCCTCTTTGGTTTGGGGATTTCTAATTGGGGTGCCTGAGGCAGCGTGGCAGCTTCCTTCTGTCCCACTGGGCTTTCTTGCCTCTTCCCCACGAGAGGGATTGGCAGAGACACACTGAGCTTCTATCTTAGTGGATGAGAAAGGAGAGAGGAGAGGTTATAGAATGGATTTGCTTGAGGAAAACCTTGACTGAACTGAGTAGGAGAGGTAGAGGTCCACTTTGGAGGGTGAGTCGCCTGGATGGAACTTGATTTTAAGGGGCTGTAGAGGGTCGGACTGTTTGGAACTAAAGTCAGTCTTTTGTTGGAGAGAGATTTTTCCAGGCCAGAATCCCACTGCACTTTGTAAAAGCCTTAATTACATCAATAAATGCATACTGTAATTCACTTGCATTTTGAGTTTAAAACAAATTTACATTCTTGACAACCTCCTCACTGAGTAACAAGAAAGATGCTAAGAATTGGGAAATGGATGTAGTCTTTGTTCTGCTAATTCTGTGGACTCTTCTTACAGTTTTTCAGACCTGGTAGGACAGTGTAGGGGGTGTTGTTTGATCTGGACTGGCCTGAGGAGACAGCCCTGAGAAAAGTCCATCACTGAATCATCACTGCATCATTTCTTCAGCTTTCCTGGAGACTTCATGGGAAGTGCAGTCTGTCAACTCCCCCAAGGGGCCTGCTCTGATGGACTTTGGATTAGTGTCTCCCTTTGAGGCTGCTGGCTGGGCCTAGAGTCCCAAGACCTGAGTTCAAGTGAGACCTCAGACTCTTACTTGTGGGACCCTGGGCACTTTTGTCAGCCTCTTTTTACCTTCTTCCCAGGGTTCCCCCCCCCAAAAAAACATTTATTTATTTGTTTGTTTGTTTGGTTTAGAATATTTTTCCTTGATTATATGATTCATATCCTTTCCCTCCCCTTCTCCCACCCCCTCCTGTAGCTGAAGTACAGTTCCATATTATTAGTATTTGCACTGGGGTGATCGCTTAGAGTCTACATCCCTAATCATATCCCCAGGGTTTTTAAAATGAGCATCTTACAGTCCCTAGCACATAGTAGGAGCTTAATAACTGCTGATTTCCTTCACTTTTGATTCCCTTCAAGTAGCTAATGGAGGAGGGCAGCAAGGCAGTACTGAGTGCTGGGCCTGGGGTCAGGAAGACTCTTCTGAGTTCAAATTTGGCCTCAGCCATTGCTTAACTCTGTTTGCCTCAGTTCCTCATTTATAAAATGAGCTGGAGAAGGAAATGGCAAACTATTCCAGGATCTTTGCCAAGAAAACCCCTAATGGGGTCATGACTAAAACAACAGCTAAAAGCTGAAGGGAGATGGGGGTGGGGAGTGGGGAGAGTCCATTGTTCTTGCCCATGGGCCATGCCCAGGTATTGATTGGCATCCTTCCACGCCTCAATCACTGTCCATTTTTTTGTGGGCCTTCTCTGACCTTTTTGCCTTTCCCTTCACCCTAGAGATTCTCTGTGGCTTCTGGGACCCTCTGGAGAAGCCAAGGACCCCTTCTTAGAATCTTGTTTGTAAATTCATAAAATAAGGACTCCACTCCAATGAGAGTGAAATACAGCGGCCAGAATGCACGAAGAAAGCCAAAGGTTGTAGCCCTTGGCTTGGCCACACTTGAATCTTGAATTTTCCCAAAAGGTGGATTCATAGTTTGCTTTTATTCAACACACTGGAGCATATAAAAGTCCCAATATTGGTCTGGGATCTTGACGCCCAGTGTGACCTTAGAAGAGCCTTAAAGAATCAAAGACATTTTCTAGCAGGCCATGGACAGGGCAGAGGTCTGGAGGGGTAAGGGGATGTATGGTCTTGGGGGCTCAGGGCATTCCTGGGCTTCTGGCCTCAAGGCAGGCTTCCTTGGCTGCTCTGATTTCTCACCCCCACTCTCTGGATGCCTAGCCATCATGTCACCTTCAGATCCTGGAGAAGAACCCAGGGCAAGATTCTAGCTGGGGAGTAGTTTGGTTTGGTCTCCAGAGATGTTTTTCTTTGCTATTATACTCAAGTATTTAACTTACATTAATTTTTGATACTTCGTATTAAAATTAACACGCTTTCAAATCTTATTTCCTAAGATTTGGGAGGTATTTCTATAGTCGCCTTTAGGTATCATGTTGCTTGGACATTAAAAAATAATCTATTTAATTTAGTGATTCCCAGGATAGGGACTAAGATTTAGAAAGAATTGAACTTTAAGAAAAGTGACATTTATTTATTCTTGCTTTTGGGGGAAGATTAAACCAGCCAAAAAAGTCACTGAACTTTTTTCTTAGCTAGCCAGTTCTGGTAGTCTTCAATGAGACTTAGGGGCCCTCGTTATCACCCCATAAGCACCAGCTTTACAAGCTGCTGTTTGCGATTTTTCTGATTCCTCTATTACTTAGAAGAAAATTCTGAACATGGCTAATGCAGGAAATGTGATATCTACTCACATTCATAATGGTGTTTTTTCCTCTTGTCTTCTTACTGAGTGGTTGAGGGGAAGAATTTGAACCTGAAGTTAAAATAAAATGGAATTAAAACAAATATATATACATACATATATGTGTGTGTGTGTGTGTGTGTGTGTATATATATATATGTATATATATATACACATATACACAAATCGAACAGCAATTTTATATTTTTATATAAAATTGCTGTTCGGTTTGTAATTGCTCCTCTCCAAAGGAGAGCCCTATTTCAAGTAGCTGGTAAAGGAAGCCTGGTCTTTAGGCAGTTGGGGTCTGATCTGTCATAGAAAGCAGAAGCAGAAGGCCTGCCCCCCAAGATGAGGGCCAAGGGGCTCCAGGCCAACCCCTCTCTTGGGGGCTAGATAGAATGTTGTTTGCAATTAGTCTTTGGGCCTGACCCCAGGTGTCAGTGGTTAATGGAAGGCTGGGGGAAAGGCTACCACCCCCCTTTTTTTTCTGATGTTCCTGATTTCTTTTAAGGGATTGAGGCAATATTTGCAGACTCTTCTAAGACCTCAGACCTCTCTCCCTGGGGGCATTAAAATCACCACTGATTTTTCAAGATGGTGGAAAATTTCTCCATTCTCTCCAAAGAGCCAATAGTAGTGACATTTTAGAGTATTAGCCTCTCTAACCAACTCCACTGTGATATCATCTGGTTGTGCTTTTTTTTGGTGTGTGTGCGAGTCCAAGGACTATTTCGGCTTTGTTTTTAGAGGCTTTGCCCTGAAAAAGCCTTTCTTTAAGTTTAGCATTTGAAGTAAGTTGTTTTTAACCAATTTATGAGAACTCAGATAACTGTTTTAATTTAACATGCGAATGTCTTAAGAATGTATTTTTAAAGTTCAGAAATAGAGCCACAGGCATTGAAGTAGCCTGGAGTCTGGGCAGCCTGCGTTCATATCTTATCTCAGACCCTTAGTAACTGAGTGACCCTGGGCAAGTCATGTAACCTCTTATTGCCTCAGTTTCCTCATTTGTTAAATGGGGAATTACAGGTTGATGTGAGGATCATGTGAAATAGTATTTGTATAAAAGCTTAGTGCTGTGGTAGACACGAAATAAGCTCCTGATGGAGACTTATTCCTTGCCTCTGCCTCTCCAAATCCCCTTAAGACAATTTTATATCAAACCTTTCCTGTTTGGAGTAATGATGAATCAGATCTTTCTTCTCCCACCCCAAAGAAATCCCAGTGTAAATTGCATCTTGAGATGGTAGAGACACGGTATTTTAGATTGTGAATGATCCACAAGTTCTAGGAGTAATTTAGAAAAATAATGTGAAAGTCTGTTTGCAAAATCTGAACTCTGGAGAAGGAGGTTAGAAAATATTTAGGGTCACATATTCCAATAGTAATAGTCACCTCCATCATTATCATTAAGGAACAATATTTTGCATTTGCACACCTCACAGCCTTCAGACTTCACATTTGCAAAGTTTTGATGTTCATTAAAATATAATTTAAAAACAACTGCAAGACTTGATGGAATGGCACAATACTTCTAGGATCAGTGATTAAAAGGAACCAAATTCCCCTTCTGTTTCTTCATTCATATGGCCTTTGGTTGTCTGTGGACTCAGAAACATGTTGAATATGGGTTTTCTTATATGATCATCTGTAAAATTCCAGGTTTCCCTTCCATCTACTTGGAATGCCAGAGGATTTTGCTTTAGACTTAACTTTTTCTCTGCCCCTCAGGAATATTTGGGGTGAGGCGGGCAGCGTTATGCAGAAAGCCCTAAACAGTCTCCCTTGAATTGTATTGGAGCTCACTCTTCAGTTAGAAGAGTCTTCTACTACCCAAGAGGGGCTTGTTGGCTAATGGAAGACTTTGAAAAAGACCAAAGTTCCAGGGGATGTACTTTTCATCAGTGCTACATCACAGACATAATTTTGGGATGTTTTAAGCAAAATTGGGGAGGGGGGCACAATAATTTCTCTAAGGGAAGCTTTCCAAGGTCTTGTGAGAAGCCATTTATGCTCCTGGCCATGGAAGCCTTCATAGACACAGTGCATTGGAACCTCTTCTGTTAGAGAGCTTGTCAAGGGGCAGAGCTTGGAGAAGAGCTTGCTTATTCTAATTGGTGACCAGGGTTCTTATCACCTAGGTTCTGGGATTAAATCGTCTGGAATGCTAGATGAGGAAGCTCTGGCCAAGTTCTTTGATTCTTGAGTTAGTTCCTGTAGAAATTTGGGCTATTTGTCTCAATTGAGTTAATTAAAATCAAGATACACTGTTGAGGGCCCCCTTTTCATTGGTCCAGCTTGATGTGCCATGGTAGAAGGAGGCTTTAAATGATACCTTAAATCAATTGCCTCAAGTCAGAGTTTGTGAAGAATTCCCTTGCAGGTAAGCTGAGTATTCAGATGAGACATGTTCATGAATTTAAAGGTGAATTTAATAGTGGCATGTGTGAAATGATCTTTTCTAATTTTTTTACAGAAAGGAATTTTATAAACGCAGAAGCCTGTACCATAATGACTAGGGTCAGCTTAGTCCTCTGCTTGTTAGACTAAAATACCAGACAGGCGGAACCTTAACACTGGCTTTAAGCTTCTCTATGCCATCCATGCTCTAATCATAAGATAAATTTAGACTCTACTAACTAGGACATTTCTGTATTTAAAATATTATGCTTTGTTTCCTTAACTGAACTTAGTATTTTGGTGGACTTCACATTTATAATAAGTTTTATAATACATTTTTTTAATGATCAGTTTTCAAAAATCACCCTTTATTTATAATTTTTTCAGGAGATAAATCTCCCCCTAAACTTGAACCATCAGATGCATTACCTCTTCCTTCAAACTCGGAGACTAATTCAGAACCACCAACCCTCAAACCAGTAGAACTCAACCCAGAGCAGAGTAAACTATTCAAAAGAGTAAAATTTGATAATGAATTATATAGCACTTCCATTCAGAAAGAAATGGTAAATGGACACACTCCAGAACCTAAACCTGACAGTAATCTCAATGATTCGACAGTCTCTGCAGTAGCTGAGTCATCCACCGATGTAAACAGACGTACCTCTGTTCTCTTCTGCAAATCGAAAAGTGTAAGCCCCCCCAAGTCTGCCAAGAACACTGAAACCCAGCCAACTTCTCCACAGCTAGGGACCAAAACCTTTTTGTCTGTAGTCCTTCCAAGGTTGGAGTCACTTCTGCAGCCAAGGAAAAGGTCACGGAGCGCCTGTGCGGATTCCGAAGCTGATGACGAGACCCCAGGAAAGCGCCTGGACACAGGTAAATGTGGGGCGGCTGCTGGCCTCAAGGGTGTGTGTGTGTTATGTGCACACCTGTGTGTTTGAGAGAGAAAGATCATATATTATTTAGTAGCTACAAGTTTGATTTAAACATTTTTTTAATTGTAAGTTTTAAATCAGAATTTATTTTTCCCCTAATTAATCAAGTTTGATTCATTCAAAGAAAAGCAAACTCTAAAACATCAGTTTGATTAGTTCTAGTGAATATTCAAGTGTTTACCTGCCCAAGCCTGTGCCCTTGGCCCCTTCCAGTTTTTCCTCGGAGCTTAAGAGCATGAGCGAGTGCTGAGATGGGTTCTAGTTTGTCTCCCACCCTTCCTTGTGTCTGCTGTTTATCACCCAGCATTCTCTTGGTTTCCAGGAGAGAAGAGAATGGTCATCTTCCCCAGATGCCGTTAAATCAGGTGTGGGGGTACAGGTTCGAGCCAGTGCTCAACTCTAGGCCCCTCTGTTGGCCAGTGGGTATGTCTCGACATTTAGTCCTTTTCCCCTAGCTTGGCCTGAGTTTGCTGTATGCTACCGAAATGTGCCGGGATCCCTTTGAGAAGGGGAGAATTGGCCATGCTTCCTCTAGAACTCTTTGGATTTTGCTCTGCACGCACAGAATGGGGGCATCTGTGCCATGTGCAGGATGTCAAGATGGCTGACGCTTTCCATGGGGTGTCATGACCAAAGAGGAATTGAGTGGGCAAAAAATGCCAAACGAGAAATTGGTTGCGATCCTTTCTGAGGTCATCCTCAGGGTAGCTGGACAGACCACCGCTGGCAGCATAGATGTCCTTACATGTGTAGTTTTCCTGCCCTCTAAGAGAGTGTGTTGGTGGCTGCTTGCACAGTTATGGCCTTGTGTTAGAAGAAACAAATGGGGGCTGCTCCCTTGAGGTAGTCAGGGCTGAGCAAGCATCATTTGCTACAGGTTGTCCACTATTTGCATGTGATGAAGGGAGACAGGCCCCGAGGGGTTTTCCAGCCTTTCTCCCAGTGGCCTTTGCTAAAGCACATTTTCCTTCATAGACCGTTCCAGCTTTGGGTGCAGGGGCTTCTTCCAAATCCATGATTGGAGGCTGCCCTTCATGGAAGGATTTTATTGGGGAAAATAGGAAACCTCTCAGTTCATGTTGTCATGGGGTTCTTCATCTGCTCCTGAGGCATTTCTCAGTCTTCTAGCGGGTGAGCACATCAGTGGTGACTCAGGACCCAGTCTGTGTGTCTCTCCTCTTTCTGACGGAGGGGACAAGACTGATGGCTCTTGAAGTCATTCTTCATTTTGTGAGTTGCTTTGGCCAAAGACTTGAATCCCCTGCTGATTGGCTAGCCTGCCCCAGATGAGCCAATTTGTCACCAGAAATGGTCTTGAAGTCGTGGAAGAACCTGCTCAAGTTGATTCTTTCTGCTGGTTTAACCTCCCAGAGCCAAGGGTGATCTGTGGACCGGAGGCATAATGGAGTAAAACCATTTTAGGGGTCCCTTCTCTGAATGTGTCTGATTCCAGTTTAATGAGGTATCCCAGAGTCCTGCAGCTTCGGTTTTGTTTTTGCTTCTCTCTTTTACAGTAAAACGTGGGTCTTAGTTGCCTTAGTTTCCAGGTGGGTTGGTTTTAGCCAGTAAGGATCCTGGGGTTCATGCCAGGAAAAGCGACTCCTTTATTTGCTTTTCTTTAGGAGGTCAAGGCTAGAGGGTCATGCCAAGTTCTTGTGGTCCAGCCTGCCAGAGCATAGCCCTCTCATGGTGACTTCTTCCCTGGTGTAAGGATGGGATCAGCGCTCTGGCTTATGACTGAGAAGATGGCAGACAGATTGATTAGGGTTGAACAGTGTCTTCACCAGCTTGGCTAGTCTGGCTCATTTGTTAGATCTTCATTCTTTGAATAGGAAGAAACAGAAAGAGTCCTCGGCTTGGACTTCCACCCTGTCCTGGATACCTTTGTATCTGTCAGAAGGCACATAGCCTCCCTGGGCCCCAATTTCCATCTGTAAAATGAGGCATTTGGATTCTGAGCGCCCCTCTGGCTCAGAATCTCTCATCTTGTCATTTTTTTGGTGTTTACTTTAGAAAACCAAAAACCATCCTGCAAGGTTTTCAGTCCTGCTGTAGTGGGGGTAATTTTCTTTTAAATTTATGTGTAACATAGGTAAAGTTTGATACACTTAATGTAAATTAATTTTGAAAACTTTGGGGTTGAAGAATACATGAATACAGGATGAGTCAAGAAATCTTATGTATATCCAAGAAATTTTGTATTTTATGTAATTAACAGACTATTTGCAAGCCCTCTCTTTGAAGAGTTCATATGTATTGTGATAGATTTCTGTAGCTTTCAAACATCTTGTGTCAACTCAAGAAAGAAGTATTTAAAAGTTCATAAGCTTATTGGTTTCTAATACTTAGCTACAGATTTATGAAAAGTTTGCTGAATAAGAAAATTGTCTTATTATGAAAGAATTATTTGCCATTTGCAGCCACATATCTTCACTGTTCTTAGCCCATTGCCATTGAAAAATCAATTGGGTAGTGATTTTGCTACATTTTCCCATATTTCTTTGAACTCAAGTTTACATGTGTGTCATAGTTACAGAAAACAGCCATTAAGGGAAAGTCTGTAAGTTGTGAAAATGATCTCATCTCCTGTTGTGATCATCAGGAAGGGAAAAAAGGAATGCTTTGGGCTTCTGCCCAGGATGGTTATTATTGATAGTCTAAGGTAGGCATCACTATTTATGTTTGGCTAGTAGTTAGCACAAGTTGGGTTTCTTCCAATGTTTTAAATCCTTTGCTTTCCTTGCTGTATGTAGCTTCAACATCTCTTCACTGAAGAGATTTCTTTTGCTTGAAGAATGGCAGAAAATTTTATGCATGATATTCACATCAGTGGAAACAGTAATTTGACACTGAGGATATAATTGGGCATTTGATGTAACAATCTTCTGTAGCATTTTACTATATAATAATGTCTCAGAAAGATGAGTTAAAGGCCAAGATGAAGACCATTCAGTTAATTTTCCTGTTTTCCAGTAGAAACTCCTTATTTGTAGATCTGTCCTCAGTGTGTCATGATTTCTCTGTTTGTGTGTGTTAAGTATCTTTTGGCCCCAATTTGATTTGCTACTGTAGCTAATGCCTGCTGCCCTGGGAAAGAACAATTAATTCAATCACCTTTTGCTAAATGATCTCAAAACTGACTCGCCATTTTCCCCCTTTGTTTATTTATCCATCTTTCCAGTGGGTATGCTCTGATGAAACAACTAACTAATTCTTTCCTTTGCATTAGAGTAGTTGAATTTTTCTTGGGACTCCCTTGACATGTTCCTTTCAGAAAATAAGCTTTAGCCCTCCTTTTCTCCATTTCTCTTTTGATGCTTACTACTCGACTATTTTACAGCTTTCCAGTGGTGAAGGTGTATTGTGGTAGAAGGAGTTGGGCCTGGCTCTGAGTAAGAGGGAACTTCTAGTGCCCAGCCCCAGGAAGAGATTTTTTGCACAGTTGACCCTGACTGAAATGGAGATTTCTGCTTTCTTATTCCAGAATGCCAATAGATTTCAGAGGATGCATGATGAGTTCCTAAGCACTTCTGAAAGAGATGCTTAACCTGAAGTTTGCATGATCCAACACTTTGCCAAGAGCACTTAGTAACGTTGCCACTAAATCAAAATTCCATCATTCAGGAACTCCAGGGAGCCTGGCGCTTGACGTGTCTGTTTAATGAACAATCTTCCCACATACCCCGGGCTCATCCTGAGCTTTCTCTGCTTCTCTTGAGCTGTTGATCCACACCAAAGTACCAGGGGGCAAAGTTGGAAAACTTTCAATTCCTGTCAGCCATTCGTGTCCTCACCTGAACCTTTGGTTACCTTCCGCAAGCTCTGGGATTTCTTGCTCCAGTTTTGCCTTTTTCTGAGGACTTGGAAGTATTCTGAACCTTGGTGATCTTGTCCATGATTCATCAGGGCACCCTGAGCCTTTAGGGATGCTTTCCAGTGTTCCACAATGCCCTCGGGTCATGGAGTCAGACCCTGTTCAAGCTCACTCAGACTTACTCAATCATGCAACTCTGTGGAGTGTTTTTCTTGCCTGTTGGGGTTTGGGGTGTATTTGACAAGTCACCTCTTTGGAGAGCCATATGCTTTTATGTGGAAGAAAGTAGTGACATCCCTCCAGCCGGAGTGAGCATCATTCTTTTATCCTTCATTGGATGCAATTTAGGAAACTATGAATTACCCTAGTTTTGATGGATGGCACCTTCGAAGAAGGTTGTATTGTGTTCTCAATAACTTGTTCTTTTTTTTTTTCATAAATAGTTATTTCTTTATCAAAAGTGAACAACTAAGCCAGCAGCTCAGCTTCCATTTTCATGTTTTCTCTTGTGAGACTCTTGTGAGCTGGTTCTAGCTATGAAAGCTTTATAGCGATGTTTTGGTGTCTTTGGACTGCAGGGGGAAGATGGCTGGTTCATTTGTTTCAGTCAGACTAAATGACTTTTTCACTGTTTTCCAGGTTCTCATATTTACTAATATGCCGGGGTATTTATCTCTTTGGATCCTAATTATTTTCTATTATCCTCAACTTGGACTGGAATTCTATTAACTGATCATTTTGGAACGCAGAAAGACCATTGCATTTTCAAGTATTTATGCTGGATCATGTTGGAGACACCAGCCATCCTTAAAACAAATCCAAAACACGAACACTGTTGGAGGAAATCTTTGACATTTATGAACCTAAGCTCTTCATTCAGTACATTTCCCCATCTCTGTAAGTTAAAAGTCATACACATTGCAATTCTCTGTGACATTGGTCCATTTTTCTCTTCCCATCTTTCCAGTTCCCAAAGCTTTTACAGAGCTCCTCATTTGTTTGTAAGGGCTATTTGGGAATGTTTTCAGTAACCTGTCAGATTCTCCCTGCCATTGAAAAATATCAATATGCATAGTAGCGATGTTTGTTTACTAAATGGTCGGCCTAATTCCACTATATTGAAAAAGAATGTGATTGGCTGGCAAAGGTTATTACTGTGCGTTCATGGTCACAAAAGCATTTGACAAATGGTGGACTTGGGGAAAATGCCAGAGAAGAGAAGATCCATGGTCCTTCAGTACCAGAGAACATGCGGCCCAGATCTGATCTTGAGATTTGCCACCCAGAGCCTCTCTTTGGTCTCATCACCAAACATTGAGTCCACTGAGTTGCAAGCTGCTGTACAGTGTAGGGCATCTCTCTTCTTGTAGAACAGAATCATAAATATGGAGCACATCTAGCGTGGCCATTTTTCTTGCTATTTGGATTCACCCCCTTCCTTTTCCTTATATTCTCTTAAAAAAATGGATTCCTAATGAATGTGTTCATAGCATCAAAATTCTGTTGAGCTTAGCAGCACCAGTGGTAGATCAGGACTTACCATTATAAACATTTAAAGGAATTATCTTCATTGGGAAGACTCTTTTCTTCAGAACCCAGGCCCAGCTGGTGACTTCACACATGCTTTTAGTTTCCAGATTCATGGTGTAATAGTTCTGTGGCGAGTTTGAGTCTGTCAGCCGTTGTTCTCTTGACAAAGATCATGGTGGTCATGGGACTCGGAGCCATACGGGATTTCCTGAATTTTGTGAAGTTTTTAGAATTTGGAACCTGGATACTTGCTATAGAGAGACTAAAATATCTAGGTGTGAGGTATAAAGTACTTAGGTACACTTTTCCACTCATCCACCTCCCACTCCCCACCCACCCATCAAGAGTTTCAGGTCCCAAACAGCCTCTCGGCAGCCCAGCTCAGCAGCAGATACTGATAGGCTGAGAGCCCACAGGGTGCTTGCTGAGAATCTTCTGATCAGTCAGGGATGGCGATGAATGTGATTGGTCCAGGGCACCCCACCCACCCAGTGGGAGCTAGTGATTGACTGCTCAGGTTTTCACTCTATACATCTATAACCCATTCATTTTTGTATGAGGATTTCTGGATATTTCCCCCACCCATCATAAAAGGAACCATTACCCAGAAAGGTCAGATGCAGAAGGCAAAGGTCAAGCTTTCCGTTTCAATAAGACGGAATTAACAAATGAATTGCTTCTGCTCTGCCCTCCCTTCCTCCCCAGGGCTGCCTAGTTGCTGCCATCTTTTTTCCCCTTTATCTTGAAAAAAATGCTTGCTGTGAGTGCTCCTCCTCTTTGTTTCTGCTTCTTTCCTTCCATAATTGATACAGATTTCAGTCTTCAGGGCCTGGCATGGGAGCGCTCCTGGCGAGAGATTCACAAGCTCACGAACTCTTGCCTTCAGCTAAGGAGACCAGGAGGCAAGAGGTCTAAGGAGTGTTCTAGGCATAGTCAGGGATCAAGAAGCTCTTTTTTCGGCTGTGGCCACTGTGCACAGTGCCCTGGCCATCTGCTTAGAACAAATGCTAGCTCACAAATAATGTTTTGTAGCGAATACTGTTTCTGGACCAAGCTGCCATTCCCAAATGCCTGATGGCATACCATGGTGTAGGCTGGGAGAGGAGCCCAGCCTTGAAACGGCTCTCCCATGTGACTGTCAGCTTCTGCTTGCCATTCTTTGCTTCGATGCTGTACATAGAAAGGGCCAGAAGTCAAGTGAGCTGCCATGAAACACTTCCTAGGTGCTAGGCCCTCTGATAAGGACTGACTGGCAGTGGAAATGCCAACCAAGAGCACCTGCAGTCTCCCCCCCCCCAAGACAGCCTAGGAGAGGGGCTTGGTGTGGGCCAAGTACGGAATCGGAGCAGAGCCAGAGAGGAATGAATGCGGCTGGCCTGGGCCCTCGCTCAACATGGAGGGCGCTCCAGTGGGGGAAGTTGGATTATGTTTTGTTTGTACTCTGCAGGATTCAGAACAGTTCTACTTGTTCATTCGCTTCACCGAGGTTGGACATCGGGCCTCTTAAGACCAGCGTAGGAAAGGGGATTTCACATGGGCATCCATGTCCTTGGAGTTAATTTGGGATGGCATCTGCTTTGCCCTTGAGCACATTTTCTGAATACCGCCCTTTGGGTCATAATAGGTTCCTGGTTTGGCCCTTCACATCTGCCTGGAGGTTCATGACGAGTTGTGGTTTGCCCAATGCCCCCACCGCTTGGCCACCCTAATGCCTGGCACCGAAGATAGTCATTTCTGCTTGTATTTCCCTTTAGGTTTATTGACAGGACTTGAGTTCAAGGCACTTTATCAGTTTTTCTTCCCATCAGCAAGTAGTCCTCTTTTTGCCACATTGCTGACTCTGATATCATCCAGTGCTTAGGAGTGGGCGGCCTTCAGTTCTTTGGAGAAAGACCATTGGAAAAGCAAGGCCTGTTTTTGAGACCCTGATGCCCGCATAAGGCAGCCTTTGCTCTAATTCTCATCCTTGCCATGACTTCTCCTGGTGGGGCCCCCAACGAGTCCCTGGCAGCCAGCCACAGCCAGGCCTTGGTTCCAGTGTCTTGGGATAGGGGACTGAGGGTGTGCTCTTGTTTCTGGGCTGACCACATTGGGGACTAGAGGGTTCACAAAAGTCTTAGACAGGTTATTACAGCAGTCCTGGGATTTGAGTGGCAGGTGCTGTCTGTGTCTTGTGTGGCAGCCAGAGAGGCTGTGCAGACCCGGCTGCTCCCTGGGGCAAGGCATCCTTTGGCATGACTAGAGAGAGCATCACTTGTAGGTATGAACTCCACACTTCAGAACCAAGGACAAGCTGGTGTGTGTCCAGAGACTGCTGATGGTTCTAGGGACTGTTGGTAACTGGGGATGCTTGTCTTAAGGATGAGAAACAGGGTGGAAGCAGAGTTGGAGGGTAGCTGTTGCTTGAGAGGCACTTTGCTTGATCCCTAAGGATTGAGTAGGCACAGTCGTGGTAAAAATTATCTGGAGACCTCTTCAGATGTCATGTTGCCACCCCCTTCTCTGTGGAGCCCTTCTGGGCGCTCTCAGCCATCAGCACTTCTTGCCTGGACATGGCATCTTTCTTGAATTCGCTTCTCTGTCTCCATGTTCTGTTCTCAGGCAGAGTGTAAGGTCCTGGAGGACACATCTAGTAAGCCTGCTGGAGCTGTTTTGAATCACTTTAAAGGCTCCAAAGGCAGCCTGGGCTTTCTTGGGGGTCTTAGGTTCCTTTTATCTTGGAAGGATCTGTGGAGCCCAGGTTTTTCTCAGCAAGATTTGTGCCCTTTGACCTGGGCTGGATTAGTTGTCTTCAGAGAGGTCCCTGCCAGCCTCATGTTGGTGATAGTCTGTTCTCAGAATCTCTGAAGATGGAACATTTAATATTGCCTCCTGTGTCCTGAGCTGCCAGCCCATCGTGGTGAATGTGAAATGGAGTGTGGGATCAAGTTGGCCTGATTTGGGGAAGTTGGCTTCTCTTAGTGTTTGATTTATGCCAGGTGGATTTGCCTTTTACCAGCCGATGGGGGCGGTGGACTGAGGAGAGGGGCCCTAAAGGCACTGCGGGGACGTGGACGTGTTGATGCAGCCCCTTCTAGTTCCTGGAGCCACCAAAGGAGAGGCCCAGTCCAGAGGTCTGAGGAAACTTTGGGTGAGGGGTTCATGGAAGAGGTGGTGGGTGGAAATAGACCCTTAACCCTAAACTCACTAGCACTGGACCCAGAGGCACAGGGTTTGGGAAAGGGAGGGACCCAGAGGCCAGCTATCTTAAACAAGAACTCCAGAGGTGGGAGAGGAGGGTGGGTCCCTGTAGGAATAAACCTGTGGGTCATCCTCTACCAGCAGGGTGGTTTCCTCTTGGCCCTCGTCTCTCTCCAGAGACTCTTGTCTCTTTTTTCCTGGGTGGGGAATGGCCAAGGGGCAGCTCTCCTGGGGAGCTTGGAAGGTGGATCTGGAGAGCCAGCCTTGGCTCAGAGAGGCCCTTGCAAGAAAGGGCCGAGGCATGGATTTGGAGCGGCTCTGATCTCCCTCAGGAGATCCCCCTTGCGTAGGGTGGAATCAGTAACATTGACTTCTTTTCTTTCGGGTCTTAGGCCTTTCTGGCGATAGCTCTTTATTTTGAAGTTTTATGCCTCTGTGTCCTTTACACAAAGAACAGGACCATCTGTTAGAATTCCCTTCCCCTAAAAGAGCAGGAATCGTGTGAAAGATCCTGACAGAAACTGCAGTATTGAGCACCTGTAGTCCTCCACCTCTCTGCCAAGCAAAGGGATAGAGCTTCTTTAGACAAATCTGGTTTCCCGATTCTGCTTCCTGGGTTTGATGACAGCACCAACATGTTTTGTTCGCCATTGATTGTAAACAACTTCATTTCTTTATTCTGCTACGGTTTCCTCTTCTGTTACTTTATTTAGAGCTGGAAAAAGGTGGGAGTTAATAAAACATCTACCTAACAACAGTAAGTCGTGTTCTTTGGAGCACACCAGCAAGCTGGGGCAAGCCTTTCTCTACCAAAGACAGATGCGCCTTTCCCTTCCTCCATCCCTCCGAAGAGTTACCACACACTTGGTAAAATTGATTCAGCTTGCCTTATTGGGAGGTAGAAAGCTGTGGGTCTTTTAATTAGAGGCTTAAGATTTCCACTGTCGCCTCCATAGGAGCTCCCATTGGGTCATCTAAACACCCCTTGGGTAAGGTTTTGCTGATGGTGTGTGGGAAGTGGCTCTGCCCTTTGTGCTATTGGGAAGGCCACTTGTTTCAAAAAAACTAAGTAGAAGGAGGGAGAGATGTTTCAGCTCTTACTTGACCTGGAGGTGGGCGTCTCCATGCCCCTCCTGCTGCCAACAAGGCTTAGGAGTGGGCAGAATCTGCGGAGGAAGATAGAGAGTATATTTTGGCTGCCCACATTGATAATGGTAGGGAGTTTTGTGGGCTGGTGGGATTGTAGAATGGGGGTCCTGTGTCATGGATGACAGAATTTTCACACCTTTGGAAGGTCCCCCACAACCCAGTTTTTCTCTCTTGTGGCTCTCATCTGAGGAACTGGGTTGAATGGAAGTATAAATGTAAGGCCAGAGGGAGGACTTGGTGACAAAGACCCAAGTTCAGATTTGGCTTCATACACCAAATAGGTGACTCTAGACAAGTCACTTCACCTTTACTTCCCTCACTTTCCTTAATTGTAAAATGGAGATCCTTCCTCTCTGAGATGCTGACGTGCTTGGAGAATCAAATGAGATCTTAGGTATAGAGTGCTTTGCAATCTTTAAAGTGCTCTAAAATGCTTCTTAGGGTCATTATCATTATCATCACTGTTATTATCATCATCACTCCTGCATATCTTCAGTTGTTTCAGAAACCTGACTTTTGCCATGGATCTGGAATCTGTCTGTCCTTCCAAAAGAGGACATCTTCCTGTGGGAGACTGACACCCCCCCTACCCCCCATGTTGTGGTGAGAGGCTGGTGAGAGGCTAATAGCTCCTTCCCCTGGGGGGGTATTCTGGCCAGTCTGCTCCCTACAGCAAGTTCTTAGACCTTGGAGCCAGGAAGGGTTTTAGAAATGAAGAGAATGTGGGGCTATCTGTCCCTAGGGCCCTGGGCACCAGCATGACTGTGAAGTGGGGCCAGCTGATTGGGGGGGTCTAACAGGACTGGGGTTCTGGGGAGAGAGGTGGGAAGGGAGAATGGAGAGACTGTAGAACTAAGGAAGGTACCGTTTGGGTTTATGGGCTGCTCTGTGGTAGCTGCTAGTTTTATTTTGGCTCCTGTGTTTCTGCCTTAGTATTTTTAAAAATTCAGTTTGGTTTACCTGTGGAACAACCATGAAAATATATTTGCAAATTTGAGATTAGTTGTTTTTTTCTAGTTCTGTTTAGGATGAGTTAGAATTTTTCCGCAACTCGATAACATAGGAACCTGGAAATAGGACCACTTTGCTTTGAGGATGATGTTAGATGTTAATAAAGTGAGATAAAGGACAGCTTCACATTCAAGAGCAAGAATTCTGCTCTTGAAGAGTTAGATTTTGTGCTTATTCTCTTAAGATGATCTCAGACTCTTTCTTTTTGTTGTCTTTATGACTAAACACCTTAGTATATATGAACTCAGCCATCCAGCGATGCTTTGGACCTACTCAGGGTCTTCAGTTCCCTTCTAACCAGTGGCCAGCTTGGCTGGGGAAACAGGTGCTCTGATTCCCTGCCCTGTTTGCAGGTGCCCTAAGTGTCCTTTTCAGGTGGAGCTCTTGGGGCCTGATTGACTTTCCTGGATTGCTGGGAGAGGAGGGAATGAGTGAAAGAAAGAAATAGAGAAATTGTTGTTTCCCACTACCATTTTCCGTTAGTGGCCAGGGAGGCCTGGAGGGAAGAACAGTGGGCCTCAACTTTATAAATGGAGGTTTGGGTTGCAGCAACTTTGGCTTGTCTCTAATTTTCTGTGAAGCATGTCGAGTTTGGAATCTGGTTGGTTTAGTATGTGTTCTAGGTTTAGATTAAGAAAATACCTTCATTTTCCCCTTGACCTCTGACTGTAGAAATGGAGGAAGAGGCTGGTCACTGGTGGACCATGGGAGATTTATTCTTGACTCTCCTTCACTGGCTACTGCTGAGGGATCTCTAGCTGTTGGGGGATGGGGGATGATTTTCTATGGTCACTGGAGATGAACTATTGCTATGACTACTCTAGAAAGCAAGAAAATGAAGGCATGGTCCGTGTGATGGGACTTAGCTGGCAGAGAGGGGTGAGCTCATCCTCACATTTCCTCTCTGGGTTTGCCTCTTGACCACTGAGCTTTCTTCTTCGTCCCAAGGTTTCATTTTAACTTGGAGGCTGTACATTCCAAATAAAGCTGGATGTGAAAAACGAGAACATCTTGGAAATGGATTTGAAACTTTTCCCCCTTGTTTTAAGTTTATGTGGGAATCTAGCATCAATGCTGTCATTGGGCAGCCTCCTTGTGAACTTGTAAGGAGAGTTTTCTTCACTATCCCGGGATTTTGGGATGCTTGAAATAGAGCCCAGGTTGACTTCTTGGGGATTGCCAGAGGAGGAGGGGGTTTGCCTTGGTTTCTCTGGGTAACTCTTGACTTCGGGAGGCCATGGGTCCCCATGGCCACTGTGCTCAGCTAGCCATTTACCCCCATGGCTGCCCTGCTCAGCTAGACTGCCCATCCCTGTGGCTGCCCCCGTCTGCGCCCACGGTCACCATGCTCAGCTAGGCATGTTGCTCTGTGTTTGTCTTGTAGGTTTGTCCAATGGCTTTGGAAGTGAAGTGAAGGAGCCAGAGCCAGACGATGGCCCTGGACGGAGAGTGGAGCCTCGGCGCCGCTGTGCGTCAGAGTCCAGCATCTCCTCCAGTAATAGCCTGCTGTGTAACTCCAGGTGAGCAGGGCGGCCACTCAGGAGGAGGTAGGGCCTGCGGTGTTGGCCTGCGCAGTGGCCGAACCTCTGACTTCAGGTTTCATCCTGTTCATCCCCTGACCCGCCCTTGCCCTTCTCCTGCTGTCTGATACCGGCTGGTCGAGCTTTGCCAGGAAGCTGCTCCGAGTTGGCTGATCAGAATGTCCAAACTTTTTGGCCTCTTGTCAAGCCTTTTGTATTGTGAGTGTTCCAAGGAGCTGAGGGACCGGCACTAGCAAATGCCCCCAGGCCCTCTGTGCCTGCTCCTTGCTTTCCTGGCAATGATGAGGGGGGTGGCTGCTTCAGTCTCCTTCCTGGCACCCCCACAGCTCCTCTCGTCCAGTGTGGCGCCTGGAAGCCTGCAGGTTGGCCTGGAGCATAGGGAGGAGAGTGTGTGCCCGTCCCCAAGTGCAGGCTGGGTGGGCCACTCTAGCATTGCTTCACGTGAGCTGACATTTCCGTGCAGCAGGGGGCATCTGGGTTCTAATTGTCATTTCTTCCTGTTTCAGCTTACCAAAGTGTGGCAAGGGCAAGCCGGCTCTGATCCGAAGACACACGCTGGAAGATCGGAGTGAGCTCATCTCTTGCATTGAAAATGGGAACTATGCAAAAGCCGCAAGAATTGCAGCTGGTCAGTGAGCAGGCCTGGGCCTTGGGGGTTCTTTTAGAGCCGAGGCTTGGGCAGGAGCATCATGGCTCCTTGACCCCCGTGTCCACTTCCCTGTCTCTGCCTCTCCTTCCCTTCCTTCCCTCCCTTCCCCCCTCTCTGGGGGAGGGCAAAGCCTTTTCAAAGTTCTCCTTTGGGTTCAGCTTAGGCAAAGTCATGTATAAATTATTTCTATTTTTTCTAGTTAACCACACACAAAAGTCCTTGCAACAAATCACAGCTATTTGTCTAGTCTTGCCAGACAAAACCTATTCAGAGCATTTGTTTCGGTATGTGGTTTCTGTTTGTGGCGTTGTTTGTTCTCCTGGGCGTCGCTACTTCAGGGACTTCCCTGTGGTCCTCAGACTCGGGATTTCTCCCAGCACACATTCCCAGACCACGGTTTCTTTGGCTGTTGCCCCTTCACTTGGCATCATCTCTGCCACTACAGAAAGATACGCCGACCCTTTTGGTGTCTAGGGCGGCTTTTCATCAGTCACAACCTGCTTTGGGCTCTGTGCTTCTCACACAACTAGGGCGGACACATTTGGGCAAAGCCAACGACCACCTTGTGGCACAGTCCTTTCTCTGCTACTTTGGCCCAAGTGTGAACTGGCAGTTGCTCAGCCAGAATCCTTTGGGCTATAAGAAATGGTGGCAGGAGCAGCTTCACAGAAATCTGGTAAGACTTGAATGAGCCGATGGTCCAGGCACCCTTCCCCACCTCCTGATATGGCCAGGAGGAGATGGGCCTTCCCAGATCTGCCTGGTTTCGGATTGGTGGGGAAGACTTGAGAGGCAGGGTTTAGTGGAGTGAGGACAAAGTGTTAGTGAATCTTGAGGATCCAGTGGAAGGGCGCAGACCCCCAAGGCAATGATGGAATGACTGTGTTAAACTGGACTGACCTCCATTCCCCCCCAAAGCCCCCAAACAACAAGAAGGACGACAGACCCAGGCCACCACCAACAAAGAAACTTCAGCTGCCAGTGGTGGTGATTTATGGCTTCATGGTGCACTCCTCCTTTTCTGCTCTTTCTTTTGGGGAAATGTTTATGTATATCCAGTTTATGGGGAAATGTTTATGTATATCCAGTTTATGGGGAAATGTTTATGTATATCCAGTTCCTGATAATAAAAAAGCCAATCAAGGAAGCCTCAACAGCAGCAGGGAAGGGAAGGTCAGGACCGAGTATCTGAGAGAGGAAGCTTGCTTTGAGATTGGTCTGTGCTCACTGCATTGTGGCCTAGTCACATTCTATTTGTTTGTGAACCTCCATTCTTCCTTTGAGGGGCGCTCCTTTTGCCTCACCGTTGGAGGACCAGGACTTCAGTGCCTCCTCAGGCTTCTGTGGCCCATTGAGAACAGCATGTTGGCCCGAGATCCCGCAGATGTTTCTTTTTGGCCTAGCACTGTCTCTCGCCTGGCCCTTCGAGCACAGTCGCTCTTTCTCACTTATCCTCCCAGAAGGGGAGCTCCACGGTTCTCTTTCATAGCTTAGGAGCTCAGAGTTGTGTTTTTCTTGCAGTCATTGGACCTTGTTGCCACCTGAGGAGAAATGGCATTGCTACAGGAGTGTCCCACTTCTCCCTGTTTGTCCAGAGTCCATAGTTCTTGGGTAGAGAAGTTAGAGCCTAGTATGCCCATGTGTCTGCTGTAGCCATCACTGTCTCTGAAAACAAGCAAGATGTGTCATGCCTCTGGTGCACAAAGCAGATGGTTTCCTTTTCTGCGTCTGCATGGGGTGACCCCCCCCCCCCCAGCCTCTTTGAGGAGGGAGAGCAGGGAAGGGACATTGCGGCTGAATGGCAGCTGCCGATCAAGCATCCTGAGGCCTGGGTGGGTGGGGGATAGGGGAGTAGTCTGACTTCTCTGTGGTGATAAGAGAGCTTTTGGTGTGGATGTGGAAGAGAAGACGCTTTTGCAGAGTCAGGGGAATGATGGGAAGGGTGATTTTTGGATGCTGCCCCTGCCCCTATGTTTAAGAGGATCTGCTTGCCCCTACGGCTTATCAGGGCTGTAGGGTGAGGGAGTTACTATAAAAATAGTAAGGGTGCATGCCTAGGTCCTGAGGCGCCGGGAACCTGAGCATGGTCAGAGCTGGAGCAGTTTGGCTTTCTGTTCCTTTTTAAACAGTCATTACTTTGATATGGAGCAAGGAAATTATTAGTGGTCGTTCCCCCCCCCCCCCCCCCTTGGGTTTGCTTATGCAAAATAAACACAAAGAAAATTACTGATGATTTTGAAATGTGAAAAATAATTCCAGAGGACTCTGTATCTAAGGGCTGATAGTGCCCAAATTTCCTTTCTTTTTGATGAAGAAAAGAGATGGAACCACTTGCTTCAGCTTGATGGACTGGAGGTGAGACTGCAAACCTTTGTTCTGTCTCACTTTGCAAATTTAAAAAATGCATTTGAAGGTTTTTTCAGGTGGTAATTTGTAGTTTGAATTTCTTCTTTTTAAAATGGAAACCCTTACTTTCTTAGTAACATTTAAAAAAACAAACAAACCCTTACCTTCCATCTTAGAATCAATACTGTGTATTGGTTTCAAGGCAGAAGAGTGGTAGGCAATGGGGGTCAAGTGACTTGCCCAGGGTCACACAGCTAGAAAGCATGATTCCAGATTTGAACCCAGGGCCTCCTGTGTCTAGGCCTAGCTCTCACTCCACTGAACCAACCAGCTGCCTGCCTGCCCTTAGTAACAATTCTTAAGACAGAAGGGCAAGAGCTAGGCAAACAGGCTATATGACTGCCTAGAGTCACACAGCTTGTCTGAGGTCAGATTTGAACCCAGGTCCTTCCAACCCTATCCTGGTGCTCTGTCCATTGAACCACTTAGTTTGCCCTGGCCCTTCTCCTTTCATAGGATAGCCTCTCTATATGTAATAGTAATGATAATCATAATACATAGCATCTGCTATGGACTGTCTTCAGTCTGACTCTCTTCTATTTGCTAAGCATTTTCTAAATGTTCTCTTATTAAACTCTCACAACAACTCTGGGAGGTGGGTGTTATGATTCCCACTTTAGAGTTGAGGAAATTGAGTATAAATGACTTTCCCAGGGTCACACAGCAGGAATGTCTGAGGCCAAATTTGGTATGTTTCTTCTTTTGAAAACTTAATATCCTTTGTTCATTTGTCTATTGGGGAATGGCTTATAATCTGATATATTTATGTCAATCCACTATAGATTTTGGATATCAAAATTTCATCAGTTACTTGAACACTCCCCCACCCCAATCTTGTTTTTCCTGATGTCTGCATTGATTGTACTTTGCATCCATTTTAAAATTTCAAATATTAACCTTCAAATTATGAGGGGATTGCTTTTTCTCAGACTTAGTTTTTGGCTTTGGGGATTTCCTTTTCAGTATTTTCCCCGTCCCCAAAGTTTGATTTTTGAGCCCTTCTTCCCTGTAGCCACAGACGGGGCTGCCTTCATGCCTAGCAACTGTCACCTCCTTGGGATCAGAGAAATTGCTGGCTCTTACACCAACTTCTGTGCAAAGAGCAGCTGAGAGCGAGCACCTGTGTCCAGGACAAATGGATAGAGCTGGAGTTTATTTTGAAAGCAGCCAGCTGCTCTGGCTTCCTTTTCCGGCCCCTTTAGGACAGTAGTATTTTGGATGTGTGCAGCATCTTTCATCTAGATGGGAGTGTTTGTTCTTGAGTAGGGGCTGTTGGGCATAGGGCACAGGGCTAGATGAGGAGAACATCCCACACATTAGTCGAGGTGTTTGGCGGTGGTGGAAAAACAGAAACACCAACTGGGGGTGGAGCTGTGAGATAATCTGGGCATGCAGTGGTGGAAATACTTGGATTGACGCTGTGAGAGAGCAGAAAATGATGAGCCTTTTGACCCAGAGCTTCCCTTGCCAGGTGTGTGCCCAGAAGATCAGGGAGATTCCATCTACTGCAAAGCATGTTAAACAGCCCCTTTTGTAGAAGCAATGAAACAGTGAAGACACGGTGACGCCTGGGAAGATGACAGGTGGGCCAACCCAAATGACATGAACCAGGCAGACACATGGCATCGCCACTGACCTCATGCAGTGGGAATAGGAGCAACTCTCATTCCAGTGGTCAAGCTTGTCCCCAGAGAAGAGGAAATCGTATCTCCCACCTTGTAGAGATGGGTACCTGGCAATGAAGGTGACCTTTCAGTAAAAGTACTGAAGGACCTCCACACTTTAAAAGCCCTTGATATAGATGTGACCCAAAAGGCATGAATAATTTTGCTGCCCTGAAACTAGTGCTTTTTGTCTGAAGACCTACAGAACTTTGCTTATGATTAGTTCATGAGACCTTTTACTTAGTGCTGGTCTTTGACAGGTGCTGAATAATAGGCAGCCTCTGTCTGCACCTCCTAAGAGGGAATGGAATAGGGATCTTCTCTCTAAGGCAATTTAGACAACTCCTTTTGCCTGTGAGATCCTGGTTCTCTTGGTGCTGATCCAGCCACCAAGAGACTTTGGGATCATCCCAACCTTTGTGTGTACTCCAGGCAGAGTGATGGTTGAGTTAGATCTCAGGGCCTCTGAGCTTCCTTCTAGTGAGAATTGACATCTTCATTCCTTTCTCTGTTGGATGCTGACAAATGGTGGCAGGTGAGAAGCTTGATAGAATTCACTTCTCTGAAGTTACTTAATCTTGATTCTTGTTGGGAGTCATCAAATGTACAGGGAACTGGTTCTGCTGTCCCAAGGCATGAAGCAGAACAGAGGGATGCCTTCCCCAGCTTGGATTTGGCCAAGAGCATGGTGGTGATGCTCATTCCACCTTGGCCTGCTGCCTCTTAAAAGGCTTGGCTGTGTAGGCCTGGTTGGCTGCTGGGTTCCAAAGCTGCATCTTTTATAAGCATCCCATGTGTTGACCATCCACCCATCCACCTAAATCCACCCCCTACATCCCTTCTTGACACATGAACACATCCTTATAACCCTTCACATAATCCCAAATGTGCTGATTTTCTCAGTACGTTTTTATTGATAATGTCTTGTTTCTTTATTGCCTCTCTTCTTCACTCCTTTAGTATAGTCAGTGGCCTTCTGTTTGGTCCCTCAGGTTTAGGTCTCTAAACTACGGTGAGCTTCTCCTGGCCCAGAGATGGTTCTTGCCTGGCCTCCCATATCTGATCCATTTTTTCACCCTGCCTCTCCCCCATGTCTGCTATGCTGCGGGGATGTTGACCCTTCTTGCTGTCACTTGGACATAACTCTGAACTTTTGCCCGTCCGCCATCCCTGGAGTTGCTTCTTAGTGTCATGGGCTGCTCAGACCCCCCCTTGGGGAGAGGGCTCACTGGCTGTCCCTTCCTTCTCAGATCCCTTTTACAAGATCTCTCTCTCGTGTGCATGGTCCCATTAGACTTGTGCTCCTTGAGGGCAGGTCCATTGCTTTGGTCTGTCTTTGTGTCCCTGGTGCTTCCTAAATACTTCCTGGCTGCCTGCCTGGCTCAATTTCCCAGTGTATCCCTCCTCTTGTTCTGTCCTAGGAGGCATTCCTTAAAACAGAATAGAAAAAGAGAAAAGAAAAAAAACAGTTCTGTAAAATGAACCTTTGAAGAAATGGGACATCCCTTTTTGTGGTGTTCACACCCAAGTCCATCCTCCCCTCCTGCCCGTCTCTGCAGACCAGCAGGGAAAGCTGCCGCCTTTTCTTCTCCCCTCTTTGGGGGTCCTCTCAGCCATTCTACTCTCACTCCGTGTATTGGGGCTATGCTTGGTTTTTATCATCTCCTTTTCTCAAACCTAGTTGGGAGCCCTTTTCTGGGTCTTGTTCTCCTTGGCCATGAAGTAGTTTCCAAACCTCAGAAATGCAGTACACAGGCTTACACATGAAACCGGTTACATCAGTGTACAGTTATCAGACTATTAACAAGGTTGTGGACCCCGGGGCAGGATGGCCTGTCCCTGTGGTGAATAGAAAGCCTTTTGATGGATCCCATTGAGTATGGTTCCTCTTCATAGCAAAGATTCAGAGGAAGTCATGTAATTTAGACAGTGCATGTATTGAGCACTCTGAATATTCTGGCATATTTCCTGCTGTCACGACACTCGTTATTCTGGGAAAGGGAACCTGTTGTTAGCCCTGAGGTGTGCCTGTGACTTCTCTCTTCACCCTTGCAATTTTCCCTGTGTGTGCGGAGAGAGTTCCTGACCCAGGCCACTCTTGCGGCTTTTGTCTTTGTCTCAGAGCCTTCTTCAGTGCCTGGAAGACCATTATGAGATCAGAACCATCTTGAATTGCCAGTACTTGCTTCCTGTTCAGCCTCCTCCAAGTGCACCTTTCCCCTGCTCCTGCCTTCTAGAGATGGGTTCTTGCTCTCACGGGCCACAGAGTTGGACTTGATCTCAAGGGACCTCCCTTCACTCCCAGCCAGCCCCAAGATGTCCCAACTGTGTTGCCCTCGGTTTCATCCTGACCCTTTCCTGTCTGGCGCCCTCTGCTTTCTGAGGTGTGTGGGGCTTCTGGGGCCTCCGGTGTGAGGTTTTGCCATGCCCTTTTCGGAGCTGCTCATTCGTCTTCGGTGTCCACCTTTCACCCGACTCACTGATGCTGGCAGGCGGACTGAGGATAGCCCGATAGGTCTCAAGCCTGTTGGGAGTAGGGTCTGCAACTCCAGGCATGTGAAGTCTTGCCTGAACAGAATGGGCAGAGAAAAATGGAGGCTGTTGGCTGTGCGCTCCCTTTTCTCTTCTCATCATCTCCTACCACTGCCTTTGATAGCATTCCATGCTATCTTTCCACGGAGATTGCTCACTCTGTCGTTCCCATTCTCTCACTAACCTTAATAATAGTAAAAAGAATAGCAGCACTTTAGGGCTTGCAACCGTAAAAGCCTTTGGGAGGGCTTTGCTAGTATTATCCCTATTTACAGATTAGGAACACACAGAGGTTAGGTGACTTGTCTGGGCTGACACAGTTAGTAAGTATCTGAGGATGGCTTTGAATTCCAAGCCCAGTGTTGGACCTTCTTGGACCACCAGCTGCCTCCGAATCTTTAGTATTTCCCCATCTGCTGGCTGCTTCCCTGCTGCCTACCAACATGTCTGACCATCCTCAAAGCCCTTATTGAGGCGACCATCACTTCTCCTTATCATCGCACATGTCTCCTTCCTTTTGTAGTGATGTGCTGTGAGACAGCATCTCCAGTGCCACTAGCACCGCATCATTCAGTTGAACCGGAATTACCAAGGCTTTATGATGATGGACCAGGTTTGGTGGCCTCTTCTAGCCTCCTTGACTCTTCCCTCTTCAGGTTTCCCATCCCTGCTCTCTCCTGGCTCTTCTCTTCCATGTACGACTGCCCTTTGCTCAGTCTTAAGCCAGCCTGTTCCTGTCAAAGGTGGGTCCTCTTCTCTTCCTCTGTGCTGTCGGCCTTGTGGACCTCCTCAGGTCCCATACGTTTGGCTGCTGTCTCCGGGCAGATGGTTCTCAGATCTGTTTATCTCTTTCTTGGCCTCCCCTCTTCTCTTGGACGTTTCAAACCAAGAATCTCACGGTGTCCAAAAAGGTCTTCCACACTTTCTTATTCCCGACAGTTGCCATCATTCTTGGAGGCTGCCAGGCCCACAATGCATCTCCGCGGCATCCTCGACTTCTCTCTCGTGACCTCCTGCTTGGACTCTCACCGTTCCTGCTGGCTTGTCCCTTTGGCTCAGTTCCTCTTGCGCTCTTTACCAAAGTATGTTCTCTGACCACTCGGGGAATTCTGTGGCTTCCTTCCCTCCAGGATCCGCTGTGAACCACTGTGTTTGGCTTGAAAGCCCCTCTATGTAGTCAGTGACCCATTCCTGAAGGGGGATTTGGCCACGGGCATGGCGGTGCTCCCTGCCGCTCACACTCCCCTCCGACCTCTGGCCTTTCCCTGACAGTTTCCCCCGCTTGGCTCCGATCCTGCGTGTCCTGCAGGAAGCCTTTCTGATGCCCTCACCTGACCCTCCCTGCTCGGCCTCGAGGCGCGTCGTTGTTGGTGTGTCGTCTCCCGTGACAGACGGAGGGTGAGAGGTGCCTGCTTTGCCTTTGTGTGTCGAGCACTTGGGGCAATGCCTGGCCCACGGTAGGTGCTCAGGGAATGCTTGTGGACGGTGATGACGATTCTTGCTGTGGAGAAGCAGCAGCCCCCCTTCGTTGCGCCCCACGCACAGTAGGTGACTTCAGGGAGGGAGCGAAGGTGATGTGACCAGGAGGGGTTCATGGACAAAGTGGGCAAGAGGCTCCTTAGGGAGGACAGCCTGTAGGTGGACACGAAGCCTGTTGAAGGTTGGCCTTTGGCTCTGGCTGGACTTGAGAGGCGCTGTCAGGAGAAGCGTGGCCAAAGGGCCGCTGCTGAGGCTCTCGGGGCCCCTGCTGCCTGGATGGAAGAGGGAGCTGCATGTTCTCCAGGGGGTCCGTTTACTTCAGTGGAAACCGATGTCCCTCCAGCGACGCTGGGCGCCGTCCGCGGACGTGGGAGTCATTCCTGCTGTCAGCATGGCTTCTTAGAGCAGAAAGTAAATGAGATCGAAAGCAGAGTCCGAATGTGCCGTTGGACCGGCTCGATCTGGGCACATTGAGCGAGCTGTTAATGAAACGGCAGATCGTGCACCGCCCACACGAGGAGGCTTTCATTTACAAGCTCAGCAAGTGCCCGTCCCCTGCCGTCGCACGAAGGGAAAGCTCTTGAGGGCACCTATTTGTGGGACACCAGAGAGAGTCGAGGAGCCAGAGAGAAGAAGGAGCAACAGAGTCCCCGTGACATTCGGGAAAGTCGCCAACCGCCATCCTCATCGGGCAGGACGGTGGCCACGTGGCTGCTCGTACGGTCTCAGGAGCCTCGAGAGGACCTAGGAATGGCGTGAAGTGAGACGGAAGAGGGGCAGCCGCTGGCCGGGACCTGCGTGTCCCTGCTGGAATCCATGCTCTGAAGGAGGCAGAAGAACAATGGCCAGGCTGCCTCCTCTGCTGACATCTGGCTACCTCAAACCTCCCCAACGTGGCGGGGGCGCTCTTTTTTCTTTTTTGAACCAGTTTCCACATAAGTTATCTGAGCGTATATGATCTAACTTTTTTTGCTTAGAAGTCTTATTTTTCATAGAGTTCTTTCACATCCTCCTCCTAAATAGTGCGTCTTTGCTAGGAGAGTCCCTCGGCCAGGCTTTCAGGGTCTGCGCCTCTCTTGAAGGAAGCACTTCTTAAATGCCTACCTGTCTGTCTAAGTTGTCTCCCTGCTCCACTGTAGTGCTGTTGGGAGCAAAGTGTCTTATTCGATAATGCCACAATCTTGTTGTCGCCGTGTCTGAGGTTTCCCTGGCTCTGCTCCGTTCACAGAAGTCTCTCTGGCTCTTTCTGAAACCCTCCTACAGCACAGTAGCATTCCAGCACCAGCGTGTATCTACTTGGTCACACAGCTAGGGAGGAGGGTGTGAGGCAGATTTGAACCCGGGACCTCTTATCTGCGGGCCGGGCTCTCCATCCCCTGAGCCACCCAGCTGCCTCCTGTGTGGGGAGCATTCTTGATGAGAGGCGTGGGGGACCAGGTGGGTCTCACAGGGAATGTTGCTATTATAAGGGGAGTAAAGCCCTGCCTGAAGGCTCTTTTCCAATGTGGCTTCATCCATTCTTACATTAAAATTCTTCAGGAAAGATAAAGTAGCAGAAAGCCACCTTTTCTTTTTCCTTTAAACCTTTCCCTTCCATCTTAGAATCAGCGCTGTGTATTGGTTCTAAGGCAGAAGAGCAGTAAGGACAGCCCATGGGGTGGGGCTCAAGTGATTTGCCCAAGGTCACCCAGCTAGGACGTGTCTGTGGCCAGATTTGAACCCAGGACTTCCCACTCTTGATCTGCCAAGTCATCTAGCTGTCCCCTTCAGTGACCTGACCATAAATATTGTAGGTGACACACTGTGATCCAGGAGAGCCCCCACGCGGTGTGTCCTCCATGGCTCACCCCAGGGCTGTGGCCCCTCCATCTCTCCCTTGCATGGCTGCGTCCTGCCTTTTTGTAGTCCGTCGAGTGTGGGGGCGCTGCCTCGGGTGCTGGGCCAGTGGGAGACCCAGGAAGGACAGAGCCCTGGGGCCTGGGTGTGTGCTCCCCTTTTGGGGCTCCTGCGGGGGAATGGCTGACCTTGCATTGAGCTCAAACAGTGGGTTCTTTGCTGCGGAGTCGGCCAGGAGGCTCCAGAAGGAGACGGCCATTGGCTCGGGGGCCTCTGCAGGCCCGGCGCTTAGGGCTCCGCGCTCCCCCCTTTGTGTTTCTCTGACCTTTTGGTCCTTTCCTTCTCCCCACTTAGAAGTCGGCCAGAACAGCATGTGGATCTCGACCGACGCGGCAGCCTCTGTCCTGGAGCCTCTGAAGGTGGTGTGGGCCAAATGCAGCGGCTACCCCTCCTACCCTGCCCTGGTGAGTGAGCCTCCTGCCCGGAGGAGGCCCGCGTGGCCCTGCTGCTGGGGTCCTTTGGCAGGAGGCCTTGGTGAGAGGCGTCGCGGTTCGCCCCACTCTCAGACTGCCTCTCGCGCCCTTCCTTTCGCGCTCCTTTCTCCCTGTCTCGCCTTGTGCTTCACCGCAGCACCTCCAGCAGCCCCCCAGTTCCCACCCATCTCGGGGGGGGGGCAAGATCGCACCCCGTGGCAGGGGCTGGCCCTTGGCCCTCTCACTGCCCTGTCCTCCTCCTCCCCCCTTTGCAGATCATTGACCCCCAGATGCCTCGCGTGGCCGGCCATCACAATGGCGTCACCATTCCGGCCCCTCCGCTGGACGTGCTCAAGGTTGGAGAGCAGATGCAGACCAAGGCCGATGAGAAGCTCTTCTTAGTCTTATTTTTTGACAATAAAAGGAGCTGGTGAGTTACGCTGGGGAAGGTCAGGGGATTCCTGGCCACTCTGGGCGAGCTGTCGGGGCCCGGTGCTGGGAGGGAGCTCTGGTCCGGGTACGGTCTTTTTCCCCAAACCTTCACCTTCCATCTTACGATCAGTACTAAGGATTGATTCCAAGAGAGAGGTAAGGGCTAGGCAATTGGGGTTAATGGACTTGCCCAGAGACACATAACAAGGAAGTGTCTGAGACCAGACTGGAACCCGGGACCTCCCGTCCAGTGAGCCGCGGAGGTGCCCTGCTGTGGTGTAGTCTGGTCAGACCCTCAGTCTTTTTTTTTTTCCATTTAATGAAAAAGAGGCAACCCTTTCCAAATGGACGGTTGGACTTTGGCCTAGACGGAAGTGCTTTGGGGACGGAGGCATTCACGAGATGCTTTGGGGCAGTAGTCTTAAAGAAATGTGTGTGCTGTGGGGCGGGGGCGTGTGGAAGGCCCCCGCCCCGTCAGAATGGGGCAAGTTAAGTGAAATCTCCCTGGAAGTGGGAGTAGTTGGGACGCAGAAGGCCCAGGTCTTCGGCCGGAGCCCTCCTTGTGCCCGCCCTTGGACATGGCCAAGAGCTGCCCTTTAGTTAGAGAGCCGTCCCGGCCCAGCCTGAGTCCTCTCCCTCCCCTTCTTTTTAAAGGCAGTGGCTTCCGAAGTCCAAAATGGTGCCCCTTGGAATCGACGAGACAATAGACAAGTTGAAGATGATGGAAGGCCGGAACTCGAGCATCCGCAAAGCTGTGAGGATCGCCTTCGATCGGGCCACCAACCACCTGAGCCGTGTCCACGGCGATCCGGTCAGTGACTTCAGCGACATTGACTAGGCGCCCGGCCCAGCCGCGACCCCGAGCAGGCCTCAGGGGCTTGGACTCTCTTCTTCCAAAGGAATGTATCGAAGATCTAGCCCGTAATCATTGATGGATTCAGTGGCCGAGCACGGCTCTCTGCTCGCCATTGCCCCGTTGATTAATGATTGTATCATTGCGTTGCTGCCGGGAGGAGCCTTCACAACCCTGCTCCGAGTGTCTTGTCCATAGTGTCCCTAAACCGCTGTACATAGGTGTATATTGTTCAGAACTTAACTTATTCTGGTTTTTAGTAGGAGTTCCTTCATTCTTTCTTTGTCCCCAGCTAGGGGTGGGGTGGGGTGGTTTTACTTCCATGTTTTCTACCTGAACTGGGTACCCGAGCACCACTTTCCAGCCCCGCCAAACCCGAGAGAGGACCCGGTGACATCCCAGGCGTAGGCGTCTGTCGGCTTCAACCCTCTGGTCTCCAATATGGTGCTGCTTCTCTTACTTTCCTGGGTCTGTGGCTTTTTTTTAAAGACTTTTGAATGTTTTAATAATTTTTGTAAATCATCCTCTTTGCACAGAGTACCGCTTATTTAATAAGACTGATGTAAATTTACAATGACAAAAAGTGTATTTTAAGAAAATGACCTTATTTTGAAGGCTACTCTGTGGAAAGAGGTGGAGAGTCAATTTATGCTATGTACATCACTTGCAAATCACCAAAAACACTCCATTGCTGCCCACTGTGGCTCGCGGGAGCCTCCTGTTCTTTTCTACTCTTGTGTTGGACGCGGCTCTAAGCCCGTTCTTTCCCCCCAATCTTTTTCTCATCTAGCTCCCTCCAGAGTCTCCTCCCATCCATCTTCATTTTTTTCCTAGGCGTGCCTCCCTGTGATTTATTTATTGTAGAAAGTATTAATTTGCTTTATAATGAAAAATAAATTTGAAAAAAGGCATTTTTATACAGGCACATGAGCGTTCAACTTGCTATGGGAGAAACGTGTATCACAATTGTTGTCAAAAGGACCCGGTGGCTTGTGTGTAATTTGGTTTTTGTAACTTGTAATCTTTTGTTTACAATGAGGGGATTTCTGTAACTCGTTTTAATTTAGAACACTTTGGTAGCAATAGAAACTTTGGATACATTTTTGTATGGTACATGTGATGTATATAGAATTAGTACTTTATTTTTCTTTTTCAGAGGTAAAGCATTATGTTAGGGAAAGAGGAGGGGGGGTTTCCAGAACTGCATTTTTTATATTAAAAAATAAAGTCAGGATTTGGATTGTTGTGGCCACTTTATTCTTACGTTCACTGACATGCGGAGTTCAGAGCAGTGGGAAGGAAGGACGACATCAGGAGTGCGGTGGGCGAGCGGCCCGTGGTGGAATGCCTTCCCTGCGCCGCGCCCAGGTGGCCGCCCCTGCCGCCGCCGCCACACTCTGCCGACACACGCCTGCGGAGAGCCTCGGCGCCATCCGGGGAGCGAGTATTTTTCATCTTCAGAAGATCGCACTCAACCTTGGTTAATCTCAGATTTTCATTTTAAAGGGTCATTCAGTTACTTTAAAACTAGCTTTTGATGTTTCTTTTTTAAATTCTCCATTGTTTGTAATACCCCCTTAGAAGCTTTGAAAATAAAAACCAATTCTTTACGCACCTGTGTCTTCCCTTTGGCAGTTTTGCCTCGAGCAGATGCTGTGTGGGGCCACTTCTGGTCTCCCACATGCTCTCCCCCTGGCCTGGGGTGAGAAACCTGCCGTGTGGGCTGTGCCCGTGGCACGGGACCCACCCGAGAGGTGCTAGAGGGCCGCCACGGCCCTGGCACCTTCTCTGTGCCAGGCGCTGGGGGGGGGGCAAATGGGTCACACAGCGGCCTGAGGCCATGGAGAGCATCTCCACACGGGGTTGCCCTTCAGGAAGGAACAGATGAGGCTGTGTGCCGGTTGGAGAGAGCTCTTGGTGCCAGGCTGACCAGGCACCGTGTTATCCTCCAGGTGATAGAGAGCCATTGCAGTGACCTAGTGAAAGCTGCCTCTTCAGAATATTAGTTTGGTCTTGGTGTGGGGGCAGGGGGAGAGGAATAATCATTGCCTAAGCACCTACTATGTGCCCGGCGCTATGCCACGCATTCCACAGGAAGCTTGGGAGACGGGTGCTGTGGTTATCCTCACTTTACAGCTGAGGAAACCGAGGCAGCCAGGCAGAACGCCTCGTCCGGTGTCACCCAGCCAGGAAGGGTCTGAACTGAGGCGACCGTGGGCCGTGCGGACAAAATGCCAAATGACAGCCCGAGTCTTCAAGGACCTCATCCTCCCGCCACCGGGCAGCGCCTCCCCCCAACGTCCAGCCCTCTTCCGTGAGGGCCGCCAGTGATTTGGAAGGGCGGCGGGTGCGGGGTGGGAGATGGGCCCGTCTTCGTTTTGTCTGCCCCCTGGTTTTTGTCCAATGCTCGGGGCGATCAGGCCATGAGGCTGCAATGGCCCATTCTGCCCCGGCTCCAGGGCTCCCCTTCGCCAAAGGAGCCCTGAACGCTGCGGCAAGTGGCCAGAAAGCTCCGTTTCTGAAGCGCCCTCCGAAAGGAGGGCTTCGGCTGGAGCCCCCTCCATCGTCCTCCCGTCAACGAGAGCGCGGGGGGGAGACGGGATGTCCGCATTGTGGCTGGGCAGGGACGCCGCAGCTCTTCTTTTCCTAGGTCAGTGTTGGGCAGCTGGCCAGAGCCAGACCTGCAGAAGGGAGGTCCTGGGTTCCCGTCCGGCCTCGGACACAGCCCTTCTGCCTCGCACCCGCTAATTGGGACCGACCCTAAGACAGAAGGTAAAGGGGGGGGGTGCATTCTTAATCAGAGGAGCAGCTCCTTCCCCCAATCGTGTCTGCTTTTCAGGACTGGCTGCTTTAGGGTTTGGGGGCGAGAGGGTGGAGGGAGGCAAGCCCTGGGCTTTGGGGGGCAGCAGAGGGTGCGCCGGCCTGATTTCTGTTCAGAGGGCTTTCTCCATACTAGATTCCCAACAGGTGGACACAGGCATTGATTGCCTACTGTGTGCCGCCGGAGTCCACTCTGGGACCACTCGACCAAGCGCAAAAGCCAAGAAGAGGGAGGCTTGTCCTCACTCGGCGATGCAGTGAGTGTGTGGGAGGGACACCCCCGTCCCCCACAATTCACACACTCAGATTCAGAGACATCCACTTGCACACGGTCACTCAGATGTAGGAGTGAGTTCCCCATCACTCCAAGGCGATGCAAGGGCCAATCCTAGTCAGGCACGGGGTAGACTAGAAGCTGTCTGGTCTGAGGGCTGCTTGGGCAGGAGCAAGCAGGGGACGCTTCTTGGCAGACCAAGAGCAAAGGACCCGTTTTTGAGGCAAGCGGGTTGGGTGGAGGGCTCTTAGGGGCCTCCATTTCAGTGGGGCCCAGTGCAGAGAGGTCTGGCCACCAGATGGTGGTGTTGGACTGAAGAGCGCTGCTCCTGACCCCCCTCCCCACTCTGCCCAGGCCCCCGACTTTAATTTATTTAATGTCTGCCAGTGGGTCACCCCGAATCACAGTTTCAGCAGGGACGTCCATGACAGCGTCCAAAGGCCGAGTCTGGAGGCCCAAGTTTGCCCCCTGGAAATTCTTCCGAGCTCTTCAGATAGACAGTTCTCACCCTTCTCCATTTATTCCCCAAAATGGAATGAAACTCCCCATAACACCGGGGTGCCTGGAGCAGTCCATACTGGCCCTGAGAGAATGAGTGGGCCCAGATTATCCATGTGGAAAATTAAACTGAAAACTTACAAGACAACAGGATTAGAAGAGGGGTTCTAAGACCCAGATCAGGGGGCCAGAGCTGTCTGCCACTGGAGGAGTCAGAGAAAAGGGAGCCATGGACAGAGGCTAGACTAGACTTCTGGAATGAGCTGGGCCCTGACGGATGGAAAGATCTGGAGAGGCAAAAGTTGGGGTGGGCAGGGAGGCTATCTTGGGGGTTGGTGGATGGGGAGGGGCAAGGAAGATAACAGAGACAGAGCAGGGCTGGGGGGTCGGGGGGAAGACTCGGCTGCCTGAGGTTGTGGAGTCATTTTCAGAGCACTTGGCCTCCAACACCATCACTCCTTTTTAAATTTTTTTATATTTATTATTTTTTTAAAATTATTTTTAAAATTTAAATATTTTTCCATGGTTCCATGATTCGTGATCTTTCCCTCCCCCTTTCCCTCTTCCCCTGCCAGAGCTGACAAATGATTCCACTGGGATATATATGTGTTATCACTCAATACCTATTTCCATATTACTCATTTTTGTAATAGTGTCATCTTAAAACCAAAACCCCACACCCAATATCCATATAAACAAGTGATCAATCAAATGTTTTCCTTCTGTGTTTCTGCTCCCACAGTTCTTTTTCATAAGTCCCTCAGAATTGTCCTGGATCATTGCATTGCTGCTAGTAGAGACGTCTATTACATTTGATTGTGCCACAGTGTATCAGTCTCTGTGTACAATGATTTCCTGGTTCTGCTCCTTTTGCTCTGCATCACTTCCTGGAGGTTGTTCCAGTCTCCATGGAATTCCTCCACTTTATTATTCCTTTGAGCACATAGTATTCCATCACCAACAGATACCACAATTTGTTCAGCCATTCCCCAATTGAAGGGCATCCCCTCATTTTCCAATTTTTTTTGCCACCACAAAGAGCATGGCTATAATATTCTTGTACGAGTCTTTTTCCTTATTATCTCTTTGGTGTACAAACCCAGCAGGGCTATGGCTGGATCAAAGGGCAGACAGTCTTTTATCACCCTTTGGGCATAGTTCCAAATTGCCCTCCAGAATGGTTGGATCAATTCACAACTCCACCAGCAATGCATTAGTGTCTAAATTTTACCACATCCCCTCCAATTTTCCTTTCCTGTCATATTGGCCAATTTACTAGGTACCTCAGTTATTTTGATTTGCATTTCTCTAATCAGAACTCCTATTGCTCATTGCATGGGCTTGCCTGTTGGTTTAATTTTTGTCCTTTGATGCCCATCCATCAAAGAAGGAGGCTTCTGAGGCAGTCATTATGCTGCTATTGGACTTGGGTCTGACTGACCTTGGCACTCAATGTTTAGGGGAATGATATTGCTTTTGTCAACTGTCACTGATAGTCCTGACTTTCCAAAGCCCATGATTAGTGCTTCCTTTGAGGAAAAGACTTCAGCTAATCAGCTGGATGGTTACCCAGTTTTCTCAGCCCTTTGCTGACACTGGGCCTGAAAGCTGGACCCAGGCTTGTCTTAACAATGGAGAAGGCCCTTTCTCACTGGTTTAATGTCTCACCTCTCTTCCCCCAGTGTGTATCAAACCTTTGTCAGTGTTTTTTGGAGCTTGCCAATGACTTGGGCTTCCCTGAACTCCTGCTTGAGGGCCATCTGAACATAGAGGTTTTCAGAAGGGCCCCCAGCCTTGGAAGATCAGGAGGAAGAACCTTGCTTTGTTTGGCCCCACAGGGCAGAACTAGCAGCCAAAGGGTACGTGCCGAGAAGCACACATGGATGGACTTCTGAACAATCAGATCCTTCCAGTGGTGGATTGGACTGCCTCCGTGGGGAGTGAGTTTCTCATTCCCAAAGATAGTGCAGTAGATGCTGGGTGGCCACTTACCAGGGCTGTCACAGTTTCCTTCCAGCTCAGAGATTCTGTGGTCGTCAACAAGCATCTAAGTGCTTAGAGGGGCTCATAGAATAGCACCTTCTGCAGACGACCTTCAGAACTCGGTGCCCAGTGCAGCCCCAGGGTTTTCTCCAGTATTTCTGCATGGCTCTCCCAGATTCCCTGAATATGAAACGGGCACAGCAATCACCCCTGAGGGTATTGAAGAGCGATCCCTTTGACTCTGTTGGTCTCAGCCCTTCTTCACACTGAGTTTCATTTTAAAATCATTCCTGAGGACCAGTAAGTCCTGGATCAAGAAGCCTGGTTTCCTAACGGGAGATGAACCGTTTCCCAAGCACTGGCTCTATCTGTTAGATAGTCAGATGGAAGCTGGGCACAAGAGACTGTGTGTGGGAGGCCAGAGGCACAGGCGCTAGTCTTCTCTTTGTCAGCAGTCATCATTCTGTATAAGGAGGGGCCACAGGCCAGGCCTCTCTTCATTTCTCACCTGGCTCTGCACCATTTGGCTTTCTCCAACATGCCTTTTGCCCCTTTCCAACCTCTTTTTTGGATATCTCCTTCCCTCATTAGATGGTAAGCACTTTGGAAGCAGGGACTGATTGCCTTTCTTTTTCTGTGTTTTTGGATTTGTGTTCCCAGAACTTAATTGTTCCTGACACACAGTAGGTGCTTAATGAATGTTTATTGACTATTGGCTTTGGAACTGGAAAAGGACCATTTTCCAGGTAAGGAAGGTGATGCCCAGAGAGAATTGACCCTTGAGTGAGACATCTCCACTCTCTGAATCTCAATTTTCTCAGCTATGGAATCCCTTTTTCCTCAGGATTTTTTCCTGGGTTGTACCAGACCACAGGCCATTTTCTATATCAGGATTTAGAGCTGGAAGAGATTTTAGAGATTAGTCCTCCAATTTGGAGACTAAAGCTCATGGCGGAGAAATGGTTTGCACACGATGGGGCTGGGCAGTGGGAGTAGGAGTTGAATTCAAACTGTATCTCTGACTCCAGAGCCAGGGCTTTCCCCTCTCAACTCCTCTTATCACCTCCACTTAGTTCCTTTTTCCTTTCGCCTGTGCCAATCTTCTCCTTCCCCATCCCCAGGCAGGCCCATCTGAATAAGGCTGCTAGAGAAGAGGAAACCTCTCACTTTGACCAACTCTTCTTGAGCCTGTTAATCTACTGGGAAACATGGCACCCGGAACCTTGAGGCCACTGGACAGCAACGCTCAACTCCACATGGGCAAGAGGCAGTTTTGCCCCCAAAGGGGAAAGGATAAAGGGGAACTCTCAGCCCATAGACAAAAGAGGAAGTCTTCAAGCAGTAGTAAAGATGGCAGACCAGGAAAGGTTAAGCACATGGACCACTGGGGAAATGCAGCTCTCTGGTGAGTGTCAAGAATGGGAATCGTGATGAAAAGAAAATACTGCACTTGCCCTAAACACATTTGATGCTCAGACAGTGAATGCTTGCCTAAGACTTGGTGGAACCATATGGTCTTCCCAACCCCTGGGGAAGGGAAAAGGAAAGTCAGAGAAAGACAGACAGAGGGACATGACAGATCATGGGACCAAAGCCTCCCCTTCTCCCTTCCCCCAGCACCTGCCTGAATCTGGCACAAAGGTAATAGTAAATAGTAATAGTAATAGTTATAGTAATAGTAAAAGTAATAGTAATATTAAAATAATAGTAAAAGTAATAGTAAATAGTAATAGATATAGTAAAATAATAGCAATAGTAAAATAATAGTAAAAGTAATAGTAATAGTAAAATAAAAGTAATAGTAAATAGTAATAGATATAGTAAAATAATAGTAAAAGTAATAGTAATAGTAAAATAATAGTAAAAGTAATAGTAAATAGTAATAGTATTAGTAATAGTAAAATAATAGTAAAAGTAATAGTAAATAGTAATAGTATTAGTAATAGTAAAATAATAGTAAAAGTAATAGTAATAGTAAAATAATAGTAAAAGTAATAGTAAATAGTAATAGATATAGTAAAGTAATAGTATTAGTAATAGTAAAATAATAGTAAAAGTAATAGGAAAATAATATTAATAGTATAAATAGTAATAGTAAATAGTAGTAGTGAAACCTGGCAGGACACCAAGATATCCCTGTTAGACCTAGACAAATGACCTCCTGCATTACTGACCATCAGGCCTAAGAACTTCCCACCCCTAGAGCTTGGTATTCCCCAACCCCCACTTAAGGCCGTCTAATGAGCTTCATCCAAGTCTCCCAAGTTACCTCATCCCAGACCACTAGCCTATAAAAGATTGCCCCCTTCTCCACTTGTCATCTGCAGATTTGCATGCTCCCCCCTTGCTCTCTCTTCCTCTCCTCCTCCCCCTTCCTTACCCACAATAAAGCTTTGCCATATTACTCATCTCCCTGCCTCATTTGCGTCCGGTTGGACCCCCATCAGCCAAGTCTGACAGGACGTAGACACAGACACAGAGGGTGTGAGAGAGGTAGTTAGTTCTGATCATTCTTCTTCTAAGTCAGTCAACTAGCATCTGTGCAGTCCTCTGGGCTAGTCAGTGCTTCTCAGTGCCCTGGCCTGTAACTGTGGTTAGAGTCAGGCTTTTTGTTGCCTTTAATCCTAAAACATAAACAGCTGTTTTTCTCCCCATGATACCACCTAGAGGGTGGAGGGCGGCGGGGGCTCCTGAATTGCTTTGTCCTCTAGCTAAGAGCCATTTCAGGATGTAGCTGCTTCATGGCCCATTGGGAAGGAGAGGAGTCAGTCAAGATCCAAAGGAAACCTCTAAAAGGGGTGGACGAGGCTTGGCTGCTGCTTCTTGACCAGTCAGACTGGACAAGTGTTGCACCCTAAGGCCAGCATCCTTCCGTCAAACTGTTCTTTGGCTTAGTCCAACGGTGATGCATTTCCCATTGCAAGCATTGCTGGGAATATGCCATTGAGGAATTATGGTGTGACCATTTTTAGACACAAAAAGCCACCACCCTCAATCTGGTCCCTCTGACTCATTGAGAACCACATTTCAAAACCAAGGGGACTCCTGGCCTGGTCAGGTGAGGAGGCTGCCCTATTAATCCATGACCCTATGATTCTGGGATACACAGAAGATGGGCAAATAGCAAAAGGTGTCAGAGATAGTCTTAGATATTAAAATTTTAAAAATTATTTTCACCAAACGGAAATGTTCACTGAACCACTGGAGAAAAAAAAAGAAAACCAAAACCCTTGTAACAACTATGATCATCAGACAAAACACATTTTTGCACTGACCATGTCCAAAAACATGAAATCTCCTTCTGTCCCAAGTCCAGCTCCTCTCTGTCAGGAAGCTGATAGCACATTTCCTCAACAAGGGACTTTGGAATTATGGTTGGTCTCGGCATTGATCAGAGTTCTCAAGTCCTGCAGGGTGATTTCTCTTTCCATTATTGATGTTAATTGTATGAACTGTATTCTTGGTTCTGCTCACTTCCTTCTGCATCAGTTCCTACACGTTTTCCCAGGTTTCTCTGAAACCATCCCCTTCATCATTTCTTCCAACATAAGAGCATTCCATCTCATTCAAAGACCAAGGCTTGTTCATTTATTCCTCAGTGGTTGAGTGCCCCTTGGGTTTCTGTTCCCTTGGTTCCTCAAAAAGAACTGCTCTCACTATTTTCATATGTGAGTTCTTTTCTTTTGTCTTTGATTTCTTTGGGGTTCTAGGCATTGGAACAAAGGGTATGCAGTTTAGTTTAGACTTTTGGGGCCTCTTTCCAGATTGTTCTCCAAGAATGGTTGGATCAGTTCACAGCCACCAACAGTGCATCCATGCACCTATTTTCCTGGCGCCCCTCTCACATTTGTCATTTTCCCTTTTTGCTAACTTTGGTAATACAGTGGTGTGGAAGAGGCATGAAGGAAGAGAGAATTTCATGCATGCAAAACAAAGTAAAGGACCTCAGCTGTCAATCAAGAAAGAACATTCCAAATAGAATGTTCCCAGGAAAGACAGTTGGAGAGTCAAACCAGGCTGAAGAGGGAAGAAGCTCTGAACTGGTCCCCTGTTAGCTTCTGTCCTAGGCTGAAGGACCCTTGGGGGGACTTCTTGAGCTAGGCTGAGAAGAAATTAACTTTTGTTGGTGGCTTAGAGTGTGAAGAACTGATTGGTATATTTGAGATTTGAGTTTGAAGGAAGAAGAAAGAAGATTAAACAGTTATCCTCCCATCTCCCTGACAGATTTTTGTGTCTCAGTTGTGACAGGACTGACATTTCCCAAAATCCTCCTAACCTTCCTTATAGACTAGGGACAACCCTATCCCTCTTACCTCAATTTCCATCCTTGTCTTGTTTTCCCCAATAAACTTCCTTACCTGAGAAAGAGGGAAAAAGTATCTTCTCTAACCCTCATAGTTCACCTTTGAGTTGAAAGGTGGCCGACTAACAGGGGGGAGGGGAAGGGAGGCAGGAGGGAGTGGGTGGAAACCTGGGAGGTGAAGGATGGAGGGTAGGAAATATCTTGATCTATTAGTCATCAGCCATCATTAGGCAATCCCAGAGTATCCCCTCTAGTAGTATCTCTCTATCTCTCAGAAGTATCTCTATCTCCATTACTACGAGGCACCCACAGGTTTCCCCTAGTATCTCTCTAGTCAGCCAGAGTATATCATTTATTACTACTAGAAATATCTCCAACAGTATCTATTTCTATTACAATGGATGTGAGGTGGAACCTCAAACCGATCTGGATATTGTTACAAGCTGAGGAGGCCTTGATATAAATAACCCGCTCCATTTTTGTTGCCCCTTCCAGACTCTTGTCCTTTTCCTTATGGGTAAGGATAGGTATGTAATGAGGGTTTTGGGAAATTAAACACTGTAGGTTCAAGCTTTCCCAATATATTTCCCCCTTAATTCTAGCCTGTGTCCAAAGCCCAGGCTCAGTCTACTCCTGGTGCTGCAGTCTGTTTGAGCTTCTCTTGGAAAATCCTGAGTCTTTTCCTCCTTTCCAGTCTCCATCCATCGCAATCCATCGTTCTTGAAAGGATCCATAGATTTTCCTTATTTCTGAATTTGGATTCCCAAGTGAGGCCCTTTTAGAATAGCAATGTAAATATTCAGAGAGAAGGTTTTTCCCAAGTAAATCCTGCCTGGACCCACAGACTGTTAATCTTCAGTTTAAAATTTCCCTTTTTAAGTATTCTTACTCTATTTGGGAGAAGTTTCTATTTATCTCTCTTTTGACTCCTAAGATAGCTGGAAAGATCATTCTTTTTTTTAATTTTTATTTGAATTAGTTTATTTAGTCAATTTAGAACATTATTCCTTGGTTACAATAATCACATTGTTTCCCTCCCTCTCCTCCACCTACCCTTCCCACAGCTAATGTGCAATTTCATTCACAAGGACTTGTGTCCTTGATCAGAACCTATTTTCATGTTGTTGTTTGCATTAGGATGTTCATTTAAAGTCTACATCCCCAACCATATCCCTTTGACCCATGTATTCAAGCAGTTGTTTTTCTTCAGTGTTTCTACTCCCACAGTGTTTCCTCTGGATGTGAATAGTGGTTTTTCTCGTAGATTCCTCCGAGTTGTTCAGGATCACTGCATTGTCATTAATGGAGAAGTCCATTACATTTGATTGTACCACAGTGTATCAGTCTCTGTGTACAGTGTTTTCCTGGTTCTGCTCCTCTCACTCTGCATGTATGTTTCTTTTTTTTTTTTAAACCCTTACCTTCTGTCTTGGAGTCAGTACTGTGTATTGGCTCCAAGGCAGAAGAGTGGTAAGGGTTAGGCAATGGGGGTCAAGTGACTTGCCGAGGGTCACACAGCTAGGAAGTGTCTGAGGTCAGATTTGAACCTAGGACCTCCCGCCTCTAGGCTTGACTCTCAATCCACTGAGCTAAACCAGCTGCCCCTGCATGTATGTTTCTTGAAGACAGCATATGGTAGGGTTTTGGATTCTAATCCACTCTGCTATTCGCTTGTGTTTTATGAGTGAGTTCATTCCATTCACATTCAGAGTTATGATTACTAGCTGTGTATTTCCCAGCATTTTGATTTCTACTCCTGGTCCTGCTGTTTCTTCTTTCACTATTTCCTTCTACAGCAATGTTTGTTTTTAATCAGTCTCCCTAGTCCCCACCCTTATTTTACTTCCCTTTCAACCCCCCTCCCTTCTAGTTCCCCCCTTATTTTTCCTGTAGTCTTTCTAAAACTACCCCCCCACCATCTCCCTCCCTTATACTGCTTTCCTCCCCACCAGTCCATTTGTTACCCTTCTACTTCCCTATAAAGCACAAATCTATTCTCTGCCCCAATGGATTGGATTGTTCTTCCCTCTTTGGATCAATTTCAAAGCATGTAAGAGTTGAGTATTTCCTATCTCCAGTGTATTGATATTCTCCCCCCTCTTTACCCTTCCAGTGTATTGATATTCTCCCCCCTCCTGCCATGAGTTTCTTTGTGATATGTAAATTTATCCCCATTTGTTTCTTTTCCCATTTCTTTTAGTATTAACCTCTTTTTAAAGCTCTAGTTGCATATATATATGTATATATATATACACACACATATGTATATGTATTTATGCATGCATATTTATGTCTTGTTCTTTCATCCTATACAGTTTGTCACTGTTTCCTCTAAGTGTAATTATTCTAGCTGCCCAGGTGATAACCATAGTTTTTAAGAGTTACCAATGACCTCTTTTCTTATAGGGATACATATCATTTTAACTTATTGAGTCTCTTAAAAAAAAAGGGTTTTTTGTTTGTTTTGTTTTGTTTTTCTTTTTCCCCTCTTTTTAAAATTATCTTTTGATGATTCTCTTGAGTTCTGTGTTTGGGCATTGAATTTTCTGTTCAGGTCTGGCTGGTCTTTTCTTTACAAATTCTTGGAATTCTTCTATTTTGTTGAATGACCATACTGTCCCCTGTAAGAATATAGTCAGTTTTGCTGGGTAGTTGATTCTTGGTTGTAGACCTAGTTCCCTTGCTTTCCAGAATATCATATTCCATGCCTTTCAGTCCTTCAGTGTGGATGCAGCCAGATCCTCA